>NC_069397.1:26527414-26844620 GCF_027475565.1 Acinonyx jubatus
CATCATCAATTATCCTTCAGGGTGCTGTAAGAATTTTTATTTGAGGGGAAAGAGCTACTTTATCCAAATAAGTGAAGTAGAAACTTCCCTTTACCTTTTTGTTTTCTTAAATTTTCTAAATTAATTTTCAGCTTGCATGTCTTACAAGGAAAACAAATTAAGTGCCTTTTTAATGGGAAGTTTTACTTGTTAAAAAGTCTGAAAGTTGTCTACTGAAAATGGATTTCACAAATCTCATTATGTGTTGAACACACACGCACGCACGCACGTGCGCGCGCACACACACACACACACACACACACAGTGACCATGCTACTTTCAGTTCCTGTAATTTATTTTCCAGGACTTTCACAATATTCTCGGAATTAAAGTTACATTTTTATACTAAACAATCCATAAACATTTATTTAAATTCAACTAATATGAAGTTTACACCCTTGTTTTCATTATAAGAAGCCAACAGTAGCAGAATATGCAGCTTGAGGGAGTATTTTCTTGATGTTTTTCCTTGCCAGTGTAGTGAAAAACAAACAAACAAAACAAAAACAACCAAAAAAACCCTCAGGGAAGCATTGTACTAGTGTCTGCACCGAATCTAAAATATTTTACGGTAGTAACTCATGTTTAGATTTCATAAACACAACTACATTTTGTTGTTTTTATTTTAAACTTATTTTGCTTAAAGCCATATATTTACAACTTACTGATATGGCTCTAAAGGCTTTATTGACATAATTTTATTGAAAACATCATTCTTTCATGGTCTAAAATGTTCTACATGTTAAATGTAATTGTACTTTGATGCTCTGTATTTTATTTTATTTTCAGTTTTATTTATTTAAGTAATCTCTACACCAAATGTAAGGCTCAAACCCATGCCCTGAGATCGAGTTGCACACCTTCTGACTGAGCCAGCCAGGCATCCCTGTTGCTTTATATTTTAAAATTTCTTTTTTTTTTTTTAAAGCAACTCAGATACTTTTAAATCATTTGCATAGTTGACAGTTCTTTCTTATCATGTTGATTTTAAAGTAACACTATGAATATGTCTATTTATATTTCTGCTTGTTGTTAAAATAGAATTGTATCATAGGAATATTATTTGACAATAAATTCAACTTACACACACACATCCTCAACACCAGCCAAAAAAACTCTTTTACTAAAGTTTAAAAGAATCATTTCAAGCATAGTCTGCTATTCTTTTTAGGCTGGCAAATAAAATAAAATAAAATAAAATAGCCACAAAAGGACATCAATAATTTTAAAATCAATATTTTAAACAAAAAGCTTAACAATTTAATATGATAGGTAGTCAATATTTAAGTTAAATATCAAAAGAAATTAGTATCTCATTTTAATGGTTTTGGTGTATCTGTGGGAACAATGTAGCAAGTACAATTTGATTACTTCCTCAATTGTCATTCTTTATTAAAAATAAATCTGTACAACTAAAAACAAATTCCTTTTAATAGTTTCATTTCTCTGGATTCACATTTCATAAAGTTTACCTATTTCACAATTTAAATGCCTGAGAGGAACGTTTGATTCTCTAGTTCTACCTAAATAAGCAGCATGCATTTGCAATTTGTAATCATGTATCTCTTTCTACTTTTAAAAAAATAAACACAATATAAGAAAGTAAAATTATCTTTCCCACTCTCAACAACTGTGATTGTGTATTTAACTAACCATGCTTCTGAAATGAAGAAGAGACATTAGAAACATTTCTCCAATAACTACAATAAAACAAATGAAGCAGTGTTATAATAAATCCTTATCACGGAGACTTTAAGGATTAATAAAGAAAAAACAGATAAAGCCTTCAAGTATGAATATTCCTGCATGACTTTTATTTCACCTTTCTTTTTCCTAAGAAAAATTTGTGATTAAGGGAGAAGAGAAACTATATGGCTAGTTATAATTAGCTTGAAAAATGCTAATCTTTGAATCTAAAGATACCAGATGGATTTAAAATACATGAAATAACATTTATCTTCAAATGGCAACAGTCCACCTATTTCAATTTTCATAAGTGATCACGTGAAATTTCAAGATCTCTTTAAAAGCAACAAAAAATACCTAAACCTGTTAAACAAATGAAGTACTATGGAGATAATTAGTATTTGCTTAATAGCTTATATCAGTTTGAGATGGTAAATGGTGAAAAATTTTATAAATTATCTGCCTTCTTAATCATTCTATGTTAAAACTTTGGCTGACCTTGGGATGGTAATGAAGTGGCTCCACAGATAAAATTAAAAACCACAGAACAACTTTTTCAATAATAATTCCTTGTATGTAAGGGGAATTTAAAATACACTGAATTTGTGAAGTTCTTTCACCATCTAAAATGACATTTTAGGGGCACCTGGATGACTCAGTAGGTTAAGCATCGACTCTGGATTTCAGCTCAGGTCATGATCTTACAGTTTTGAGTTCGAGCCCAGTGTCTAGCTCTGTGTTAACAGTGAGGAGCCTGCTGGGGATTCCCTCTCTCTCTCTCTCTCTCTTCTTTTCTCTTTCTCTCTCTCTCTCTCTCTGCCCCTACACTTCTTATACTCTGTCTCTCCCTCAAAACAAATAAATAAAAGTAAATAAATAAATAAAAATTTAAGATCCTAATAACCATGTAATTAAATATTTTTTACAATGAAATAATACTAAACATAATACCATAATTAAAGTATACAATTAATTCTCATCTTCATAGAAACTGCAATGAAACATAACTCATAATCTTTAAATCTTTCAGACTAAAACATGTCCTAATTGCAATTTTCTACCCTTTATCAGGGCTCCCTATGGGTTATTTTCACATAAAAATGTAGATTAATTCATTAAATTCAAGTGAACAAAATATTTTATCTTACTATTATCTTAATCAACAATATTAATAATGTAACTACTATGCCTTAACACTGCATATTTAAGTAAGTTTACTTTAAAAGAGGTCTGTTTTAAAGAGTCATAGATCATCTATTGTTTTTGAATTATAATGGACTCAAACATGCTTATGAGATGAAGACTAATGAAATAAACTCTAGAATTATAAGCAAAAGTAGGGATATTAACTTGATGAAATGAAGTGATTGCAACAGTAGTACATTTATCAAAATAGTGATCAGAACAGACTTGTGCAACTACTATTGAAAATGAAATGTTTTAATATCAAATTTACAGCTTTTGCATTACATCAGAGATGATCACTGGAATTTCTATTTAAATTGAATATTAGGGTAAAATTCTATAATAGTACAAACTGAATACATTACATAAAGATATTTCATAAAAGCAAAGAATATTTATTTTGAAAACAACTTAAGAGATTTAGAAGTTAAAAAAAAAAAAAAGTTTGTTATTTTTGAGAGGGGGAGGGCCAGAGAGAGAAGGAGACACAGAATCCAAAGCAGGCTCCAGGTTCCGAGGTGTCAGTACAGAGCCCGATGCAAGGCTTGAACTTATAAACTGTGAGATCATGACCTGAGCCAAAGTCAGATGCCTAACTCACTGAGCCACCCAAGTGCCCCTAAAAGTTTTTTTTTCTAATTTAAATAATCTTTACACTCCATGTGGGGCTCAAACTCATGACCCCAAATTTAAGAGTCCCATGCTTTACCACCTGAGTCAGCCAGGCATCCCTAATGTAGAGCTTTAAAGTGTGTTTAAGGGGTGCTTGCATGGTTCAGTAGGTTAAGTATCCAACTCTCGATTTCGGCTCAGGTCATGATCTTATGTTTTGAGAGTTCAAGCTCTGCACTGGGCTCTGTACTGACAGAGTGAAGCCTGGGATTCTTTCTCCCTCTCTCTTTGCCCTCCCCGCACCACCTTGCTTGTCTTAATAAAATAAAATGTGTTTGAGCTTAAGGTGTTATCAACTTGAGACTAACTGTTATAAGATGTTTTATGTAAGCCTCATGATAAACACAAAGCAAAAATCTATAGGAGATACACAAAAAAACAGCGAGAAAAGAATATAAGCATCTTATTACAGAAAATCATGAAATCACAAAGGAGAAGAGTAAAAGAAGAAAGGAACAAAGGAATTATAAAACAGCCAGAAAACAATTTTAAAATGGCAATAAATTTATCAATGATAACTTTAAATGTCAATGGATTAAATTCTCCAATTAAAAGGCATAGACTGGTTGGATGGATTAAAAAAACAACACCCATCTATATGCTGCCTACAAGAGACTCACTTCAGCTTTACGGACATACAGACTGAAAGTGAAAGGATAGAAAAGGATATTCCACACAAATAAAAACCAAAAGAAAACATGAGTAGCTATACTTTTATCAGACAAAACAGACTTTAAGACAAAGACTGTAATAAGAGACAAAGAAGGCCATTATATAATGATAAACGTGTCACTCCAACAAGAGAATATAACATTTGCAAATATTTATTCACCAACATAAGAGCACCTAAATATATAAAGCAATATTAACAGATCTAAAGGAAGAAATAGACATCAATATAATAATAGTAGGAGACTTCAAAACCTTACTTTCATCAACGGATAGATCTTCTAGACAAAATCAGTAAGGAAACACTAGACTTAAACTATATAATGTAAAACCAGCCATATAACTTAAAACTATATAATGTAAAAACTATATAATGTAAAACTATATAATGTAAATACACATTTACAAAACACTCTATCCAAAGCAGAATATACATTCTTTTCAAGAACACATGGAGCATCGTCCAGGACAGATTCTATATTAAAACACAAGACAAATATTAATAACTAAAAATCCTGAAATTATATAAAGATCTTTTCTGACCACAATAGTATAAAACTAGGAATCAATTAAAAGAAAAAAACCGGAAATTCACAAATACATGCATGCTATTGAACAAATGGGTCAAAGAGAACTCAAAAGTGAAATAAAAAAAAAACCCAAAACCTGAAACAAATGAAAGTGGAAACATAGCATAACAACTTAAGGGATACAGCAAAAGCTGTTCTAAGAGGGAAATTCACAATGATAAATGACTACATTAAGAAACAAGAAAGATCTTAAACAACCTAGCTTTATACCTCAAGGAACTAGAACACAAAGAACAAGTTAAGCCCAAAGTTAATTTTTTTTTTTTAACGTTTATTTATTTTTGAGACAGAGCATGAACAGGGGAGGGGCAGAGAGAGAGGGAGACACAGAATCTGAAACAGGCTCCAGGCTCTGAGCTGTCAGCACAGAGCCCGACACGGGGCTCGAACCCACGGACCGTGAGATCATGACCTGAGCCGAAGTCGGACGCTTAACCGACCAAGCCACCCAGGCGCCCCAAGCCCAAAGTTAATAGAAGGAGGGAAATAACAAAGATCATAGTGGAAGTAAATAAAATAGAGACTAAAAAGACAATAGAAAAGATCAATGGAACCAGGCTGATTTTTTGAAAAAATAAACATAACAGTTAACAAACCTTTAGCCAGATTCACTAAGAAAAAAGAAAAAAAAAAAAAGACTTAAATAATACCTGAAAAACTGGACAACCTAGAAGAAATGGAAAAATTCTTAGAAATCTACAACTTACCAAGACTGAATCATGAAGAAATAAAAAATCCAAACAGACCAATTACTAGTAAGGAGATTGAATTAGTAATCAAAAACCTCCCCAAAAGCAAAAGTCAGGACCAGATGGCTTCACTGGTAAATTCTACCAAACATTTAAAGAGGAACTAATGCCAATCTGTCTCAAACTTTTCCAAAAAAATAGAAGAGGAGAGAACACTTCCAAACTCATTTTACAAGGACAGCATTATCCCAGTAACAAAACCAGACAAAGTCACTACAAGCAAAGAAAATTATAGGCCAGTATCCCTGATGAACACAGATGAAAAATTCTCAAAACATCTTAGCAAACTGAATTCCTTAATACACGAAATTTATTTCAGGGACGCAAGGATGATTCAACATACACACCAATCACTGAAATACACCACATGAACAAAATGAAGGGTAAAAATATATGACCATTTCAATAGACGCAGGAAAAACATTTGACAAAATCCAACATCCATTCATGATATAAACGTTTACTCAAAATGTGGGTATAGAAATGTATGTACTTCAACATAATGAACGCCACATACGACAAGCCCTACAGCTAATATCATACTCAATGGTGAAACACGGAACACTTTTCTTCTAAGATCTGGAACAAGACAAGGATGCCCACCTTTAACAGTTTTATTCAATATAGTCTTGGGAGTCCTAGCCAGAGCAATGAAGCAAGAAAAAGAAACAAAAGGCATACTATATATATAAAATGCTAAAGACTTCACCAAATAACTGTTAGAATAAATGAACTGAGTAAAGTTGCAGGATACAAATTCAATATACAAAAATCAGTGCATTTCTTTTTTTTTTGACTATTTATTTTTAGTAATCTTTACACCCAAGGTGGTGATTGGACTCATGACCCCAAGACCAATTGTCACATGCTCTTTCAACTGAGCCAGTCAGGCACTCCCCAAATCAGTTGCATTTCTATACATTAATAATGAAGAATCAGAAAGAGAAATTAAGAAAACAATCCTATCTGCACTATGACACACTGATGAAAGAAATTAAAGACACAAATAAATGGAAAGATATTCTGTGCTCAAGATTGGAAGAATTAATATTGTTAAAATGTCCACACATCCAAAGCAATCTACAGATTCAATGTACTCCCTTTTAAAACTCCAATGGCAGTTCTCACAGAAAGAGAATAATCCCAAAATTTGTATGGAACCACAAAAGACCTGAGTAGCTAAAACAATCATGAAAGATGAACAAAGCTGGAGGCATAGTGCTTCTTGATTCCAAATAACATTACAAAGCTACAATAATCAGTATGGAAGTATGGAAGTATGGAAGTAACTTATAAAGAGACACATAGATCAATGGAAAAGAACACAGAATCTAGAAAGAAACCCACACCTACATAGTCAAGTCAATTAATTTAAGACAATGGGGCCAAAATTATACAATGGGGAAAGGACAGTCTCTTCAATAAACAGTGTTGGGAACACTGGACAGCCACATGTAAAAGAATGAAACTGGACCCTATCTTACACCATACACAAAAATCAATTAAAAATGGATTAAAGACCTGAATAAAGGATCCAAAACTATAAATACCTAGAGGAAAACATAGGGAGGTAAACTCCTTGACATTGGTCCTAGCAATTTTTTTGAATAGGACACCATAGCAAAGGCAACAAAAGCAAAAATAAGGGTTTCTATCAAACTTAACAGCTTCCATATAGCAAAGGAAACCATCAATGAAAATGAAAAGGTAACCTACTCAATGGGAGAAAATATTCATGAATCCTATATCTGATAAGGGATTAATAGACAAAATATATAAGGAATTCCTACAACTTAAGAGAAAAAAATCTGATTAAAAAATGGGCAGAGGGGCACCTGGGTGGCTCAGTAGGTTAAGCATCCGACTTCAGCTCAGGTCATGATCTCACGGTTCGTGGGTTTGAGCCCTGCATCGAACTCTGTGCTGATAGCTCAGAGCCTGGACCCTGCTTCAGAAATTTTCCAAAGATGACCTACTGATGGCCAACAGGTACACAAAAAGGTAGTCAGCATCACTAATTATCAGAAAAATGCAAATCAAAACCCCAATGAGACATCAACCCACAAATGTTAGAAGTATATATATTTTTTTTTCTTTCCTTTTTTTTTTTTTAAGTAGGCTCCACGCCAAACATGGGGCTCAAACTCATGTCATGTCCTTGAGATCAAGAGTTGCATGTTCTACACACTGAGTCAACCAGGCACTCTGGAAAGCCTATTATCAAGACAAGAGATGGTGCAAAGGGAGTGCGTGTGCATTGTTTGGGGAAATGTAAATTTGTATAGCCAGTATGGAGGTTCCTCAAAAATTAAAAATAGAACAACTACATGATCCAGCAATTCCACTTCTAGGTACTGATCCAAAGGAAACAATCAGTATTGTGAAAAGATTTCTGTATCTCCCAGGTTTACTGAAGAATTATTTACAACAGCTAAGACATGGAAATAACCTAAGTGTCCACTGATGTATTAATAAGGAAAATGTTGTGGGGGGCACCTGGGTGGATCAGTCAGTTGGGCATCTCACTCTCAACTTCGGCTCGGGTCATGTATGATCTTGCAGTTCGGTTCGTGGCTTTGAGGCCCCTGTGGGGCTCTGCACTTAACAGTGCAGAGCCTGCTTGGGATCCTCTCTCACCTTTCTCTCTGACCCTCCCCTGCTTGTAGTTTCTCTCTCTCAAAATAAATAAATAAACAAAACAAAGCAAAGAAAATGTAGGACACACACCCACACACACCCTGAAATATTCAGCCATTAAAAAAGGAAATCCTCCCATGTGCAACATGAATGGACCTTGAGGGTGTTGTGTTAAGCAAAATAAGACAGAGAAAGACAAATACTGTATAATCTGATTTATATGTGGAATATTTTAAAAACCACAAAGTTATTGATACAGAGAAAAAAATCGGTGATTGCTAGAGGTGGGGTGTGGGGGATAGTGGTGGAGGACAGGGGGAAGGCAAGGATGGTAAAAAGACAGCAGCTTCCACTTATAAAATAAATAAGTTCTGGGGATGTAATGTATATTGCACAGTAACAGTTAACAATACCGTATTGTGTATTTGAAAGCTGCTAAGAGAGTAGATCTTGAAAGTTCTCATCACAAGGAAAAAAATTGTAACTGTGTGGTGATGGATGTTAACTAAACTTATTGTGATAATCATTTCTCAATATATATGTATATCAAAACATGTCGTATATCTAAGACTAAAACAATTTTACATGTCAATTATATCCCAGTTTTTAAAAAACAAATTCAGTGGGGCACCTGGGTGGCTCAGTCAGTTAAGTGTCTGACTTTGGCTCAGGTCATGATCTCACGCTTTGTGGGTTCGAGCACTGCATTGGGATCTCTGTCAGCACAGGGCCCAGTTGGGATCCTCTGTGCCCCTCTCTCTCTGCCCCTCCACCATGCTCTCTCTCTCTCTCAAAAATAAACATTTTTTTAAAAAGTTTATCTATTTATTTTGAGAGAGTGAGAGAGCAGAGGAGGGGTTACAGAGGGGAGAGAGAATCCCAAGCAGGCTCCGCACCGTCAGCACAGAGCCTGATGTGGATCTTGAACTCACAGACTGCAGGTTCATGACTTGAGCCATTCGAAATCCATGAATGGCTTAAGTGACTGGGCCACCCAGGTGCCCCCCCATAATCATATATTTCTATTCCTCAGGGCACTTTTATTAGATTGCATATTGTGAAAATTTAGTGTGTATATATGGGAGGGGAATAGTAATTGGCAGAAAAAGCAAAAAGAGATGATGAATGACTCAGGAAACCTACAATGTAAGAGAGAACAATAGAAAAAAAAAAGATGAAAAAAGTACTTAGAGAAATAATACAAACACCAATTCTACAGACTTCCTGTGACATCAAAATGATATAATACTGATTACCTGGACTTTAAAGTTCTCTGAGCCACAGTTTCTTCATCTTTTCTATAAAATGGTAATAATAGTATCTATTACCATGATAAGAGATAAAACTGATTATGGGAAAAATTATAGACAGGTTATATTACTTACTAACTGTCAAAAGATTAAAAAAAGAAACCCCAAGAGCCAATGAAATAAAATATTTCGTCAAAATTCTTAGCTGGACAATATGATGAGCTCAGTTATAGTGCAATCTCACAACTAAGGGGATAAGAGGTTTTTGTCTTGTTTTTAATTTCAAAAAGAGAAAAGCAACATGTTAATATCAAGGAAGGAAGAGGGCTGTAAAGCAGGAAGAAGGTAAGGAAGGAAATGCATTAAGAATTGAAAATTTATCAAACCTGCCACTAATTAGTTTGCCAAATCCTCCCCTCATAAGAGGGTAGAAATGGATAAGATTACTACTCCTGGAAGCACCTGGCTGGCTGAATCAGTAGAGCACATGACTCTTGATCTTGTGGTTGTGAGTTTAAGCACCATGCTGAATGCAGAGATTACTTAAAAATAAAATATATATTTTTTAAAGTTTATGTATTTATATATTTTTAAAGTTTATTTTATTTTGAGAGAGAGAGAGAACAGGGGAAGGGGGGAGAGAGGGAGAGAGAGGGAGGGAAAGAGAGAGAGAGAGAGAGAGAGAGAGAGAGAGAGAGAGAGAATCGCAAGCAGGGATGTGGGACTCGAACTCATAAGCCATGACATCATGTCCTGAGCTGAAATCAAGAGTCGGATGTTTAACCGACTAGGCCATGAGGGCACCTCAAAAATAAAATCTTAAAAAAAAAAAAAGATTACTTCTGAATACTAATTCTTTTTTTTTTTATTTATGTTTTTATTTATTTATTTAAGAGTGAGAGAGACAACAAGCAGGGGAGGGGCAGAGACAGAGGGGAACAGAGAATCTGAGCAGGCTCTGCTCTGACAGCAGACAGCCCGATGCAGGGCTCGAATTCACGAATCATGAGATCGTGACCTGAGCCAAAGTCAGATGCTTATCCGAATGAGTCACTCAGGTGCCCCCTGAATGCTAATTCTTAATCAACATATTCTTGTTTCTAGAAAATAAAAGGAAATTCTTTAGTTATTTACACCTGTAATGGTTATCTCACTATGATCACAAATCTTAAAACTCACAAATAATCTATTACACATAAAATATCTCATGAGTAGTCTAGGAGGAAAGAAGAGATGGAAGAAGTAAGGTTTCAGGAGGCTTTCTCCGGGGCTAATCATCAGCTGTTCTTAACATTTTCAGATGAAAAGTAGAGAAGTATTTTTAGAAGTTCAGATAAGCATAGAGTGTTTTTTTTTTTCCTTCTCACAGTCCAGTCAAATTAAAATTGAAGTCCAAGTCACCTGAATTTAAAGTGACCAGTATCTGCAGCTTAGGTTACTGCTGAAAAGAAACCATATGGAATATTACCCTGCCATAAGAAAGAATGCAATCTTGCTATTTGCAATGACATAAATGGAGCTCTTAGAGAGTATTATGCTAAATGAAATAAGCCAGAGAAATACAAATATGATTTCATTCATATGTAGAAATTAAGAAACAAATGAGCAAAGAGGAAAAAAAGAGAGAGAGGCAAGCCAAGAAACAGACTCTTAACTACTGAGAACAAACTCATGGTTACCAGAAGGGAGATATGTGGGGGGGAGGGGGGGGAAAGGTTAAATAGGTGATGGGGATTAAGAAGAACACTTGTGGTGATGAGCACTGGGTGTTGTATGGAAGTGTCGAATCACTATATTATATACCCGAAACTCATATTACACTGTGTTAACTAACTGGAATTTAAATAAAAACTTTTTTAAAGTTTATTTATTTTGAGACAGACAGAGAGAGACTGGGGAAGGGTCAGAGTGAGGGACAGAGAGAATCCCAAGCAGGCTCTGTGCTATCAGTGTGAAACCCGATGTTGGGCTTGAACCCACAAAACCTGAGATCATGACTTGAGCTGAAGTCAGATGCTTAACGGACACAGCCACCCAGGTGCCCCTAAACAAAAACTTTTTTAAAAGGTGGTGCCTGGGTTGGCTCAGTTGGAAGAGTGTGAGGCTCTTGATCTCATGGTAGTGGGTTCTCAAGCCCCACATCGGGGGTAGAGATTACTAAAAAATAATAAACTTAAAAAAAAAAAAAAGAGTCCATATAGTAATTCTTAGAAAGGCAGGCAGGCATCCACTCTTATTGGTGCCTGCCTAGCCTCTATTTGAAATAAAAACAGACTCTGTAGTTCAAGAAGAACAACAGTGCTCTAGATACTCAGGGAAAATATCTGAGCACACAAGATTTATTAGAAATGACACATTATACAAGTCATGCATTTTTCTTTTCTTCTTTCTTTTTCCAGTCTGAAGCCAATATCTCCTCATGTGATCTCCTCATGTCTCACCAGAAAGGGTATTTACCAACTCTTAGTTTGATGCTGGGGTGGAAAATCACCCTTCATTTTTAGCACTTTATAATTGATTGTATTTTGGTTACGAGTAATTAACAAATAACGTTTATTTCCAAATTCAAACTGGAACTGAGAAAACAAAAAGCATATGACAACCTGCTATGTATGTAAGACAATAATACTAGGCTGTGGATGGAAAACAGTAAAAGTAATTGAGATGAACTTCACTTAAACATCCAAAGCTATGAAGACTACGTCAGTATTGACTCTGTAAAACTATCAGGGACAGGAAACTTAAGACACGGAAAACAAAGAATAAAGATAAATGGGATCTCCTCTAAGAGATGTAAATAGTAGGATTCTTTCCTTAGATAGGACCAATTCTGCTTAACAAATTTACAAATGGTCCCAGTAAAAGGAGCAGAGAGTTTAAGTTCCAAATCTATAGCTGAAATTAAAATATTAAAGTAGTAAATGCCAAATTCATGACAATAAGTTGAAAGATCATGTAAACTAGAGCAAGTAAGAAGAAATGTGGCAGTGTACACAACAGTAAAGTAACGTATTTCGGGAAAAATTATTTAAATATAAAATGATGGGTGGGGTGCGTGGGTGGCTCAATCCACTGGGCATCTGACTCTTGGTTTCGGCTTGGGTCATGAACTCATGGTTCGTGGGTTCAGGCCCCACGTTGGGCTCTGTGCTGGCAGTGCAGGGCCTGCTTGGGAGTCTCTCTCCCCCTCCCTCTGCCCCCACCTCACTTGTGCTGTCTCTGTCACTCTCAAATAAATAAACTTAAAAAAAAAAAAAAAGATTAAATATAAAATGGTGGGTTATAAAAGTTTTGTAATATGAACAAAGAAAAGGGAACTGAGAGTAGTCTCCCATGTAAATGGTTTATTGAAAAAAACAATTATTAAAAACATCAGCAAAATGCATTGCCAAATAGGACGATAGCTGTAGAAATCTGAAAAACACAAGTATAGCAATAACTTTGGAAAATCATGTGCAGATCTGATAACTTCATGTTAGGAAAGATGTAAAAGAATTAGATAAAGAGCCATGCAAAAAAAAAAGGGATCAAAGACTTTTAGGGGGCTGTTAGATATAAAAAGTAAATGATTACTTTCTCTAGAAAGGGTGAAAAGGGAACCAACCAACTGAAATCTATAAAATTATGAAAAAAGGAAAGGGGAAGTGTTAAAAAAATCTCACAATGCTAGAATGAGGATGGCGCCCTTTACAATGTGAGAGAGGCAAATTTAAAACGAACAAATGGAAGCACTAGTTTATTTTTATTTTTTAAAGATTTTATTTATTTTTTAAATGTTCATTTATTTGGGGGTGGGGGGTGGGACAGAGAGAGAGGAAGACCGAGGATCTCAAGTAGGCTCTACACTGACATCAGAGAGCCCAACGTGGGGTTTGAACTCAAGAACTGCGAGATAATAACCTGAGCTGAATGAAGTCAGATGCTCAACCAACCAAGCCACCCAGGCGTTGTTAAAGATTTAATTTAATTTTTTTAATTTAATTTTTAAAAATATTTTTTTAATGTTTATTGATTTTTGAGACAGAGACGGAGTGTGAGTGGGGAAGGGGTAGAGAGAGGGGAGACACAATCTGAAGCAGGCTCCAGACTCTGAGCTGTCAACACAGAGCCTGATGCAGGGCTTGAACTCATGGAGTGAGAGATCACAACCTGAGCCAAAGTCGGATGCTTAACCAACTGAGCCACTCAGGCGCCCCTACATTTTATTTTTAAGTAATCTTAAACCTAACCTAATGTGGGCTTGAACTCACAACCCCAAGATCAAGAGTCACGTGCTCTACTGACTGAGCCAGTCAGGCACCCCAAAGCATAGCTTTAAATAACAGGTGTAAACTTACTGAAGTCTTTCCCTTAAGAAGTAGTAAACATATAAATTTCTATATGTTTTGATCAATCAATTGATGCAGACCCCTATCAGGGAAGGAGACAAAGAAGTCTAGAGTATATGTGTACTTTTGAGAAGAGCATTGAATTAATGATCATGCCCACTTCCTGGTATCTCTAATGCTTGAGTTTAAAGGCATTATAGTCAGATTTTTACACTTCCAAGACAAGAAAATGGGAAGAACCTTTTACCAGTATTCTACCAGGAGAAATTTCCTTGAATACTCAATAAGAGATAACTACATATTGACTATGAAAAACACTGTGGCTAATTAGAAACAAAAACACTTAAAAAAATGTTTATTCTTTTTTTTTTGAGAGAGAGAGAGAGACAGAGACAGAGACAGAGACAGAGCAAGAGCGGGGAGGGGCAGAGAGGGAGACACAGACTCTGAAGCAGACTCCAGGCTCTGAGCTGTCAACACAGGGCCTGACGCGGGGCTGGAACCCACGAACCGTGAGATCATGACCTGAGCTGAAGTCAGATGCTTAACCGACTGAGCCACGCAGGGGCCCCCAAAACACTTTCTGTAATAGGAAATGAGCATAATAGTTATTCTCTCCACGTCTTGGGTTAAATTCTGATCTTGGGCCAAGAACTCTGGGAGCACTCAGCAGGTATGACAGAGGGTGGGTTTGTATTTATATGTTGCTGATTTGCAAACTCATGAGCAAAAGTACAGCATACATAGTCAGTTGGTCCACATTTCAATGAAAGGGGCCTTTACAAAGGCATGTTACAAAAGTTGTTTGAAACATAATCTGAAAAAAATCTTTAATTTAGTTTAGCAAAAGTAACCTAATGCCTACCCACTGATAACTTTTCCCCCATCTGTAAACAGGTGTGCAAATGAAAAGAACAAAGCAGACATAAAACAAAACTATATTCTACTCCAATGCCCAAAGCAAACTAAAAAGAAAAATTTTAAACATTTATAATTTACTGCACTTTGCTAGTAACTAGGCTGCATTAAACCTCTTTGCATTTTAAAATCTAGTTTGTTACAATTGCTCCTTCATCAAAAGAATTTTTTTTCTATTTTAATTTGATCATTGAGAGTTAGTGAGCATTGCTAGAATATAAACAATTTTAAACTTTTCACTATTCTGTATTCTTTCCTCTAAGGAATAACTAGCTCAAAATCTTCTACCACTTGTTTTCCCTAAATTTATTTTGTTACCAAAAAAAGTTAAGCAGAATAAAAATGATCTTTAGGAGGTTGGATTTAAATGTAGTAATTAAATTTACTTTTTAAAGAAAAGTCTGGCTGAGATGAGATGGTTAAATACTGAAATGCATATTTGAAAGCAAATGGATTCAGGATTGTACAATGAGTAGTTAAGTTTCCCAGTGGCCATTCATTCAACAGCCTGCATCATGCAGCAACTCTCCTACCTGTTCAGTTAGTTACCAGTACCATAAAAATGGGTTAAAGGGGGGGCACCTGGGTGGCTCAGTTGGACGTGATCTCAGGGTTCATGAGTTCAAGCCCTGCGTCAGGCTCTGTGCTGACAGCTCAGACCCTGGAGTCTGCTTCGGATTCTGTGTCTCCCTCTCTCTCTGCCCCTCCCCTGCTCATGCTCTGTCTCTCTCTGTCTCAAAAATAATAAAACATTAAAAAAAATTAAAATAAAAAAATGGGTTAAAGAAATAGAGAAGACTCAGAAAACAAAGAAGGATTAAAAGTCTGGGAGTGGGGTGTCAAAAAAAGAGTTCAAAATAAAGTTTCCTGAGAAAGTAAATAAAATGAGGCATTTTGAGAAAGTAAATTAAAATGAGGCATAAGAATTCCACCATAATGGTGTGTGTAGCTTAGAAACTACAACTACAGAACTATTTCAAGTGCTACTTTTTGTTGTTGAGCCCAATGCAAGTGACCTTTGTGTACTAAAGCTAAATGTGCTAGTAGTCGCAATATCCTGCAACAGAATCCTTCAAAAGAGACCACTTAAAATTGCTTAATCTTGATGGTACTTTGTGGTAAAATCATGAGCCAGTGCTGAAAGAAGATCTAGCAGGCCTGTCTTCAAAAACTAAACGTTGTTGGGTGTGGTTGATTCTGAAAAGAGAAACTACAGTAAGCCCTGGTAGCTTTAACGGGGCCCAACGATAAAGAAATGTGTTTAACGTGTGTCTCCCATGTTCATTATGGTAAAGTTTATCAGTTTAACCCTTTGCAAACAAGGAAAAGATCTTGAGAGCAGGAAGCTTTTCTGTGGAAGTCCTGACGCAACACAAACCATAGCAGTTACTGCAAAGCTTAATGCAAACCCTCTAGAGTCCACGTTGACAAATTCTTTAACAAGCTGTGGTTACAGGGAAGCTGGTTTCACTCTGACTCACTCCTACTCAAACAGTTTACTGGAAATGAAGGGGAGGGGGAATTTTCAGAGAAGTCATGTGATGGCCAGACAAACCACAGCCAGTAAAGGTTCAACAGAGTCAAAAACAGGTCCCAGCAACAACTGACACCCAGTGTGTTCAACTGGCACTAAATTATACGAAAATAGTCCTGTTGGGTTTCAGATCATCAGCACCATGAACTCTTTCATAAATCTCTGTATGTAAAGGAACAGACGGTTCACAGGGGGAAAAACCAGCAGGCATTGACATGGTATGGGCAACTGCAAACACTTCATAGGAAAATGTGCTTAACAGAGAATAGCATCAAAGGAATGTTAAAGCACTTTAGTGAGTGAATAAATAATTGTTATTAAATGCTTTCCCATAGTCTCTAAATTCAAATGTTCAAACACATATTTTATCATTACCAAAAGAACGTCAAAAGAACCTTTAATTATCATCTTGCACTTTGGGGGTGTTCATTGGATAATCTATTCTACTGCATAAACGTACTGGCCATAAGAATGAAAACCTGATGAACTTTTTGCATTATGTGTTTTCACTAATAAAATAATGTAAATAATCTGAAATTTCTAAATAGGAAAAGGATCTCACTAAGCTAAAAAAATAAAATAAAAGTTTTTTGAGCTTAAATATATCAAGCACCAACTAGTAAAAGATGTTGGTATTTAAACTTAATTTGGGGACTTAGCTTCAATAAATCAAATTAAATAGCAAATATTACTTTAGATATTGCAGTCCTAAACAGAAGCTAAAAACATGATCCCTTAAAATAAGATTAAATCCAGAAAGTATAAATTCACCTTTGAGGAAATACTTAATCTAAAATGGTGTACACACTCAATGACTTACACTCAACAGAAAGACAAGCTAATCAACATAAATATGGAGGAAAAACCTGCATTCTTTTACAAGATAAAGTTTTAAGAAATTTAAATTGCTTACTTCTGCCTTAATTCTCAATTTCCTATAGGAATAACAAGAAACAGTAAATTTCACACAATCAGCAACCTAGTATTGTGAAAAAGAATCCAAGTAGCTAGGTCACTTGGACAGATGGTGTTTAGGAAAGCAAACTTATTCAAACCATATTCTTCCAAGTAAATATGTACAACATTCCTACTCTATTGTGTAACCTTTAAACACAAAAATACCACAACCACCCCCATGCTCCCATTTCCCATTACTTCAATAATACTGGCTGCTCTAATCTTTTATGATACATCAAGTGAATAAGTTATTTTTCAAACTTTTTTATTCCTAATGTTTTAAATTTTCCTCTTTTCTTTGGCTATGCAGCTTACAGAATAAACAAGTTGCCTGAAAAAACTGTTCCTAAGACAGAATTTTACAAATACTGTTTTACGAAATGTGAACTTAAAATTATAAGTCATTTAACTTATTGATGTTTTCTATATTATCTTCAACACTCACTCTCAGATGACTAGTAAACTCAAAGATGTAGAACAATTCAATATTTCTTATGAAAATGATTTTTGTTCACTGCAGTTTTACACTTTATTTTGTAGTGGAATAAGACTGGATATTAAGTGAACATGTTTCATGGCATCTACACTATCTCTCTTGGTATTTCTTAGTTTATTCAAAGTATCTACTGCATGAGTAGTATGTGCAAGACGAGGCAGGTATTGTTGAAGATAATTTTTGTGGTCTCCTCTCAAGGAGTTTACAGACTCCTGAGAAAGATAAGACAAATCCATAAATAGTTTTATTTTTAAAAAATACTTTTATTTTTTTAAAAGTAAACTCTACCCTCAATCTGGGGCTCAAATTCACCACCCTGAGATCAAGAGTCACATGCTCTACTGACTGAGCTAGCCAGGTAACCCAAAAAGTCCATACATAGTTTTACTTTTCTTCTTTATTTTAGAGAGTGAGAGCATGAGCAGGGAAGGGAGGCAGAGAGAGAGAGAGAGAGAGAGAGAGAGAGACACAGAGAGAGAGAGAGAGAGAGAGAGAGAGAGAGAGAGAGAGAGAGAGAATCTCAAGCAGGCTCTACACTCAGTGCAGAGCCTGATGTGGGGCTCAATCCCACGACCCTGGGACCATGACCTCGCTCAAAATCAAGAGTTGGACGCTCAGTGGACTGAGTCACCCAGGCGCCCCTATACATAGTTTTAAAAGTAGGAGCAGCTGGGTGGCTCAGTTGGTTAAGCTTCAGACTTCAGCTCAGGTCATGATCTCACGATTCATGAGTTTGAGCCCCACATCGGGCTCTGTGCTGACAGCTCAGAGCCTGGAACCTGCTTTGGATTCTGTGTCTCCCCCTCTTTCTGCCCCTCCCCCACTCACACTCTGTCTCTCTCTCTCAAAGATAAATAAACATTAAAAAATTTTAAGAAAGGGGGCACCTGGGTGGCTCCATTGGTTAAGCGTCCGACTTTAGCTCAGGTCATGATCTCGTGGTCCGTGAGTTCGAGCCCCGCATCAGGCTCTGTACTGACAGCTCAGAGCCTGAAGCCTGTTTCAGATTCTGTGCCTCCCTCTCTCTCTGACCCTCCCCCGTTCATGCTCTGTCTCTCTCTGTCTCAAAAATAAATAAACATTAAAAAAAATTTAAAAATTAAAAAAAAAAGGAAAGTAAAAAGTGACACAAGAAGGTTACAACAAGAAACAATTCCTGGGGATTAGGAAGGTTTTTGAGCAAGCAAAGTTTCATGATCAGAGTTATTTTTTCAGGAAATTATTTTTGTTGCTTTGTGCAGGAATAGTTTGCAGGGGAAAAAACTAGTAAAGAGGAGACCTAAGAGGAAGTCACTGGAGACATTCAAGGGAAGAAGTGGTAAAGCTCTGAACCAGAGAGGGCACATATGAAGATACTGAGGAGGTAGAGTCAACAGGCCTTGAAGAATGAATGGATATGGGAAGCAAGGAGGGTGTCAGATGACTCAGATTTTGACCCCAAGTGATTATGAGGATGGTGACATCATTAACAGAAATCAGGAATAAAGAAGAAAAATAATTATTCTCATAAAGAGAGTAAATTAAATTAATTTAAATTTAATTTCATGCAATTAAACCTTGTATGAAATAGTCCATAAAGAACATAAACAGCTATCTAGACTTAAATTTTATAAATTATGCTAGAATTGTTCAAGGTCATAGGAAGCTACATTTATTCATGTCTACCTCCCACAGACATCTAGTGAAAACATGATAGAAAGCCAAGAACAAAAGGAAATCAGTTTAGTGGAAAAATACTGTCTAATCTCAGTACTGGACTCATGAAAATAAATTAGGTACCATAAGGAATCAGAATTCAAATAAATGTATCATAATCTCTTACTCCCCTCAAAATATCTGTAGTACAAAATCCAATCATTAGTCAAAACTAGAATTTAAGCAAATACTTAGCTGTAAAATTGCTACCTAGTAATAAAGTATATACACCCTTTAACCTAGTTGGAGAGCACATGATAAAGCAATGAGAGCCAATTTTTTTTCCCACTCTTCCTGCTGATAAATTTATTCTATTAAAGGGCTTTACCTTAAAGAATAAAAAACACATTTTCTACCTCAGTCACAGGCAAGCTTAAAATTTAAATACCCACTCCATTTTACTTAATTTCCTGTTTTAGCTAGAGTTGATCCAACTTTTCTACATTTTATTGCTTTTATCAAATTGGAGATTTTATATAATACATGTATCTGTGAAGAAATTCTAGCATCAAAGTCAGATAAACTTTTGGATCCTTGTGAAGCTGATTACTGTAAAAAGTTTTAAATCACAATCAGTAAGATATAACTAAAAAGATGTTAGTAAAGTTATAGCTTACTAAATAAAAACCTAGTATCTGTTTTATTATATGCCAATTATAACTATTTATAAAAATATAATAATTTATGACAATAAAGTATAAGACAAAACTAACATATTAACATCACTGGGAAAACAGTATTAGAATGATGCATAAGTAGCTATTTACCTGAAGATGAGAAAGTAAGATTTTTTACATTATATGATAGGCAAAAATATTTAATAGATTAAATATTTAAAGGTGAAAGAATAAAACCATAAAAATCCTAAAAGGAAATATGGCTGAATATTCACTAAATTAATCATAAGGGTTCACTATGATAATTTTATGCATTAATCCAAAAGGAAAAGTCTAAGATATTAGAAATTAAAAAAAAGTAAACGTCTTTAAGAAACATAAAAAAAACATAAAACATAAAAAAAAACAACAAACAATATGGGAAAAAACAGTGGGAGCATATGACAAAAGAAATCTACTTAAAAATGTCAGTCAATAAGAGAGTGAGAAATACACTAAATACAAAACAAAAACAAACAAAAACAAAAACAAAAACAAAAAAACGGGTAAATGAACCAGTTAGGTGAAGTTTTTTTCTTTCAGTTTTTTTGTTTATCTCTATTTTCAACATGTTATACAATAAACATACTTTGTAACCAGAAAGACAGTTGTTATAGAAAGCAAAGATGTGGAAAATATTTAAGGACACTGAAAAGTATTCATAGTATGTTTTTATATTCAAAACAAGTCACAAAACAGTAAGTATGATTCACTCTTATAGATGTTTATAGAAAAACAGACTGAAAGATGGAGGAATTATTTTTAAATACACAAATATTCCATAATGACCTGCTTCACTTCGTAATAAGAAGACAATTTTAAAGATCAGTATCAAATGTCATGACATACATGTGAAAAAGGAACTTAAACGTTGACTAATATTTATGATATGATTCTAGTTTTTATTTTAAAAAGCTACATATGCAAATAAAACAGTCTAGAATATGGTGATTATTCTCCTACTCTGGGAAGTAGGTATGTGGGCTTTCACTTTTTACTTTTAATATATCTGAAATGTTCCAATTCTATTACTATAAGCACTTACGTATTTAAAAATATACAAATCGGGAAAAATAACAGAAGCAAAGAGCCTAAAACAAATTTGTTACTGACAACATAAAAAATATTTTTAAGATTACAATTTATAAATAAAATGACAAAAAAATCCTCATAAGTTGTTATAAATTTATCTGCATAGTAAAAATCTTAAAAAAAAAAATCAATGTGTCATAAAAGTGTATTAAAACAGCTGAGTATAAGAGATCTTACTAAACAAAACAAGAATGTGTCATTAAAGTATATGAAAACAGCTGAGTATAAGAGATCTTACTTGGATATAGTAACAATCCACGGTGTTAGCAAAAACAAACAAAAACAAAAACTTATTTTTGCTAAGCCACAGTAAGAACAATGAATTAAAAAATTAGCACTCTCAGATAATTTATAATGTGGAAAACTGGCAACAGTCCCTTCTCCAACTATTTTATCCCCACGCCCTCTAACCGCAAAATAAATACCTAAGAGTTAAAAACCTCACACAACCCCTATTTAAACCTGGGAAAAAGTAAGTTGGGATAAATATACCCACATACACTATACAGTAAGCCACAGAACTGATGAAAACTGGTTTAAAAAAAAAAAACATGAAAGACCATAAATAAAGAAAAATCAAATATAGGAGAAAGAAAAAAATTTTAAATCAGTTCTTTTCTTTTTGTTGCATTAATCTAGAGGAAAATGTTGCTATGCTATACTGTAGTAAAGTAAGCAGAATACTAATCTTAATGTCAGAAAATTGGGTTGGGTGCTGGCTCTGAGATTCACTGGCTGTGTTCTTGAGTGTGTTTCCTGTTCAAATCAGGAAAAATATCTCTAGTTCAGAGTTGTGCTATGACACTTCATTCAAGGACCTTATACATAGTTTTATCCATCTTAGAAAGAAAATAGTTGTCAGATGAATTAGTCTTTTACCATATTATTTCACTTAATTATTTTCCAGTTTGACTGTATAATTGGTTGATAGTACATATAACTGCAATTTTAGGTAAAAATTTTAAATAAGGTATAAATATAAACAATATAACAAATATAAACAAATATAAAATTAGGGAATAAGAAATAAAGAGTTTATCCTAAAATAGTGATTGTAATTATTGGCTTTATAGGATGAAAACGGGCAAACCTCATAACCATCAGAAATATTGTGTGCAGGCTGGTTTCTGCAACTCAAAACAAAGCAGAATTAGAGAAAATTTACAGTCAAAAAGTAATGAAAATAATCAGAGCTATAAGAGATAAATAAAAAAGATTACTGCTTTAATGGTAGAGAAAGACTAAGTCTCTTCAAGGCTCAAAAGTCTTCAAGAGCTCAAATCATACATACAAGATGAAGCATAATTCATCAAATTCTAGAAGATCTGAGTTTTCACAAGTTGAGCTTTTAGGTGGTAACAAGTTTACAGAATGTATTATTTATAATCAAAAACTTGCAAAGAATGAAATGAGTCATCCAGCTAATATTTTACACAGCACAGGAAGTGCTGTGCATGGATTCATGAAAGATATCACATAGAGAGAGAGATAAGGCATTCATTCTTTTGAAATAGCAATTCCATCTGTACATAATTAAAATTGATAGGAAGTTGGTTTTGTTTTTGTTAAAAAATTTTTTAATGTTTATTTATTTTTGACAGAGAGAGAGAGACAGAGACGCAGTGCAAGTGGGGGAGGGGCAGAGAGAGGGAGACAGAATCTGAAGCTGTCAGCACAGAGCCCATCGTGGGACTCCAACTCACGAACCATGAGATCATGACTTGAGCCAAAGTCAGACACTTAACCAAGAGTGAGTGAGCCACCCAAGTGCCGTTTTTGTTTTAATATTGAGCCACTGTAGGCATCAGAAAACTTCTATTGACTAATTCCTTTCTTTCAATTAAAAAAAAATGTTTGTTTATTTTTGAGGGCGGGGGGGGGAGGGACAGAGAGAGAGGGAGACACAGAATTGGAAGCAGGCTCCAGGCTCTGAGCTGTCAGCACAGAGCCTGATGTGGGGCTTGAGCCCAGGAGACCTGAGACCATGACCTGAGCTGAAGTTGGATGCTTAACTGAGTGAACCACCCAAGTACCCCTTTACCCACTAATTCTAAGACAAAGTTTATCTCTACAGTTTCTCAGCATGACTATATCTTCTTGCCACAGGAGAGACAACTTTTTGCATATCTGACAAGTTTATCATTTCCCCCTTTCAAGGAGATATGTCTAAATTCTTTTTTTATTTTTAAAGTTTATTTATAGATTTTGAGAGAGAGAGAGAGGAGAGAGAGAGAGAGAGAGATGCAGGAGGGGCAGAGAGAGAATTCCAAGCAGACTCCACACCATCAGTGCAGAGGCTGACGTGGGGCTCAAAGTCATGAACCATGAGATTGTGACCTGAGCTGAAACCAAGAGTCGGACACTTAACTGACTGAGCTACCCAGGTGTGCCTGTCTAAATTCTTTTTGACAACCTCTCACATTATATAATTTCAAAATCATTTACCATCCCATTCCCCTCCTATAAGGAAATTCTGGTTTGTCAATGTTCTATCCTATTAAAAATGATATTACAGGAGGGTTCCCACTTCAAGATAACCAAATAAAACCTTTGCCCCTGTTGTAGGTTAGAGATGGCTACAAATTCTTCCTTACTCCTCTCAGTGAGTGGTGGAATGTAATTCCACTCTCTGAGTTTGGGCTAACTTTAGTTTCTTAGTTGGCTCACAGAATGTGGCAAAGTGACTGGGATTTTGAGGCTACGTCATAACAAACCTTCCAGCTTCGACATAAATTCATACAAAACACATGTTTTTGGAACTCAGGTGCCATGAAGAAGTCCAAGGAGAATAACTTGAGGGGCTCCTGGGTGGCTCAGTGGGCTAAGCGTCCGACTCTTTGTTTTGGCTCAGGTCATGACCTCACAGTTTGTGGGTTTGAGCCCCACCTCGGGCTCTGCACTGACAGCATGGAGCCTGCTTGGATTCTCTCCCTCCCCATCTCTCTACACCTCCATTGCTTGCTTGTTCTCTCTCTTAAAATAAATAAATAAACATTAAAAAAAAAAAAGAGTAACTTGAGGTCCCAAACTAACAGTCGAGCTGAACTCCAAGCCAATAACAGCCAGAATCAATTTATCAGTCATATAAGTAAATCATCTTGAAAGTAAATTCTCCAACTTACAGTCAAGCCATTTTGTGCAAATTTTGTATTTGTGAGCAGTATAAATGACTGTTCTTGTTTTAAACTACTAAATATTTGGGTTTGTTACTCAACAATATATAGCTGGAATACCCCAAAATAAAAAATAGAAACATGAACTCAGTCTTTGATGAAACTAGCACTGATAAATGAAGACAAGGGAAGATGAAAACAAACAGTGAAAGATATGAAAGAGAAGCAAAGTGACATATATTACAGAACTCCAAAAAGGATTTTCAGTGGAACGGCAGAAGAGACTGGGGTAGGGCACAAACCAAAGAGACTTTATAAGAAGTAGACTCTAGGTCCCACCCCTACTTAGCACAGCCAGATAATGTTGTCCCCTAGCCCCTTAAAAGACATTAAGTATACAGTTTCTGATGAAGTGAAGCAAAAGTTCTGGGCTCAGGATATGTTTGCGTAGGTATCCACAGTCTGAACACAAAGAGAGTTAAATGAAAGCCTATATGCAATCTCTAAACCCCTTCTCTAGCCTAGCTTTACTATATAAGCAGCAAAGTTTATATTCTCCAAGCAAGAAACTAGAGGATCCATCACTAGAGAAAATGAACTATCCCAAATTAAAGATCCACAGAAACTCATATATGGAGGCTCCAATAAATAAGGTGGTTTGACACTCTTACAACTTTCCTCCACACACATAGCTCCCATTCAGCTTTTATGTGCCTTATTCTTACATATAAACAGAAAAACAAGGATCACCAGACTTGGAGGAAAGCTTCCAACAGAAGTAGAACAAAGGAAGAAAAAAAAAAAACCTAGAGAAACTAAGTATCTTCAGAAAGATAAGAAACCACTGCTTAGAAATATAACACAAATCACTTTTTGAAAATAAATATATGGTAGTGGAAAAATATTTTAATATTAGAGTTAGAAGATAAAGTTGAGGAAATTGCATACAAAGTAAAATGTGATATTAGGAGCAAAATTATCAAAAAAATTAAAATGATGACTGTTGGGAGGCCCAACACCAAAATAATGAGAATTGAAAGAGAATAAAGAGGGTATATTGACACAGAAAAAATACAAGAACACTTCCCAAAATGAATAGACTCTTGATTGACAAGCTTCCAAGTGCTTAACAGGATAAATTTTTAAAAGACCCATACCTCAGATAATGAATGAATCTAACAGCTTCTATATAAAAAAATAAAACAACCAGGGGTGCCTGGGTGGCGCAGTCGGTTAAGCGTCTGACTTCAGCCAGGTCACGATCTCGTGGTCCGTGAGTTCGAGCCCCGCGTCAGGCTCTGGGCTGATGGCTCAGAGCCTGGAGCCTGTTTCCGATTCTGTGTCTCCCTCTCTCTCTGCCCCTCCCCCATTCATGCTCTGTTTCTCTCTGTCCCAAAAATAAATAAAAAACGTTGAAAAAAAATTTTTTAAAAATACAATAAAACAACCAAAAAAGAGGCGCCTACCTATGAAGAGATGTCAGGAGGGCATTAGCCTCATCAGTATCAAACCAGAGGTCCTAAGATGACTGAACAATGACTTCCAAATTCTAAGTTTAAAAAATGATTTTCCACTTAGAATACTATATTCAGTTAATTAATTAAGTGTGAATGAAGGACACAGCATTTTCAGCACTTCCATCTACTCATTCTTTCTCAGGAAGCTATGGTAGAATGTGTTCAACCAAAACGAGGGAGTAAATCCAGAAAGAAGAAGGCAAGGAGTGCCTGGCTGGCTCAGTGACTCTTGACCTCATGAGTTTGGGGGCAGAGATTACTAAAAAAAATCAAAACAAACAAACAAAAAAAAAAAAGAAGGAGAAGGAGGAGGAGAAGAAGAAGGAGGAAGAAGGAGGAGGGAGGAGGAAGGAGGAAGAAGGAGAAGAAGGAGAAGAAGGAGAAGAAGGAGAAGGAGAAGAAGGAGAAGGAGAAGAAGGAGGAGAAAGAGAAGGAGGAGAAGGAGAAGGAGAAGGAGGAGAAGGAGAAGAAGGAGGAGAAGGAGGAGAAGGAGGAGAAGGAGGAGAAGAAGAAGGAGAAGAAGGAGGAGAAGGAGAAGAAGAAGGAGGAGTAGAAGGAGAAGGAGAAAAAAGAGGAGGAGGAGGAGAAGAAGGAGGAGGAGGATGAGGCAGAGGATGAGGGGGAGGAGGAGGAGGGGGGAGGAGGAGGGGGGGAGGAGGAGGAGGGGGGAGGAGGAGGGGGGGAGGAGGGAGAGGAGGACAGGAAGTCAACAACAAGAGATCCAAACCAAAAAAGAAGCAATGTGCAAAGGAAATACAAGAGAATACCACGTTCAGATTGATGGGGGGCTCCAGAGTGATGACTCCAAGAAAGAAAACAGAATTGATAATATTTTTTTGGTGTTACCAAGTGGGAAGTGACATAGAAAAGTGTTTTACAGAGCTGGCAGAAGTGAGAGAAGAGATTGAAAAAACTATGCAAATGAAAAACATGTTAATTCCAAAACAAAAAGTTAAAAAAAAAAAAAAAGGAAAACAGTGATAATATATTAATTGACTTAATAGAAAACAATACTTATACCTGTTTAGCATCCAATCCACAGCATAAAAATTGAAAGCTGCAAGCCATCCTAGACTTATTCTAGCATCAACTTGCTGACTTTATATACACAAAAAAAGGAGTTTTGGAGATGTTAAATGACATACATTAATTATTGCCACAAATTCCAGATGTATCAGTTGTTGCTACTGAACATACTCAGCCTAGTCTACACATGGACATGGTTTTAGTAGCTGGATATATCAGCGATGCTGGCATTCTGAGTTCTGGGTCTAGCTATACTTCTAAGCATGTAAAATTAGGGAGATGACAACTTCTAGATCTTAAGTTTTCTATAAAATTAGAAGAATGGTACCTTCCTATATTACTTTAGTTAACACAAGGGTCAGATTAGATACTAGATTTTAAAAAACATTAAAAATAATTAAAAAGTTGTTTATATTAGTAACAATTATTAGCAAACATAAGCATTA
The DNA here is from genome assembly GCF_027475565.1 of Acinonyx jubatus. NCBI lineage: Eukaryota > Metazoa > Chordata > Mammalia > Carnivora > Felidae > Acinonyx > Acinonyx jubatus. The sequence continues at coordinate 26,554,670 of NC_069397.1, forward strand.
TGATGTGAGGAACAGAGACATAATATCTGGTTGATACATAAGGCAAAGCAAATACCAAGGCCAACTTGTCTCTTTCCAGGCAGAGCAGATGCTCATAGCTCTTTGATTCATTTGTTTTATATTTGGTTATTTGGCTATTCTATATTCATATTTGAAAGTCTTGTTTTTAATTAAAAACCATAACTATCCTTAGTTGATTTCCACTTAATAATGCCTTTTTAAAAAGCCCATCTGTTATTAAAATATATGTTTTTCCCCCTCTAGGCTAATGGTTTTTTGGGGTCTCAGATTCCACTGAGAATAAAGCTATGAATACATTCCTCATAAAACGTGTGTATACTCAAAAGTAAACTCAAAATGGATGAAAGACCTAAACGTAAGACTGGAAGCCATCAAAATCCTAGATGAGAAAACAGGCAACAACTTCTTTGACCTCGGCTACAGCAACTTTTTATTTGACATGTCACCAGAGGCAAGGGAAATAAAAGCAAAAATGAACTATTGGGACCTCATCAAGATAAAAAGCTTCTGCATGGCAAAGGAAACAATCAGCAAAACTAAAAGGCAATCGATGGAATGGAGAAGATATTTGCAAATGACGTATCAGATAAAACGTTAGTATCCAAAATCTACAAAAACTTATCAAACTCAACACCCAAAAAACAAAACTATCCAGATAAGAAATGGGCAAAAGACATGAATACATGCTTTTCCAAAGAAGACATCCACATGGTTAACAGACACATGAAAAGATGCTCAACATCACTCATTATCAGGGAAATACAAATCAAAACCACAATGAAATATCACCTCACACCTGCCAGAATGGCTAAAATTAACAACTCAGGCAACAACAGATGTCAGCGAGGATGTAGAGAAAGAGGAACCCTTTTACACTGCTGGTGGGAATGCAAACTGGTGCAGTGACTCTGGAAAACAGTATGAAGGTTCCTCAAAAAATTAAAAATACAACTACCCCACAACACAGCAATTGTACAACTAGGTATTTATCCAAAGGATACAGGTGTGCTGTTTTCAAGGAGCAGAGGCACCTCAATGTTTATAGCGGTGCTATCGATAAGAGCCAAAGTATGGAAAGAGCCCAAATGTCCATTGATTGATGAATGGATAAAGAAGATATGGTGTATATCTATATCTATCTATCTCTATATATTTCTATACATATACATATACATTGGAATATTACTCGGTGATCAAAAAGAATGAAATCTTGACATCTGCAACAATGTGGATGGAACTAGAACGTATTATGCTAAGCGAAATTAGTCAGAGAAAGACAAATATCATATGACTTCACTCATATATGGAATTTAAGAAACAAAATAGATGAACACAAGGGAAGGGAAGCAAAAATAATATAAAAACAGAGAGGGAGACAAACCAGAAGAGACTCTTAAATACAAAGAACAAATTGGGGGTTGCTGGTGGGGTGCTGGGTGGGGGGAAGGGCTAACTAAAGGGGTGAGGGGCAATAAGGAAGATACTTGTTCGGATGAGTACTGGGTGTTATATGTAAACGATGATTCGCCAAATTCTATTCCTGAAATTATTATTATACTGTATTTTAACTAACTTGGATCTAAATTAAAAAAAAAAGACTATGGGAAATATACTTGAAAGTCAAAGAATAGCAAAATTATGTTAGTAGGGAAAGGAATTAAAAAAGTGATTCAATATATATAATAATTTTCTTATGGGTCTTCATTCATGAGAGACATAGATTTTATTTGTATCATCTTATGAAAACCAGATCACATGAATAACCAAGAAATCCAGGAAGATGTTTATGAATCAATTTTGTTAGAGTTTCTGTGTTTAAATATGTGCTTTTACTTAATCCACTCTCTGTAATATATAATTAACCCACAGGAAATTATAGATTCAGTATTGGTTGATTTGGGGATAACATTTACATACCTGTGTTATTTCTAATCATATTTTCAGTTTTGAGTAATGGTTTGATCATAATGTGGCTTACTTTTTATTTTTCTAAATAATCATATGTACATATATATGTATTACTTTTTAATATAAATGTTTATATTCATAATTACTATTTATTCTTACTATAAAAAAGGACTGTAGAAAAGTTTTATTTCAAAATGTTAATTAGCCTGATTTTACATATAAACACAGACTACTAAGTTAATAAAAAAAATGGGTGTGTACTTATGTGGGCACATGCACTTAACAAACACACAACAAGACAATTTTCCAAACAACTTCATTTCATAGGTTAATGAACAAATCTAGGAAGGAAGATGTATTTTATAGATAATCTTTTAAAAATCTCTTTTACATCCCTTTTTTTTGGGTCTATGTTGATTTCTACTGTCATTCCTAAGAAGCGACTCAGTTAACAATATTCTTAGGAATTTTCCTGCAAAGAATGAAACACCTATCTTGTAACATTAAGATATTGGTTGATATACAGCTTATGCTCAGGTGTAAAGGCCTCAGCCTTTCTTCCCTCTAGCTGTTAAAGGGTAAGTTTATTGTAATTGTTCTTTTCTATTTCCTTTCCTTTCCTTTCCTTTCCTTTCCTTTCCTTTCCTTTCCTTTCCTTTCCTTTCCTTTCCTTTCCTTTCCTTCTCTTTCCTTCCCTTCCCTTCCCTTCCCTTCCCTTCCCTTCCCTTCCCTTCCCTTCCCTTCCCTTTCCTTCTTTCTTTTTTTAACGTTTATTTTTGAGAGACAGAGACAGAGCATGAGCGGGAGAGTGGCAGAAAGAGAGAGAGAATCCAAAGCAGGCTCCAGGCTCTGAGCTGTCAGCACACAGCCTGACACGGGGCTCGAACCCACAAACCATGAGATCATGACCTGAACCGAAGTCAGATGCTTAACTGACTGAATCACCCAGGCACCCCTGTAACTGCCATTTCTTAAGAGTTCCCAAATAATTTCCTCTAAACATGGTAAAATATTTTGACGTTATTCTTAAAAACTTTGGACTCATAGCCTGACCCACCTATTTGTCCCCCTTATTCAGTTAGTGGTCTGCTTGGTAATACTTAAAAACACATAATGGACAAAGAATGTTTCGGCTCCTAAACTTCATTAGCGACATCAACTTACTCTGGTTTCTGGCAAAGCATTTCAGCTTAGTGAGTTGTCTTGTGGACTCTTTCTGTATTTCTCTATTCTAAAATCAAGATTATAATCACTTTTATATTTCAGCTTTTCTAAATATTCTATCCCAAATAATGTATTATTTATTTTTATGCTGGGAGTTTTCTTCTTTAAAGTAACTATTAACAATTTCACCTTAGCCATAACTTTTTTAAGGACAATTAAAGTATTCTATTGTTTTCTCTACTGTTCTTACTTGTGCAGTCTCTGCATGTTCCAGCATTTCTTCGAATTCCTGATACTCTTCATCATCTGGTTCAGCACCTGAGAGGCGAGCTGCCCTGGCCATGAAATATGGAGGCAGCTCTCCAATTGCTGTACCGATACCCTATGTGCAAAACCAAAATACTCACATGAGATTCTGTTCTCAACATAAGAATACTAAACAGATTAAATCTATATTTTTCTACATTGCCAAAACCACATTAAGATGCATGTATTAGGGAGGAAAGCATATACTACATAATCAAGAGAACATGAGTGTGACTCTTGGCCCTAATACTGACCAATACAAAGCCAGGCGAGATAATATACACTAAACTCTTAGACAATTCCTGGTGCATGACAGACATTAGATTAACGTTAGTTCTCTAAGCATCTCTACTTATACTCTGTGATTTCTGTCAGTTTTTTCCCTCTTTTCAAATCATTTGGTAATGAGTATTCACTAGTACAAGTTTTAGATAAAACTTTCTAGGAAATCTGGTATTTAAGATGCTGTTTCAATCTGGTATTTAAGGTATTTAATCTGGTATTTAGGGTGCTGTTTTAATTTTTTTGTGTGTGCAGAGTTAAAACTTTTAACAAATAGTGGTCAGGAAGCCCCTTGAAAACTCAACATTAGGATGGATAAATTTTCACCACAGGAAAAATGTTTATTTCCTCAGGACATTGAGTGACTCATGTTTCAGTCACTTTGTGGATTCTTGTTTTTGAAGAGAATTTTTTTTTCACTCAACTTAAAACATAGGATGAAAACAAAGGTAAGAGAATCAGGAACTTGGTTTGGACTTAAATGGCTTAAATACAAGATAGATGATAATGTAAAAGGTATATAGTTTCTAGGAAAATTCTCAACTTTGAGCCATTCTTCTCTGCCTTGAGTCATAGTGAATGAAAAAGTTTTGCTAATTCTCAGAAGCAATTTTAGGTTTATTTGCTCTGTACTATGACTTTGTCAACAAATGCCTTGAAAAGAATCCCCAAGGAACATTATCAAATTCAAATATTTCATGTTCACAGTGTTATATTTCAATGTGTGGGATCAATAATCTCCGAATGAGACTGCATTATCCACATATGAAACAAGAATTCTGAAAAAGAATATACTTAAGTGTCAAAAGAAGCAGGCTATATTTAAAGAATAAAGAGAGAGAGATGAGAGGGAGGAGAGACATATACATCACGGGATATATAAATAAAACACAAATCATATTTTGCTAAACAAAAAAAGTTAATGTTAGTCAACTTTGGAGAATGTTAAGAGAACCAACTTATTATTTAAAAAACAGGTAAATAAAGGGGAAAAATCCATTACTTATCCTCTCTTACCTATATGAAAGATATCTTGGGGTAACCAAATTGGTGATAAGGAGTTTTTCTTTATAAAAACATTCCAGTCAATAAGTAAAGTAAAAAAAAATGATGTAATTGGTTTACCCCCATTTTATAACCCTTAATAATGGACTTGTATAACAATGGTGATAATACCACAAAAGGAAAGACAATCAGACATTACTGTACCTCGTGACAGAAATACACAAGACTATAACATGTATTCTCGACAAAAAAATTTTTTTCAAGCCTCTCTAACTATCAACTCACAGGAAACATAGGGAACAGATAAACATATTTAAACTATACCAACTGGGATATAATTAGTAAAATCGAGACTGTGAGAAATTATATTTGACAAACAACCCAGTTTCAACAACATATAAATATGAAAAGAAAAACAAAGAAACACCATCAGAAAAATCTGAACATTAACTAGGTAGCTGATCTGAAGAGACTATTCCTAATTTCTCTTAGGTGTGATAATGTTTTTTTAAGTCCTAAGACTGATATATTTACAGATGAAATGTGATATGTCATCTAGGATATGCTTCAAGATAGTGGAGAGCCTACAGAGGAGGGATCAGATAAAACAATATTAGCCAGGGATTAATATTAACTGAGTTTGGGTGATAACATATTAAATTAATTATATAAATCTCTGTACTTAAAAAAATTTTTTTCCCATTACAAAAAGTAGGAAGTTAATTGCAACATGTTATTCAAAACATGAACTTCTCTTAAAACCTGTTAACTCAAATGTTTAATAGTTCTGAAAGCAATCATATGATTCAAACTCATGACAAGTTTCCTTAAAGTTAAAAAGGAAGTAATAATGGACTGAAATGAAATCAAGAGCTACATACTATATTATACTTGGTTGACTATATTTATTGTTATAGTTGAATTCTGCTCATGTTTTCCCACATTAGCAAGAAACAAGAATGGTGATCATGAGTCAATATTCTGTTTTTTACACAAATAGATAAAAAGAAATACAGTCATCCAGACAGGTCCCCCAAAACACATTATATTCTAGACACAAAAGTTTATTTAGTTATCTCAAATTAGGTACTGCAGTCCCATAATTTCATGATTCTTACAAAACAATTTTATAATTCTTGCAAAATCAAAACAAAAAACCAAAACAGAAGTGTGGAACACTAAAAACTGTCAGCCTAGGCTTAATTAAGGGGAAGAAATAACTGGTTTCCTTATTGCAAAAGAAAGAGACAAGTAGTTTTTAGTCAAGCAATAATTCAGAAAGCTCTTCTAAAAACCATCTGCTCCATATCAATTGATTACCTTGAAGTCCCTGCTTCTTGAATTGGAGAAGATTTTAACATGCACAAAATATGCAAAACCAAGAGGGAAATATCTTCCTGGAGTATCAATTATATTCAAAGATTTAGGGGAGGAGGAAAATCCTGAATGTTCATGCTTTTAAAAAGTTTTGTCAAGTGGATTCACAAGCAAATCAGCATTTTGCTTTTCAATGATGAGAATAAGTTTAATAGTAAAAATATGGAGAGCAGAAAATTTTACATATGCTGATTCTCAGATATTATGGTAGTTTTGTATTATCTATGTGTTAATAATTTTTTTTAAACAAAATGATTTTTCTATTACATATTCCAATTACAAACATAAATCAGAGGTTAAAAGCAGAAGTTAGGAGGGTAAGCTTGAAACCACTGAGAAATGCAGGGTTCTTACAGAAAACAATTATACCAATTCTAGTAAAATTTTCAAGACTGTTTTGCACATAGAGAAAATTTGCTTCCAGTTTCCCTTGAGGTCAGTTTTCAAATGGCTGTAAGAAGGAATGAAGTTCTGACACATGCTACAACATGGATGAAACTTGAAAACATTATGCCAAGCAAAATAAGCCAGACATAGAAAAACATTATATGATTCCATTTAGATGGGGTATCTAGAATTGACACAATCAAAGAAGAAGAAAATAGAAAAGACTCTGGAGTTATTGTTTTAATGGGTACATATTTCTGCCTGGGATGACAAAAAGTTCTGGCAATGATGACACAACATTGTAAATATACTTAAGGCCAATAAATTGTGTACTTAAAAACGGTTAAAATGGTAAAACTTTCCTTATATATATTTTACCACAATAATCACCCCCTAACCATGAACTTAACAAATACATGACCTTAAAAGGTGATGCTCTCTATCTAAAAGTCAACACACATGCTCTCGCCCCTGACCTGCTGTCCCACTTTACAAATCTTTATTATTCTTAGATCTCAACCAAAACACTGCTTCTTCATGGAAATCTTCCTTGAATCATAAACTAGGGAAAATGTCTGTGTTATACAGATTTCTCCTTCATATTTATACGGTTTTTCCATGATATTTACTTATGCATTTTTTCCATGATAATTATTTCCCTCACTGGAACGTAAAGTTCCAATGAGACTGTTCAGTTTTGCTCACTCTGAATCTCTGGTGCTTGGATGCATAATAACTATTATTGGAATTCATGAGTGAAATGAAAATTTGTGAAGCTTTGCACCGGTGACACAAATTATGGAAGATCAAAAGATTCAAACTGAAAAAAAGTAACTAATGATCAACAATATCAAACAATTCATGGGGCACCTGGGTGGCTCAGTTGGTTAAGTGTCCTACTTCTGCTCAGGTCATGATCTCACGGTCCATGAGTTCGAGCCCCGTGTCAGGCTCTGTGCTAACAGCTCAGAGCCTGGAGCCTGCTTCAGATTCTGTGTCTCCCTCTCTCTCTCTCTCTCTGCCCCTCCCCCCTTCATGCTCTGTCTCTGTCTCAAAAATAAACATTAAGAAAAAAATTTAAAAGAAACACACAAAAAAACCCAATTCACTTTAGCGTGCTCTAAAGACCTATATAAACAAGCTGAAATTAAGAGCAACCCTGGTCTTTTTTTTTTTTTTTTAACATTTATTTATTATTGAGAGAGAGAGACAGAGTATGAGTGTGGGAGGGGCAGAGAGAGGAAGAGACACAGAATCCAGAATCCGAAGCAGGCTCCAGGCTCTGAGCTGTCAGCACAGAGCCCGACACGGGGCTCGAACTCATGAATGTGAGATCATGACCTGAACTGAAGTCGGACGCTCAACTGACTGAGCCACCCAGGCGCCCCCAACCCTGGTCTTTATCCTATAATTGGATATTATTTTACTGATTTTACTGATTTATTTTACATTTTAATTATTTTACTGATTCACTACATTTGTAATGATAGCGACGTCTGTAAAGACATACTACTTTCAAAGTACAAACTGGATAAAAATGTCAAATAAGATATGAGTTTGTTTTTCAGTTTTCTTTAATGTTTATTATTTTTGAGAGGGACAGAAACAGAGAGACAGAGAATGAGAGGGAGAGGGGTAGAAAGAGAGGGAGACAGAATCCAAAGCATCAAATAAGATGTGAGTTTTTAATCAAGCAAGACATTCTTTTGAACAGAACAAAACATACGGGTGTGAACACAAATGAAAGGGTAAACTCAAAAGGGTAAACTACAAATCAAGGCTGACACACTCTATATCAAGGTTTCTCAACCTCCGCAGTATGGACATTTTATGACTGTATCCCATTTAACCATTTTAAAATATAAAACTAAGTGGCATTAACTGCATTCACAATGTTGTGCAACCACCATCACTATCTATTTCCAGTATTTTTCATCACCCAAATGGAAACACTGCACCCATTAAGCATTAACTTTCTCACCCCACACAACGCTGGTAACTTCAAATGTACTTCTTATCTCTATGAATTTGACTCTTCTATTTTATTTTTATTTATACTTTTTTTAAAGTTCATTTATTTTGAGAGAGAGAGAAAGAATGTGTGTGTGAGTGCAGGGGGTGGGGGGGGGGAGGGCTGAGAGGGAAAGAGAGAATCCTAAGCAAGCCTAGATTGTCACAGTGGAGCCCAACATGGGACTCAATCCCACCAACTGTGAGATCATGACCTGAGACAAAATCAGAGTTGAACACTTAACTGACTGAGCCGCTCAGGTGCCCCCAATTTGACTCTTCTGGACAATTCACATAAGTGCAATCATATAGTATCTGTCTTTCTATGTAATGGCTTATTTCATTTAACATAATGTTTTTGAGGTTCATACTATAGTACAATTCAGAACTTCATTCCTTTTTATGGATGAATAATATTCCATTACACGTATATACTACATTTTATCCATTTATCTGTTGCGGGACACTGGGTTGTTTCCACCTTTCTGAAAACGTGGAGGGGTGCCTGGGTGGCCCAGTTAGTTAACCGCCCAGTACTTGATTTCAGCTCAGCTCATAATCTCATGGTGAGAGTAAGCCAGTGTTGGGCTCTGCATGGACAGTGTGGATCCTGCTTGGGATTCCCCCCCTGCCCTGCCCCTCCTGTGCTCTCTCTCTCTCAAAATAAATAAACATTTAAAAAATTAAAAAAAAAAAAAAAAAGAAAAAAGAAAATGTGGATAATACTACTGAGGAATGAAGTACAAGTATCTGTACTTATACCTGAGTCCCAGTTTTCAGTTCTTGTGGGTATTAATGTAGGAGTAGAATTAGAGGAGGGTCATATGGTAATTCTACATTTAGGTTTTTGAGAATCCACCAAACTCTTTTCCCTAGCAGCTAAATTACTTTACATTCCCAACAGTCTACAAGAGTTCCAATTTCTCCACATCCTGATACTTGTTTTCTTTTTAAAAAAATAATAGCAAAGGGGTATTTCCTTGTGGTTTGAATTTGCACTTCCCCAATGACTAAATGATGCTGAGAATCTGTGCACTTATTGGCCATTAGTGTATCTTCTTTGGAGAAAAGTCTATTCAAGTCCCTTGCCCATTTTTAAAATTGGGTTGTTAAGTTGTAGAAGTTCTTCAAACATTCTGGATATTAAACCTTTATCAGATATATGATTTGTGAACATCCCCTTGCATTCTGTGGGTTATCTTTTCACTCTCTTGATAATGTTTTTTCTTTTTGACATAAAAGAGGTTTTTATTTTAGTGAAGTTCAACTTACCTATTACTTTTTCTTGTTGTCTATGTTTTTGGAGTGTCATATTTAAGAAACCATTGCCAAATCCAACACCATACAGATTGTCTCTACATCTTCCTCTAAGAGTTGTACAATTTTAGTTCGTAAGCTTAAGTCCCTGATGCATTTTGAGTTAATTTTTACAGAAGGTAAGGGTCCAAATCCATTATTCTGAATGTATATATGGTTTTCCCAGCACCTTTTGTTGAAAGGACTATCCATATAAATATTGAGAACAATAGGAACCAATTTAAATGTAACTTGATATGCGCTCCACTTTATATGTGACAAAAGACAATTTCAAAAAAGGAAATATGAAGAGCACTCAGCCAATTAACTAGGATTAATCAACATTCTTGTACTATGTGCAAAACCTTATACTGACTGCTGTGAGGGTAATAAATTTAAGGTACAGTTTATATATTTTAGGAGCTTAAAATTTATTTGGGAAAGTAAGCCACTACGCTAGTCTAGTTAACTAATTTAAGGCATGCATGGAGCTAGGCCAAATGAACACTTCAAACAATATGAACTATGGGAGTTGGAGGAGGCAGTTATCACTGCCAGCTGCGATGGAAGTTTTTCTTTGTTGGCATTAGTGTTAATCCAGCCATGTAAATCATTTGTGAAGGAACTAAAGCAAAACAGAAAACCGAATCCATATACATGGTCTCTTTCTAGCACGTTCCAAGTATCTTCTGTTATTTTAATAATAATTTTTCATCAAAAGACTAATGTGGTCAAATTTATAAAACATATGCAACTAGTACAATGAATTTTGTTTCCAGTGCTTATAAAAGAGTAACAGGAAATACGACAATTTTTCCTGCCTTTCATATTCAACAAATTCAAAATATGGCATTTCCCTTACAATTCTTTTAAAACACAACATACTAGGCTATAGTATATATAACTGACAAATAAGTTATACTAAAAACAAAGACCATCGTATGAAACACACACACACAGACAATATAGTTGTTAACCTTTAAATAAGTGTGTTTGAAAACTTTCCCTCTTCCATGGGTATGGCATTCATGTTCATTTTAGTCAAGATTTTTAACTGATCTGTTCCATATGTTTTATTTTATAAGACACTGTTAGGGGGAAAAAGTTACAGAGAACATATAACTTAATGAATCCAAATGACAAAAAATGTTCAAAGAGTAACAAAGTCTTTAGCAAATGAACTATTCCTCAATGATACACATTTGAATGAATATAGGCATATAGAAAAAAAAGAATACTTTGTATGGATTAAAATAATCTGTGACTGGATATATAGTACAAAAGCTTCCCAAAATACACTTAAGCAAACCATAAAAAGAATAATTGGTACAAATGAAAGCAAGATCACCATATACAACCATACAGTCTGATACCCTCACTACAGTAAAGCTTGGTCTATTAAAAAAATATCTGACCTTACTTCAGTATTACTAACAACTCAGAAAATGAAATAAGCCCTCTAAGAATAAACACAGAGTATCTGAATCTAGGAGAGAGACATACAACATTTACCAATCTGGGACTGAAAATATAACCACTTGCTATGTGTTTATCAAATATTTCACATTGGTAAAATTTTGCAAAGTAGTATAGTTGTATCATCTATCCTCCATTTCCCTCTTGTTGTCTACATGGCATCCACTGCTTTGTTGTACCTATGGCTTCATGCCTTACTCTGAATGTCATTCATGAATGGGGAAGCTCTAAAGGGTTTCTCTTACTTGGAAGCAGATAACTGGTGACTTCATGACTTAATTGTTTATTGACTTGCTATGTGGATATACATTTGGACTAAATTTTCAATGAGGTACAACAAAGTATCAAAATAGTGAGGTTAATTTTAGACAAATATGAAAATGGACATCTTACCCACATGCAGGCCTCAATCCTAACTTTTGAGATGATGCTCCACAAAGAAATGGTTCCTTCAATGCTCTCTTCATCTGGACAAATAATTTGATCAGGATAAGGTGGTTCAGGGAAATTAACTGAATTGCATTCATAAGCAGCTAATGTAACTGAAGCTATATGTGGACCCTATGAAACAAATATGAGAAACCTCTGATGAGAAATATTAATGAAAAAGGAATTACCAATCAATATACATGTCATTTTAACAGTACCTTAATTACTATACACAAATAGAAAAATCTTAGCTTCTAGAGAATAAGAATCTAACTACATATTTCAAGTTGCAGTTGGTAATTTGAAAAACTAATCCTTAATCTCTTCCTAGCTTGTTTTTTTAATTCAGATTTACTGAAGTATAATTTACATATAATAGTATACAGGTATATAGTTCATTGAGTTTTGACAAATATATTGAACTGTGTAAGCACAACCAATCAAGATACAGAACACTTCCATCACTACAAAAAGTTCCCTGGTGTCTTTTTATAGTCAATCTCCTTCTCCAACACCATATGATTTCTGGCTTTATTTGATTTTATTCATCTATATTCTCATTTGTAAGAATGTTATACCCTTTGATAAAAAATTCCTGTGCCCTATTCCTTTAGGCATGATTCGAGAATACCACTTTTCTGTCCTTACTTAAAAACAGTTGGTGAAGTAACTGCCTCACTTATCTTTCCCAAAGATAAGAGGTCCTAAAACAAAATAAAACTGTGGAACAAATATCAGTAAGTTTTTCTTTTAAAGCAGTATTTTCTATGGAAGATTTTGTGCTGCTTTGTACCTTTATTTTAAAATATTAAAAATTAGGGGCACCTGGGTGGCTCAGTCGGTTGAGCATCCAACTTTGGCTAAGGTCATGATCTTGCAGTTTGTAAGTCTGAGCCCCACATTGGGCTCACTGCTGTCCACCTGTCAGTGCAGAGCCTGCTTCAGATCCTCTGTCCCCCTTTCTCTGCCCCTCCCCTGCGTGTGCTCTCCCAAAAAATAAATATAAAAAACAATAAACTAAAATATTACAAATTAATAATAATCACATAGGTTAAAATGGATTAATATTAGATGTGTGATAAAGGCTTAATAAACACAATGGTTCCCAAGTGCACATGCATGCCAAGGTGAGGGGTCTGTATAAGAACCAACTAAGGAGTTTGTTAAATATACAAATTACTGGGTTTCCTAACATAGATTTATTCAATAGGTGGGGATGGGAACCTGTATGTTTTAAATGAGTTTCTTTAGAATTTCAAATAAGTTAGGTTCTCTAATAGGCTAGGTTTAGGAACCATTGGGATAACAGTAAATTAAGGGTCAGGAATGAAACTTTTTTTTTTTTTAACGTTTATTTTATTTTGAGAGAGACAGAGACAGAGAGACAGAGAATCCCAAGCAGGCTCTGTGTTAGCAGAGCGGGGCTCGAACCCACAAACCATGAGATCATGACCTGAGCCAAAACCAAGAGCCAGATGCTTAACCGACTGAGCCACTCAGGCGCCCCAGGAATTAAACAACCTTAGACAAAGTCACTTAACTTTTTTCTAGGCCTCAGTTTACTCTTCTGCAAAGCAAAAAAATTAAGACTCATAGTTTTATTCAGCTCCAAAATAAAAAACTTCAAATATAATTAAATATGTGAATTAAAATCTAACAATAATTTCCAAAGTTCTCATGAGGTATCAGAGCTAAACACTGGACATCCTTAACACGTTTCTTTAACACACAAGCTGTAAATATTTACTTTAAAGCATACTGTAGACCTAGTGGCTATAAGCATAACTTCTAGAGCCACATGTTCTGGTTCAGGTTCTGGACTCTGTAACTTACCTTCTGAGTCTTGCTCTCCTAATCTATAAAATGGAAATAATCAAATACCTTCAGAACCTACATTCTGGGGATACCATAAAATTTAAATCAGTCCACTTATATAAAGTACCCAGCTTAGAATAAACCCTCAAAATGTACTAGCCATTAGTTATTACAAAGAAAAATACTGTATTTGTAGAATAAAATTTTGTAGAATATCAAATAAAAATGTAGTAAAAATTTTTGTTATACAATATTATGTTTTAGATAATATAATATTAAATTGTATGCATTAATATATTAAAATATATATATAATTTTATCCTCTCTAGCTCTATACACATACACACATACAGTAAGTGGTCTCAGTATACAAGAGGTTTTTCTTTTTTTTTTTTTTTAATTTCTTTTCTTAAAGTTTACTTGTTTTGAGAGTGAGAGAGAGAGAGAGAGAGAGTCAGGTGGGGGGGGGGGGGAGGAGCAGAGGGAGAAGGAGAAAGAGACTCCTAAGCAGGCTCCATGTTCAGTGCAGGGCCCAACGTGGGGCTTGACCTTACCACCACGAGATCACGACCTGAGCCTATACCAAAAGTCCGACGCTTAACCGATTGAGCCACCCAGAGGCTCTTTTCTGAGAGCCTTTTTAAATCATAAGGTAAAAGAATTAGTGGTTCAAAGACAAAAGTGCACAAGATGCAACAATGAAAATAAAACATTAAGGAACTATTGCTATTAAGATAAAAGGTGATTTATGGGACGCCTGGGTGGCGCAGTCGGTTAGGTGTCCGACTTCAGCCAGGTCACGATCTCACGGTCCGGGAGTTCGAGCCCCGGGTCAGGCTCTGGGCTGATGGCTCAGAGCCTGGAGCCTGTTTCCGATTCTGTGTCTCCCTCTCTCTCTGCCCCTCCCCCGTTCATGCTCTGTCTCTCTCTGTCCCAAAAATAAATAAACGTTGAAAAAAAAAAAAAAGATAAAAGGTGATTTAAAACAAAACTTTTTGTTGTAAGTTAATACAAAAAATATATTCATAAATCTAAGCTACATTTCTCCCTATATGCAACTGGCATTATGTGTTCAAAGAAAATCTAAAAAATGTAGTTCTGCATGTAGCACTGAATCAATTATTAGTTTTTTTCTGGACCAAAAAAATCTATGTGAATTTTTAGCCTCTTCATCTTTCTCTTGAGTTTTAATTCACAGAAATTAATAAAGAGTAATATTTACATTAAAAGAATAATTACATAAATGCTTTTGAGTAGTCACATTTTCCTTCAAAGTTATTAACCATGAAATCCACAATTGCTTCTTTGAATACTATATGCATAAAAGATTTCACAGTTGAGAGGAAAAAGAATTATTTTGTGATTCTTAAAAAAAAAAAGTTTAAAGTTTGTGGAATTCAGAATAATTGAATAATTAGTGAAAAATTTCTTACTCTACACATATAGCTAAGTATCAGATGTAATTAAAAAAACAAACAAAAAACGTAACTTCAACCTATAATGTATGAAACGCAAAAGAATAATGTGATACCAGTAAGTAAAATAGAAGAAATTCAAGAGTTTGCCCATGATACCCCACAAACTGTCCCTATAATATACAGTACAGTCTACTTCTCAACCCTAGAAACAAACTCTAAGTGAACAAAATTAAACTGCCCCGGATACTAAATAATAATATTTCTGGGATGTACAGGAAAGAAAAACCTACATTTCTATTCTAGAAATATAAAATATGTACCTCAACAGATCAAACACATTATCCAACAAGATAAAAGACTTATTCATAGTTTCAATTTTAAGTAATTCTAAAAAGGGAAAATTTCAGCAATCTGATGAGAATTTTTTCCCTAAAGAAAGGACGGTTCATTCACACAACTAAACTGATATATACTTTCCATAACCACACTAATAAGTCATGATTACTCAGCCTTTGAGGCAGATGTGGTTCCCAGCAAAACGGACACAAATAACTCAGCTTCTTGTCCTTTGTTCATTCTCAAGAGCCCGTTTAGTCCGTACCTTGACATTTTAGTTTAAACTACGTTAATTATAGGAAACTTCACAAATTCTTTTCAACATTATAGGCTGATGGTTCCTATATATAATTGAGTTGAATGAAATAAATTTAGTTTACATGAAAAATCCAAACACCAAGACTAAAAAATTGTTTTGATTAAAATATTTTTAAAGGTTACACATACTCAAATTAACTTTTATTTTCTACAACCTACAAGTCCTACTGCACTGTATCATATATTAAATGTCTTAACTATGCTAAATGAAAAACCAAGGGATAAAGACAAACAGCTACAGTGTAAGCAGAAAACACTATCTGGACAGAACCACCATGAAACATATAAAACCCAACAATGTATTGAGCAGGAGGTTACAGCTGTCCTGAGAGCATTTAGATATTGATATGTATGGATTAGAGATCCTGGCCTTTGGTTGGGGGTTTTCTGTCTCAGATCATGAAGTGGTACGGACTTTTACATCTACAGTAAACTAAAAGACCGGACAAAACACATGGAACAATTCTTTTCAGGCATTGTACCATAGGCAGTCTATGATTTCTGACTGCTGATAGAAGGAATACAAATGAGGAAACCCTATGATGGCTCTGGCTCTTCATTTGTAGACACATTCCATGTCTATAGCAAAATCCAAAGAGAAAGAGCCCAAGCAAAGCATGGTGGTCTTGGGGTGCCTGGCTGGCTCAGTCTGAAGAGTGTGTAACTCAGGGTTGTGAATTTGAGCCCCACGTTGGGTGTAGAAATTACTAAAAATAATAAATTTTTTAAAAAACAGCATGGTGGTCTTGCTGAGTTGAGAAGTAAATCTGAGTTCAGGGAGCCTGAGTAGTTGAAATCTGTGGGACAGAATGATAATAAAGAGAAAGAACTCTAGAAACATGCACAGGGTCCTCTTGAGACTTTGATATACAAAGCTGCATTGCAGGCTAGGGTGAGATTCCATTAGGCTAGGCAAAGAACAAGTGGTGGGAAAACAGCCTACAACAGTTGTAAGATAAACAATTCCTAGAGTTCACAAGGACTAGGAAACACCTGCAGTTCAACCAGCTAGAGTGCAGAGACTCGGCATTCAGGGAAGACCCTAAAAGGAGCTTAGAGTAACAGTTACTCCAGATAGGCCATAACATGTTTTCTTTTAAAAAAGCCTTAAACAGATCAAGTTGATGACAGGTAACTTGACTGCCCACCAAAACAGAAAACTGATGCTCTGCAAAGAAAGACAACAAATCTATACAATCAACAATTTTAATACTACATGTCCAGCATCTAATAAGAAACAACTAGATCTGTGAAGAACGAAAATATGACCCAGAAGAAACATTAGTCAACAGAAACAGAAATGTCAGAGATAATGGAAATATGAGACAAGAACCTAAAAACAGTAAATATAAGTAAGTTCAAGGATTTAAGCAGCAGTTGGCAAACTTCAAATTACAGACCAAATTTGGCCCATGCTAGTTTTATAAAGAAAGTTTCAAAGAATATAGCCATGTCCATTCACTTACATATCGTCTCTGGCTAATTCTGTGCTATAAGAGCAAAACTGAAGAGCGCTGAAAGACTCTACAGTTCCACAAAATCTAAAATATTTATTATGTGGTCCTTTGCAAAAAAAGTTTGCTGATACCTGGAAAACATAGGGGTGGCTCAGCTAGTTAAGGCTGGTTTTGGCTCAGGTCATAATCCCACAGTTTTGTGGGTTGGAGCCCCATGTAGGGCTCTGCACTGACAGCGCAAAGCCTGCTTGAGATTCTCTCTCTCCCTCTGCCCCTCCCCCACATACACTGTCTCTGTCTCCCTCAAAATAATAAACTTAAAAAAAAAAAAGGAAAACACAAACATGAGGAAAGAAATGGAAAGTATAAAAAATGGAACTTCTAGAGCTGAAGATAATATCTGAACGGAAAAATTCATTGGCTAGATTATCAACAGATTAGACAGATACCACAGAAGAAAATATTAGAGAACTTGAAGTCAGGGCAATAGAAAGTATCCAAACAAAAGGATACAGAGGGTAAAGACTATGAAAGAAATAAACCACAGTGACCTGTGGAATAATACCAACTAGTCTAGTATACATGTAATTGGAATCCCAGAAAGAGAGGAGAAGGTGTGTGTTGGTGGGAAGGAGTGTGTGCAGAAAAATACTTGAAGAAATAGTAGCCAAGTATTTAAGGTTTGATGAAAAATATCAATCCATGAACTCACAGATCTAAGAAATTCAACAAACCTCAGGACAAATACAAAGAAAACACTTAAATCACTGAAAATCAGCACAATCACAATCTAATCAAATTGCTATTAACTCAATAATGATGAGAAAAATCTCAAAAGCAACTGGAGGGGTGAAGATAAATTATCTATGGGGAAATATAGATAATACTTCTTATCAGAATAATGCAATCCAAAGACAATGGAATTACTTCTCTGAAGAGCTGAAAGAAAAAAAAAATCTAGAATCCAGGGAAAATATATTTTCAAAATAAAAATAACATAAAAATATTTTCAGATAAACAAAAGCCAAAAAAATCTGCTGCAACAGATCTGGACTATAACAAATGTTAAAGGAAGTTCTTAGATAGAAGAAAAGTGATACCAGATGAAATCTTAATGTATACAAAGTAATAAAGAGTACTACAAATATAAAAGATCTTTCCTCCTCATTAAAAATCTTTTCAAAAATAACTAGTTGTCTGAATTAAAAACTATAGCACATGTAGAAGTAAAATATATGACAACAACAGCATACATTATGGGAGGGAGAAAAATGGAATATACTATTGCAGAGCAGTTAAATTATATATATATTTTTAAAATGCTCCATCCAAAAAAAGATAGGAAAAGAATACAAAATAGGTGGGACAAAATAAAAAATAGGTGGGACAAACAGCTTGAGGGTACACTTAAATCCAACCACACTCATAATTACATTAATTATAAATTGACCAAACATACAAATGAAAAGACAGAGAGTGTCAGACTGGATTAAAGACATGCCATCTATAAGAATCCCATTTTATTTTTCTTTGAAGTTTATTTTTATTTATTTTTGAGACAGCATGCATGAGCAGGAGAAGAGCAGAGCGAGAGGGAGAGAGAGACTCCCAGGCAGGTACTGTGCTGTCAGTGCAGAGCCTGATGCAGGGCTTGATCCCATAAACTGTGAGATCATGACCTGAGCCAAAATCAAGAGTTAGACACTTAACCACCTGAGCCACCCAGGTGCTCCAAGAAGCCCATTTTATTTTATTTTTTTACAAAAATTAAAAAAACAAATTTTGGGGGGGCGCCTTGGTGGCTCAGTCGGTTAAGCGGCCAACTTCAGCTCAGGTCATGATCTCGCAATCCATGAGTTCGAGCCCCATGTCGGGCTCTGTGCTGACAGCTCAGAGCCTGGAGCCTGTTTCAGATTCTGTGTCTCCCTCTCCCTGACCCTCCCCCATTCATACTCTGTCTCTCTCTGTCTCAAAAATAAATAAACGTTAAAAAAAAAAATTAAAAAAAAATTTTTTTTAACGTTCATTTATTTTTGAAAGAAAGAGATCGTGCGAGCAGGGGAGGGACAGAGAGAGAGGGAGACACAGAATCTGAAGCAGGCTCCAGGCTCTGAGCTGTCAACAGAGCCCGACGTGGGGCTCAAACCCATGAACTGTGAGATCATGACCTCAGCCGAAGTCAGACACTTAACCAACTGAGCCACCCAGGTACCCCCTAGGAAGTCCATTTTAAACATCAAGACCCAAAAGTAAAAATAAAGGGATAAAAACATATAACCCATTTTGAAATAATCATAAAAAATATGGAGTGGCTATATTAATATCAGATAAAGTAGGATTGACTATAGGGAGTACTACTAGAGATGAATAAGGACATTTCAGAATGATAAAAGCACTAATTCTAGAAAAGACACATCAATGCTAAATATGTAGGCACTTAACTACAGTGTAAAATACATAAAGCAAAAACTGACAGAACTGAAAGGACAAATAAATATCCACAATTACAGCTGAAAATTTCAATACCCTTCTCTTATGAGTTGACAGAACAATTAAATTGACAACCAGTATGGATACAGAAGACCTGAACAATATGGAACACTCCACCCAACAACAGCCAAATCCATATTCTTTTCAAGAACACATGGAACATTCATCAATATAGACCATATAATCTGGTATAAGACAAGTCTCAGTGTATTTAAAAGCACGTGCCATGCAGCAATGTAAAAGATCAACACAAGGAGCACTACTCAAGGAAAAGTGGCAAATGAAGGTCCTGAAGGTTAATTTCTCCAGTTAAGGTCAGTATCTTTTAACCTATGTGGTCATAATCAAAGGAAGGCCAAACAGTTATATCTAGCCCAGACTGTTATTCCCCAGCACAGGAAGCTCTATAAATTCCCTAGAGATCAAGTCACAAGTAACATTCACTAACTGTACTCATAACCCCTGAGAGTTCCTAATTACTGCCAATGGAAGTTCCCGTTAATGATAAAGAAGTTAAATTTTATGACTGTGATGAAAAGTTATACTCTCATTAAAGTGGCAGGTTTTAGGTCTTTTTCTTTTCTTTCTTCTTTTAGATAATCTAGTATAGTTATTCTAGGTGAAGCTGTGGCAATAAGATAGTTCAGCTATTTGTAACATATCAGACATCTGGTTTTACTTCAGTTCAAAGCCTCATATATCTGGTCTCATGAGATGTATTACATTATATTTTCCAAAGTTTTGATCATGGAATAATTTTGCCTTGCCCAGGATGAACGATGTAGTGTTTAGCCAAGGACTAGTATGTCTGAGTGAGAGCAAAATTATAGTTAATTTGGGGGTAAAATTTCTTATGAGAGGAGATACGCGTATTTGTGGAAGAAGTGTTTTAACTTTTAAAATATTTTTTAAGATAAATTTTAGAAGTTACATTTCTACAATTTAAATTCTTTCATGAGCAGTATAAAAGGGGAAGTTTTAGTGATTGGTTGAAAAAATTTAACAGAGACAATTCTATGAGATCAATTTGTACTCTAACTTCAGGAATTAATATACCAAAAGTTCTAAGACAAATTTAGAATTTAAAAAAATTGTCCTAAACAGATAAAATTATCATACCTGAAATTATACAACAGAAAAAAACCCATAAAATGGTAGTGAAGATAATAATGTACCTATATAAGCTCTGAGAAAGAAGACTTGGTACCACAAACACAAAGTAGGATCTTTGTAAGGAAGGAGTGGGATATTCGTACATTAATCTCTGAAAAAAATTATATTAGTAAAATGACAGACTTATATATGCATTGCTGCTTCATTAAAAAAAAAAAGTTTTGGGGCACCTGGGTGGTTCAGTCGGTTGAGCATCTGACTTCAGCTCAGGTCATGATCTCAAGGTTTGAGAGTTGAGCCTCACATCAGGCTCTGTGCTGACAGCTCAGAGCCTGGAGCCTGCTTCGGATTCTGTGTCTCCCCTCTTCCTCTGCCCCTCCCTGACTCATGCTCTGTCTCTCTCTCTCAAAAATACACATTAAAAAAACAAAACAAAACTCTGTTTAAAGTTTTCTGCTTTGGAACTTTACTGTTGGATTTATTTAGGGGCCCGTTTTTGCAAATACATTTTCTTAAAAACAAAAACCTAAAATAGTCATAAATGGTAAGTCTATTTAGCCAAACCTCTTTATCAACCAGATGAAGAATATGATATCCCATTAATTGATAGCATATAAGTATGTGTATATATGAGTTTTTACAAGGAAGATAAGCAGACAGACAGACAGACATTCATCCACCTTAGGCAGCTCCCTTAGAACTGATAAAACATTCCTAATGAATAGAATTGTTTGCACAACATCTGTAATGTCAATTCATAGCCTAATCCATCATCCGTACACAGAAGTCAAGTGAGATCCCAAAGGCAAAATTTCCAATTAGTTTTGTCTGGAAAGTTTAGGGCAAAGGTAATAAAATCAAGAATCCTGTGCTGATTCACTGGGAAAGCATTTGTTTGCCACACTCCTTCACTAAGGAACAAAAGGAGTCAGTGGTTAGGTTGGAATGTGATTCATTAGGAATATCTGGGTGATAAATAAATGAAAGGAGATGACAAATGGTTGTCTGTACAACTTGCAAAACCTTTGTTTTCTTTAAGTCTGACTTTTAAGGGACTTTAAAATGCTTTTGCAAACAGGAATTCTATTTCTCAAATTCTATTAATCATTGCTTTTCTCATCATAGTCAGAAAACAATTTACCTAAGGTTATGGTTTACAGCAAATCATTCTAGAAGGCTAAAGCATAAAACTATTGATTGCAAATAGGCACTGAGTAGTTTAACTAGTGTTCATATTATTGTTGTGAGAAAGGTCTCAAGTTTACAAAATAAGCCTCTGGTCACACTACATAAAATGCAGTATATATAATGTCAAAAAGCAGTAATTTGAGCATTAATGTGCATTTGTTTTCTGAATCTGTTAGTAACTTATTAGATATAATCGGACTTCCATCTGAAAAATCCTAATAATAATAATTGTAACAATGCCTGCATGACCTAAGTAACAGGGCAAGAATGTAAGAGATTCTTTTATTTTTTATTTTTTTCATGTTTATTTATTTTGAGAGAGAAGAGAGAATGAGCAGGGGAGGGGCAGAGAGACAGTGAAAGAGAGAATCCCAAGCAGGCTCTGCACAGCGCAAAGCTGGACATGGAGCTCAATCTCATGAACTGTAAGATCATGACTTGAGCTGAAATCAAGAGCAAGACACTTAACCTACTGAGCCACCCAGGCATCCCTTTATGAGATTCTATAGTAAAAGTGTGATGGTAAGTATAAAACTGCTAACCAAAACAAAAAATGTATAATAAATTCTATAGTGCATGCTCCCAAGTTATAAGGACATGCTATTGAAGTCATTTTTATTATATTGAATTAATCCATGTTTCCTTTTTTAAAGATTTTATTTATTTTATTTTTATTTAAAAAAAATTTTTTAATGTTTATTTATTTTTGAAAGACAGAGCACAACTAGGGGTGGGGAGGAGAGAAAGGGGGGACACAGAATCTGAAGCAGGCTCCAGGCTCCGAGCTGCCAGGACCAGAGCCTGACACGGGGCTCGAACCCATGAACAGCGAGATCATGATCTGAGCCGAAGTCGGACACTCAACCGACTGAGCCACCCAGGCGCCCCTAAAGATTTTATTTTTAAGTAATCTCTATACCCAACCTGGGGCCTGAATCACCACCCTGAGATCAACAGTCTCATGCTCCACTGACTGAGCCAGTCAGGCGCCCCTAGACATGTTTTACTTATCTTCTCTAAACTAAGCAACTTGTGATCATGAAGTTGATTTAAATGTTCAGGAGAAGAGAACCACACATTTATAGAGAACTTTAAAAAAGGCTATTATAAATTATTTAAAATATATACCCAATAGGACAGATTTCAGCTAACCTGAATCTCCTTATCTTTCATTAAAGCACACATTAATAAACAGTGATTTAAGGACAGGAAGTTATCCAGTCTATGCATACCCCTTTTGTTTTGTGAAAACCTGGCCCTATGTCCTGGAGACCTTGGTTTCTTCTTTTGATGTGGTGATATTCACAAGAGTTAATGCATGAGTCACTCTTTGGGGAAAGGCAGGGAGAAGAGCTGATCAAGCCTTCATCAAAAAAAGCGCAAACAGACATTTTCTAAGAAGGGCCTGTTTGGTCTTCCCGCCAGAGTCCTGAATCACTGCATACTTATAGCCAGAGTCATTATACCTATACAGAGCATTATCCAGTTACACCAAAATCCTACTTTTGCCAATGCCTTCCCTCATTTTTGCCTTATACAGGGATAGACAGGTGAGCAATGAGGCATTTATCAGAGTCAAGCAGGGAAAAAAGAGGTTAGCTAACAATTTTTTAAAAGAATTCTCCTACCTCATAGCATTAAGCCATTACTACAATATTTCTCTTACTGAACCTACTTCACTATTTCATTTCAATCCATATCCATGCAGTTTTCCAAGTAACATTTACTTTAGGCATTAAAGAGCCAATAGTCAAAAAGTATAAGAAATGTCTACACCTAAGGAAAACACAGCTTTTTAGTAGCATACTATAAAGTACTATATACATACTATAAAGCACTTGTTCATTAAAGGAAAAGGCGGGGGGGTGGTTTACAGAAGGGTTCTATAAACATTCAACAGCAATCAAGATGTCATATTTTTAAATATACAATCATTACCACATACTTTTGTAATGAAATAATCCTAAACTTTAAAGCAGAAACAGGCCTCTGAATTTTACAAAGGCAAATATCTCACAACTAACTTTCTTTATTTTATAACAGAGAGAAATTTTTTTTTCTATTACAATGGTCCTATTAAACAAATGACTCATTAATACTATTCAGATGATAATGCCTTGATGTTATAGCTTTTAATAAAACCTAATATATTCTACAACGTAATTGAACTGTTCCAAAGCTTTTCTATATCCCAACTGCATCTAGACAGGGCAACTCTAACACTTTCAACACGTGACTATCCCTCCCATCCAGGAATTCAATGGTTAAAATGTACATGCCAAAGGGAAAAGTTATCTGTAACATATATTCAGCTTTCTATTTATAGCTCAATATTTGGGTGCCTTTTACCATTATTGTTGATAGTTCTTGTTCTCATTAGACTTCTTTTTCTAAGAGTGGGGTTTTTTGAAAGGAATCTAGGGCTTCTTAAGGCTTTGTCCAGGAAACTGCTCCACCTAGTGTCAGAACTGTTCACATATTTGAGACTTGTAAATTCCTGTCTAAGGACTCATTCTCTTTGTTATTATTAAGAAAAATAAACTTTATAAATCATAAATGGCACATACAGTATACAAATGGCTCTTTAATCATCTGCTTGCCTTGTAACTTGGTGAATAATGATATATGTGTGTTAAGGAGCATGCCTGAGATATATTTCTCATCAAGTACCAAAGTTCCTGTTTTTGTTAGCCCGGTTGTTTACAGAATTATGAATCATATTTTTCTAGTAATGGGAAGTAATTCTAAGGTGGCTACTGAAATAACCCATCACTTCTCCCAACTGTTTTTGACACTCTAAACTTAATCCATAAATTACTTACTTCTCATAATGAATGCAATGTTGTAAAAACCAGTATTCAATAGCTGCACACATTAACAATTACTACATGAAATTAGAATTAAATCTTACTGTCATCAGGCAACTCATTTGGAGGCAATTCCCCCACTTCCCTTTTCATGCAAAATTCATTCTTTTTCCCTCGATGGTTTTCTAGACCACTCAAGCACTCACACAACTATATTCTCTTATAAACCATCACGTTAAGTCTAATATTATGACTGGAAGAGAGAAATGATAATATTTTTGGCAAATGGATGAGTCAAATGCATATGTCTTATAAAAATCCTTAGAAGATGGCTAGCTCACTAAGGCTCCCAAACTTCTAATGAACTACTGTCACCTTGTGAGTTAGAGCAAGGCAAACTACAGCTTGAAGATCAACGTGTTTCTGTGAATAAAGTTCACGTTCCTTTACATATTGTCCTTTGATCCTTTCTCATTGTAATGACAGATCTGAGGAGTTGCAAGAGAAACTGCATGGCCTAAGATATTTACTATATGGCTCTTTACAGAAAAAGTGCTGACCAATGAGATGTCTGGCGCTGATCAGACCATTTAAGGTGGAAATAAGAGGTTATTAACATCAGCAACATTCCCTTCATTAAGTTGTTTTTACTCTGGGCATAATTTCCACTAATAAATAAGCATTCCTGGATCATTCATGTTCTAAATCTTCTGAAAGGAAATCTGCTACATGCTTAAGACTAAAAGAGATTTGTTAATGGATTTCTGGAAATTAATATCCAAGAGAAGAGTGCTTAGAAGGCGCAATCTGAGAAAAATCTGCCAGCCACAGAAGCCTTTTTACATCTGATCTACTTATTAAAAAACATGAGTAAAGTAAATGAATGAAATCAGTAACCTGCACTACTTTCCAGGCAAAATTTGCTCATGAAATAGACATCACACAAAGGAACAAAAAAATGCCTAAGAAATAAAATAGGCAGAGAGCAGTTTACAAATGCTATTTAATTTCTATTTTGTTATTTAGTTAGGATTCTTTTCTTCTATAAAAAAATAACATATCTTACTATAGATATACCAGAGACCATAAGCATGCTCATAAACACTAAGTAAAAAAAACAAAAATCACATTTTAAATCATTATGCCTGGTGTTTACCTAAATTCAATGCAAAGAGCATATTACAATGTTATTTATAAAGCAGAGAGTAGATGTAGTTTTATTTGCTGGGGAAATAGAGGCTGTAGTGGTGTTCAATATAAAACTATTATGCAAAATAAGAAAAAGCTATAGACAGATTAGGTCATTTTTCATCAACAGTCATACCCTTCCTACTGTCTCTGCTTTAGATCAAGTAATTACTACCTCTCACCTGGACAATTGCCTTCTAACTAGACCCCTTATTTTCAGTTGCTTTCCCACCAAATCTATCCTCCACAATGCTTTCAGAGTTATGTTCCTAAACCA
This sequence comes from Acinonyx jubatus, assembly GCF_027475565.1. Taxonomy (NCBI): domain Eukaryota; kingdom Metazoa; phylum Chordata; class Mammalia; order Carnivora; family Felidae; genus Acinonyx; species Acinonyx jubatus. The sequence continues at coordinate 26,580,738 of NC_069397.1, forward strand.
CATGTTAAAACTTGTTTGGAAAACTCTTTGTGACACATAAAACATAAACTCCCTACTGACATTTAAAGCTTTCCACAATTTGGCACCAATGTATTTTCACACCTGGGTCTTCTTTCCATTTCCAAGATTTCCTACTTTCATATCTGACTGCCTATCCCTCAATAAACCCATCTTTGTGAACTTTTCCTATTCTTTCTCCAAGAGAATTCCTCCCCATTTTAGGAGGTCTTATAACAATTTATGAATATCACTATGAGAGTATTTATATTTGCCATAATGTCCTGCAGTACATGTATTTATGTAATATATATCTTCTGTTCTATATAATGAATTCCTTTTTTTTTTGTAATTCACATAGTATTTCAGAGTGTTTTTTTGCACTAATTAAATGTTCAAACTTTTTGAAGTGAACTAAAATGAACTACTACAGTGATGACTTTATGAAAAAATTCAGTTTTTTGAGAATATATAAGACAACCCATTTGTTCTCAGTCTTAGTTCGAAAAAGCCTCACAAAAATGAATGTTATCTAAATGAACACTTTCTGATTTTAGGAAGTAGTTAGATGCCAATTTAAAATAACTATAGCAGGGGTGCCTGGCTCAGTTGGAAGAGCATGCAACATCTTGATCTTGGGGTCATGAGTTCAACCCCCATGTAGGGTGTAGAGAGTACTTAGATAAATAAAACTTTAAAATGACTATAAAATTTCAAAACAAAACAGTATATGTACTAAAACAGAACATTTAAATACAGCATATACAGAAAAGTCCATTATACATACATCTTAATGAGTTATTACAGCACAAGTATCCTCTACCTAGGTCAAGAAATAGAAACATACAACACAGGGACCTACCCTACTGGTTGTTAAGGTTGATTACAAAGCTAGTGTAATGAAACTTTTTTCAATTGGTCTGTCAATTTCTACAAACTTTGACTGATATTGCACTGATTCTATGGATAAAACTGGGAGAACTCACAGCCTTGCAATACTGTATCTTCTGATCCATGAACATGATATTCCTTTTTATCTAGATTTTTCTGCTTCCAATAATATTTTACAATTTATGTAGAAGTGAACCATATCTTTTATAAGTTATTCCTAGATTTTTGCTTTTTTTTAATAAAATGCTATTATAAATAGTACCTTCTAAAAAATTTCACTAAGTGTTTTTTACAGTATGTAAAAATACAATTGTTATATATATATATTGACCTGGCATCCAACAATTATACTATACTCCCCTATTAGTTCTCCAAGTTTGTGGAAGTTATGTCCTTCTCTCGGTAGTTCTGCCAAGTTTTGCTTTTTATTTGTTTTTATTTTTATTTTCCAGTGTAAGCTCTATGTCCAATGTGGAGCTTGAACTCATGACAGAGATTTAGAGTCACATGCTCCACAGACTGAGCCAGCCAGGTGCCCCAAGGTTTGCTTTTTTTTTTTAATGTTTATTTATTTTTGAGAGAAAGAGAGAATGCATGCAAGCAGGGAAGGGGCACAGAGAGAGGGAGACAGAAGATCTGAAGCAGGCTTTGCGCTGACAGCAGCAAGCCCGATGTGGGGCTCAAACTCATGAACCATGAAATCATGACCTGAGCTGAAGTCAGACACTCAACCAACTAAGCCACCTAAGCACCCCCCAAATTTTGCTTTTTATATGTTGAGTATATAAGATAAATACAAATATAACTTATAACTTCCTGGTGAATTAATCTTTTATTATTAAGAACTGATGCATTCTATTAACACTTTCTGCCTCATACTCTACTTTGACTTCAATATAGGTACATAAGCTCACTGACATTTCGCTCATCTTTTTCCATCCTTTTACCATTAATCTTTGTGTATTCATATTTTATGTATGTAGTTTGCATACAGCAAATAGCTAAATATTTTTTTACATTTATCTGGACAATAGAAAATGATATTTATTCCACTTACATTTATATAATTATTGATATATTTGGGATTTAAATCTACCACTGAATGCTTACTAATCATCCTATTTATGTTCGTTTTGTCCTTCCTTGCCTTCTTTTGGTTTGGCTTTTAAAAAATTACTCAATTTTTACCTGCCCTTATTAGCTTGATTTTTATGTATCTTTCTAGTGCTTATCCTAAAGATTATAAAATAAATCCTTGTTTATTAAAGTGCTATATAAATGAATATCTAGCCTTTAACAGAATACAAAGGCCTTAGAATAATTATTCTTCAATAATTTCAATTATTCCACATCTGATTTGTAGATGATGTATTTTAATTCTCTCTATATTTTAATCTCTTAAGACTATCATTGGGGCACCTGGGTGGCTCAGTCGGTTGAGCATCTGACTTCAGCTCAGGTCATGATCTCACAGCTTGTGAATTTGAGCCCCGTGTCAGGCTCTGTGCTGACAGCTCAGAGCCTGGAGCCTGCTTCTGCTTCTGTGTCTCCCTCTCTCCCTGCCCCTAACCCACTCACGTTCTGTCTCTGTCTCTCTCAAAAATAAATAAACATTAAAAAAAAAAAAGACATTATCATTACTGCGACATCATGACCTGAGCTGAAGTCAGACGCTTAGCCGACTGAGCCACCCAGGCACCCTGATGTCAATCTTAATTTCAATTTACCCATATATTTATCCTTCTTATTTTTCATTTGTTCCTGAATCTCTGGGCTTAAATCAAGAAACACTTTCCTTCAATTCAAAGAATATCTTTTACTATTTCCTTTAGAGAATGTTTGCTGATGACAAACTTTCTGTTTTTTGGGTTTTTTTAGTATCTTTATTTTATACTGTTCACAGGATACTTTGAGTATAGAATCCTCTGTTGGTAGCTATTTTCTTTTAGCCCTTTATTTAAAGATACCATTCCACTGTCAGCTGTTAACTTCTCAACAAAATCCATGACAGCAAGAAATCAGTCTTACTGGAGTCCTTTTGAAGACATTATGGTTTTTTTCTCCATTTCTTTTTGTTCTGGACATTTTTCTCTTGCCTATTTTGCAGTTTATTAGTCCTCTCTTAGGTATATCTACTGAAAGTCCATTAATTGAGTTCTTAATTTCAGTTACTATGTTTTTTCAATTCTAGAATTTCCACTTGCCTCTCTTTTATAGACTCTAATTCTCTGCCAAAATATTCAAACTTGTTTATTACCTTGAACACACTGCTTTAAATTTTTTTTTTTATGTTTATTCATTTCTGAAAGACAGAGACCGAGCACAAGCAGGGGTGGGGCGGAGAGAGAGGGGGACACAGAATCTGAAGCGGGCTCCAGGCTCTGAGCTGTCAGCACAGAGCCTGACGTGGGGCTCAAACTCATGAACCGTGAGATCATGACCTGAGTCAAAGTCAGAGGCTCAACTGACTGAGCCACCCAGGCACCCCCACATTGCTTTAGATTAATACATGTATAATAACTTCATTAAATGGATCCCCTGTGGATCTGTTTCTATTATTTCTTTGTATTGACCAAATTAACTTGCCTCCTCAGATACCTGATTACTTTTGACTGAGTGGTAGACTTATATATGAAAAAAATATGGAATTAATGTGAAGCCTAGAATGATTTTATTTTCCTCTAGACTTAAGATTTAAGCCTGAGCTTCAGTCTCTGTAAGGGCTAATTTGTATCTAATTCATCCTTACCTTTAAAGTGTGGCTCCTTAGGGTTCCAATCCAAAGCCTGCAAGTTTATCAAAGCATATCATTTGCCAGTATCACCTGTCTAGGTTTCCTCTTTAACATTACGGTTGCCCTTATAATTCTTTGCTCTTTTTTTTTTCTCTATGATAACTTTAGGCAGACTTTTTTTTTTTTTTATTTAGAGACAGAAATCACACACACACAGGCACAAGTGAGAGAGGGAGAGCAAGGGCTGTCAGCACAGAGCCCAACATAGCACTCAATCCCAGGAACCATGAGATCATGATCTAAGCTGAAATTAAGAGTCAGATGCTCAACCCATTGAGTCACCCAGGCACAGGAGTTTTTAAATTTTATCAACCTGTTAAAGATACTTTCATGAGAGTATTGATCTAAATTGCCTAATCTATCATCACCGGAAATGAAACAATTATCAGTGGTTTTTATGCTATAACATACTGCTGTATTAAAATCAATTGTGGGAGCACTTGCAGCAATGTGGATGGAACTCGAGTGTATTATGCTAAACAAAGTAAGTTAGTCAAAAAAAGACAAATATATGATTTCACTCTTATGTGGAATTTGATAAATACAAAACAGATGAACATAGAAGGGAAGGAAAAATAAAATAAAAGCAGAGAGGGAGGAAAACCATAGGAGACTCTTAAATACAGAGAACAAACTGAGGGCTGCTGGAGGGATTTTGGGTGGGGGAATGGGCTAAATGGGTAATGGGCATCAAGGAGATCACTTGTTGGGATGAGCACTGGGTGTTATATGTAAGTGATGAATCACTGGGTTCTACTCCTGAAACCAATACCACACTATATGTTAAGTAATTTGAATTTAAATGAATAAATAAAAAATACAAAAATAAAAAATAAAAATAAATAATAAACAAAGGGTGTGAGAGTCCTATGCAAAGAAAATTTTAAGACTTAAAAAAATGTACAGCACCTGTGAGACATTTTATTAAATTCTTGGAAGAATTTAAAAAATCAATTGTGGGAAATGTTGCTTATAATTTCTTAAGAGTAACAGCTAAAGTGTGTAAAATGAAATGACTGCCTTTTAAATAAAATCAAGTAAGAATAATGATAATAGTAGTAGCTATCATTTGAGAACCTTATATATACTAGCCAGTGAGTTGAAAAGTGTACATGTGTTATTTCATGTACATGTGTTACTTCATCATTTCAATAACGTGTTATTTCAATCCTCAAAACAGCCTTATGCAACAGGCATCATTCCCATTTTCAGCTGAATAAAATAAGGTTTAAAAGTTAAGAAACTTGCCAAATATCATAGTAATATTTGACTCAGCATTCAAACCGAGCTGTTTGACTCTGCATATGCCCTATTACCTCTCATGATAGGAATGAAAGATTTCAGTCCCATAACAAAATCACCTTCAATTACTTGCATATTCTTGAATAATAAAGAAAATAATGGAATTATGGCATTATATCTGAAACTGGGCACGCCACAGTAGTATGTTCTGCCTGCAAATATTTATATCACAATAGAAGGAAAAGCTAATAACTGTTAAACTAATTAATGAATATGGAAAACTATTAAGAAAACTTATTTTCATTCACATGCATTATAGTTATAAATACAGATAAATAATAGAATATGCCTCTATAATCTAAGTAGAGCTATTTAAAGGTTTCATATTTATCTAGAACACAACTTGCAAATATAGCGGTTACATTGGTTGTATTAGCAATGCCACCTAGTGGCAGCCAAAGAATAGACAGACGTAGGAAAAAGTTCTAGAAGAGTGGTTCTTAAGTTGCTATGCATTAGTCTTTGGAGAATCTTAGAAGTCCTTTTTGCCAGAAAGATGCATATTTTGTAGACACATAACAACATGTATAGTGTTTCAGGAAATTAACAGACAGACCTCTTGAAGCCCATTTGTTGACTATTACAATTAATGGAACAAACCAACTAACTCAGAGGCACAACTAACCTCCCTTGACCCTTGAGAAAAAAATCCATTCACTTTCCCTTCCCTTACTCTCTGGTTAGTAATCATTATTCCTACATAAATAGCATCTAACTTCTCCTTTGTGGCTAGATACATGTTCTCTGAAAACTACTAGATTTCCACTGTTTTCAAATCAGTTTACAAAATTTGATGGTAGCCCAAACTAGTCATTTTTCTCTATTGATTTTCATTAAATTTAATGTGGATCAAACAACTATTTTTACTTCTAATGTTGGAAGTAATGAGGACTTTCAGGGCATCGGAATTAAGTTATAACTTTTCAAATATATCTAAAATATAAATAAATTGTTTACTGACAAACTTATAAATCAAGACTGTTTCTCCATTTTATTATTTTTTAAAACTTTAAGTAGGCTCCATGCTCAACATGGGGCTCAAATTCATGATTCTGAGATCAAGAGTCTCATGCTCTACCAACTGAGCAAGCCAGACACCCCAAAACAATTTTTCAATTTTAAGGGCAGACAGACAGGTATCTAATATTCTAGGAAATATAGTAACCCTTTGAGATGATCATTTAGTTGTACAATGAATTATAATGAACTAAGTGAAACTTCCAAAAGAGGTAATTTCCGTATTGAGAAGAATCTAATTGGGAAATTTTGTCTATTTAGGAAAAATTTTTCTAGTTCATTTTTAAGCCATGACTTCCAGTAAAGAGTACTGTAATGAAGAATGAATTAAATCTTTTCCTTTTGTTAAATCTGGTTTCTTTTTCATCTATTTTACCACAAATTATTATCAAAAGGATAGTTAAATTTCTGACTGCATTACTCTCCTAACATGGTCACTTGTTTTCTTGCCTGAGGAGCTACATGTTGTATATGGAAAATGTGCCAGTTTCATTGGTACAAAAATATATGACATTAGAATGTTAATATCACATCCCTAAGTGAGAATAAAGGCTCATAAATGAAGGGAGGTATAATGAGGACTTTCCAAACACAATTACATTTCACAGATACAAAGCAAAAGGAGTGGCCATCTATAAGGATAAACTCTGTTGACCATCTGTCACCAAGAAAATGTTAAGTTTTTAAAATAGGGACACCCAGGTGGCTTAGTCAGTTGAGTATCCAACACTTGATTTCAGTTCAGGTCATGATCCTGTGGTTCATGGGTTTGGGCGCCCATAGGGCTCCACACTGACAACTGCCTGGGATTCTGTCTCCTCCCTCTCTCTCTCTGCCCCTTCCCCGCTCTCTCATTCTCTCTCTCAAAATAAATAAAAATAAACTTTAAACAGGCTTGGGATTCTCTCTCTACCTTCCCCCTCTGCCCTCCCCCACTCACTCTGTCTCTCAAAATTAACTTCAAAAAAAAAAAAATATATATATAACAAATTATTTAGAATAGCTTCTTAAATATCACAGATCAAATTTTTATTTTTTATTTTACTATTATTTACTGTTTATTTATTTTCGAAACAGAGCGTGAGCAGGGGAGGGGCAGAGAGACAGGGAGACACAGAATCCGAAGCAGGCTCCAGGCTCTGAGCTGTCAGCACAGAGTCGAACGCAGGGCTCAAACTCATGAACTGTGAGATCACGACCTGAGCCGAAGTTGGATGCTCAACCTACTGAGCCATCCAGACATTCCACAGATCAAATTTTAAACCTTTATTTGATTCTGCTTTGCTTCTGGTTTCCTGGCTATTTTTCTCTGTTCTAGAATGCCAAAGTTTACAAGTGGACAGTCTTATTGATGAATTTTTTTCTTCCACATCTGCTACCCTATTGGTTATTGACTATCAGGTGAAAAAAGACATATATAAACCCAACTACACGACATTTTGGAAAAGCCAAAACTTATAGAGACAATAAAAGGATCAGTGTTTACTAAGGTTTCACTGGTAGAGGGGAGGTGGAAGGCAGGATAAATAGGTAGAACAGAGGCAATTTTTAGGGCAGTAAAACTATTCCATATGATACTATAATGGGGGGTACAAAACATTATGTATTTGTCAAAACCCACAGAACTGTAAAACAAAGTGAACTCTAATACTAATAACAGGTTTTAGTTTATAATGTATCGATACTGGCTTCTCAATTGTAACAAGGGTACCACCCCAAAGTAAGATGTTAATAATAGGGAAACTATCGTTATGTTATACATCTGAAACTAATATAATATTTTATATCAATTAAACCTCAATAGAAAACAACAACAACAAAAAACAGGAGAACCTGTGTGTGTGTGTATAAAATGGTACGTGGAAACTTTTTTTTTTCCTCAATTTTTCTGCAACCCTAAAACTGGTCCAAAAATAAAGCCAGAAAGAAGGGAAAGAAAGGAAAAGGAAAATGAAAAGAAAAAGGAAGAGGAAGAAGAAAAGAAGGGAAAGAAAGAAAGAATTCTTAGTCCTTTACAAATTTCCCTTCTTTCTGTCCAACCACTTGCACCAGCAACCCACCTGGATCAGGTGAAAATCTCATGTACCTTGCAAGATAATTATAACATCCTTTTAAATTTCTTTTTTCAGATACTTATAATATGTACTCAATAAACAACTGAATATAAAACTGTTTTCTATTCAGTTAGTGGTATCAACTCAAGTAAAAAACCAACAATTATCTTGGCTCCTTTCCCCATAATTAAACCATAACATCTTTGTGATTATACTAGTAAAATTTCTCTAAGATTTGTCCCGTTCCATCCCAATGCTGTTGCCACTCCAACCACTCTTCTGAAATATTTAAAATTTATGGCATCTTTTGTTTTCATTCCACTTGATTGCTCTCTGCAAATTCTTTTTTGTAAATATCGCCTCCTCTCCATGCTGCCTGCTACCTCCATGGAAGCCTGTGTCTTTCAGAAGGATTATCATAACTGCCCATCTTCTTTCTCTCCCATTTTCAATCTATCTCCCACACTACAGCCAATATCATATGTTTAAAATGCAGATCTGGTTATTTTACTTGTATTTAATTTTAGCGCATTTAAAGTAATTCTAAACGCTACTCACAAACAAAAATCAAATTTATTTAGTGCTGAAAAAAGTGGCCTGATCCACTCTGCACTCCAGTTTATTATCACCAGTGATAATGCCACAAAACTTTTATACAGCTCTTACCTATAATGCAACAGTTTCAGATGTTCCCTAATTAAATCTTCATACTTGCTGAACTAATATATATAGTATTTACTTTAATGAGAGAGTATAATACCTTCCCTCAAATAGCTATTGAAGAGTTTCTTCTACACTTGTGAAAAGTCTAACCACATTCCATTAAATCTGCACTCTGATCCCCCAGCAGAAGTAACTAGTTAATTTATGGAAGCAAAGACTTGATTTTTCACTCAAATGAATTTTATAATAATTATTGATTATTGGTATGTTTCTAAAACCTTTACTGGATATCAATGGAACTAAAATAATAATGTTTTCACATCACGACATTTTATAAATGTCACCTTATAAAGGTTTCTCATGGATATGAAAAGAAACAGGAAACAAAAAACTTCCTTGTTTCAAATTTCTTTACCCTAACTTATTGTGCAATTTCTACATTTCATTAGAATCACTTTTAAGATTCAGGAGAATCTGCTACCTGGGTTGCTTTTTAGATACTTCTAAATTAATCCAGTGCTACAAATTAGTTCCTTAATCTGGTTTTCCCAAAGAATCTCAGAAGAAAGATTTAGAAAAGAACAGACTGGTAACCTATAACCTCTAATTCCTTCTTTTCTCCTCTCCCTCAACCTCAAATATAGTATTATATGTCTAAGAATTTAGTTATTAAAGAAACACTGATATGGATTAGTTCTCTGGGATTATGTCCCTATTTGGGATTAAATCAGCGAGCAATCATGAACAGAATTCTAAAATTCCAGATTTTAAACTCCCATAAACTTGGAGAAGTTATGAATTATAGATTCTCAAATTATTCTTCAGACCATTAATTTAGCAGCCTTCTGAACAATCATTCCTTAATACTTACCATATCTGCTTCTGAAATGAATTCATTGAAACATAAAGATTGGAAACGTTTGCTGTGTTGAACTTTATTCAGGAATCAGTACTGCTGTGACAACTTTTCACCTGTCTTGCCCTAATCAAGATCAGGCTTTTTTCAAATATGGAATTGTTTTCAATTCCTCAGCAAAAGGAATAGAGTGAAACAAGAGAGGAATCCAGGGCACAAAATCTGATGAGCACTCACTCCTCAAGTCCATACTTACATGACCTATCTTTTATCTCCCCCATTTTCAACTAAGTAAAACAGTATTTTTGAGGAGGGGTACATTTTATACTTTGATTTAAAAGGATTTAAGAAAGCTTTCAGTTCGACATGTGTTATATATACTTCATTAACTACATTCAGTAAGAATACCAAAAATGACTATCCAGGTGTATGCATGTGGTACTTGAGAACATGAGGGAAGACACCATTTCTCATTTGCTGATTAACAGAGAAAGCAAACTGTTCAAATTAATTCTAAGCCTTACATGAAATCTTGTACATTTAAAGAACTTCAGCTATTAAAATGACCATTGCATAAGCAAAAGAACCATTATTCCAAAACCTGGAAGGAACATTTCCTGGCTGAATTAATTTAAGTGAACAATCTCAATTGCCCAAGGGTTTTTCCCTCTTCTCTTTTTAAATCCTCAACCCAAAAGGAAAAACAAAACAATTCTAAATCAAACTTAAAAACACTGATTTGAGGATTAGAGTGCTTCTAAAATGCAAAGGTAGATAACTAAAAATCTTAGAATTTTAATTCCTCAAGCACCAATTAAAACATCTCTTTCAATCTTGCTTATTAAAAGTTATTCTTACCAGATAAAGGAGGAAGGTGTGCAGCCCTGTTCCAAGCCCAACAGAAGACAAAATTCCTAAGCCTATCCAGTAGGCATACAAGAGAAATTGTTTCTCTATACGTTGCACATACTGAAAAACAAAATGGACGCAGTGGGGGGAAAAAAAAAACTTGTTAAGCAAAAATACATTATTTATCACCTACAATCAAACTAAAACAAACCAACTAAAATAAGTTTCTAATAGGAAGAAAGCATTAAGAATAAAAATTCCTTGAAGAGGCCTAATTCCTCGTATATGTGACAGCAGAGAGACAAAAAATTCATCTAATTAGAATACAGATCTTGTTTTTAGACCTTTAAAGTCCTCCTATTGTGAATGACATTTATAGGAAAAATGCAAATTACTAATATGATTTAACTATGAGAATAAAAGTTTTAAAGGTATTTAAAAGTTACAAAAACTTTAAGAAAACATCTAATAAACAGTGGTAAGAGTGGGACAGTTGTTCACATATTTGTGAATGGAATATATTCTTCTTAATCAAAGTACAAAAACGGAATACAATTATTTTTGTATATTTAAGACCGAGATGCTTTTCAAACAAGAGCAAACTGAAGTCCACTGAGCTATGGACTTGTTGGAAGCATTCCACATATTAGATTCTAGACTCTCACACTGGCAATTAAATTCTTCAAACCAGTTCCTTACAAACTCTTAATGGCATACATATATTTCTTCAAAATAGTTAAAAGGAATGCATTTAAAACTATAAAAACTTCTCTGAAATTAGAGGTGAACTGTTTTAAAATATAAAACAAGGGGCGCCAGGGTGGCGCAGTCGGTTAAGCGTCCGACTTCAGCCAGGTCACGATCTCGCGGTCCGTGAGTTCGAGCCCCTCGTCGGGCTCTGGGCTGATGGCTCAGAGCCTGGAGCCTGTTTCCGATTCTGTGTCTCCCTCTCTCTCTGCCCCTCCCCGTTCATGCTCTGTCTCTCTCTGTCCCAAAAATAAATAAAAAACGTTGAAAAAAAAATTTAATTATAAAAATAAATAAATAAATAAAATATAAAACAATACTACTTTAGAACCATTTCCTATTAGAATACATTAATGTTTTGCTATTTTTAACCAAAGTTTTGACTAAACACCATCAGGAAAGTTACATTTGAATCCTTGAAAATAAAAAGAAATGATATATGCCAAATATAAATGCTCAGCAGCCATGAAATGCCACAATATTTTTAATATTTGATCTTTTAAGACATTAAGATATCATTTATGATATAAATGTAAAAAACAAAACCAAATCTAAAAATGTGGAGGGCAGAAATTTTATCAAATCCACAACAGTCCCATTTTGAAACTGTTTGGGATTAGGGAGGGTACAAGAATAGAAACAGAGGGGTGTCTAGATGGCTGAGTCGGTTAAGCGTCTGACGCTTGATCTGGGCTCAAGTCATGATCCCACAGTTGTGACATTGAGCCCCGTGCCAGGTTCTGTGCCAGCAGTGTGAAGCCTGCTTGGGATTCTCTTTTTCCCTCTCTCTGCCCCTCCCTGGCTGGTGCTCTCTCTCTCTCAAAACAATCATTAAAAAAAAACAGATAAAAGGGAATAGAAAGAGTTGCTGAACCTCTTACCTGTTGATGTGCTCCTTCAACACAATACGTAGCTACAAGTACAGCAAGCAGCAATAAAAAAGATACCACAATGCTTTGACGATGCCATAATCTTAAAAACAAAAATAAATGAAATATCTCACAGTCTCATTTTTAGGATTCAGCACTCCCAAAACAATTTCTTGTTGAAGCACTTAGGTTGTTTAGCACAGCTACAGAATGCTTTCTGGGGTTAAACTCTTGTCCTTAAACATGATGGTCTCTTAGGGTACAGAAGGAGGCCAAGAGCAGATACATAGTATAGAACACCCAATGTTTTTTTTATCATAAACCCTATGGTAACCTTTCCCTTACCCAAAAGACTGATCTAATATAATGAAATATATATATAATGAAAAGAGCGCTGGCCTTCAAGTTAGAGGACCTGGATCAGAGTCCCTAAGTATTACACTTTGAGTAAGATGTTTAACCAATCTGATTCTATGTCTTATTTTTAAAATCATAATACAGTTGGGGTGCTTGGGTGGCTCAGTTGGTTAAGTATCAGATTCTTGGTTTTCCCTCAGGTCATAATCTCACTGTTTGTGGGATCGAGCCCTGCACTGGACTCCTTGCTGTCAGTGCAAAGCCTAACTGGGATTCTCTCTCCCTGTCTCTCTGCCCTTCTCCTCTCTCTCTTTTAAAATAAATAAATAAACATTTACAACTAAATAAAAATAAAAATAAAACAAAATAAAATCATAATACAGTTGACCCTTGTACAATATGGGTCTGAACAGTGCAGGGACTACATGTGGATTTTTTACAGTACAGTACCGTAAGTGTATTTTCTCTTCCTTATGATTTTCTTAATAACATTTTCTTCTCCCTAGCTTACTATATTGTAAGAATATTGTATATAATACATATAAGGTACAAAGGCTTCTGGTCAAAAGTAGGCTATTACTGGGGTGCCTGGGTGGCTCGGCAGAGCATCCAACTTCGGCTCAGGTCATGATCTCACAGATCATGGGTTCGAGCCCTACGTCGGGCTTTGCACTAACAGTGAAGAGCCTGCTTTGGATTCTCTGTCTCCATTTCTCTCTGCCCCTCCCCCACCTCTCTTTCTCTCTCTCTCTCTCTCTCTCTCTCTCTCAAAAATAAACATTAAAAATTTTTTTTTTAAAAAGTAGGCTATTACTAGTTAAGTTTTCTAGGAGTCAAAATTTACACACGGATTTTCAACTGTGTGGGTATGGACACCCCTAATCCCCATGTTATTCAAGGGTCAACTGTAATCATAAACTTGTTTTACTGCTTTCACAGAGTTGCTTTAGGGATCAAATGAACTGAAAAATATTACAAAATGTTTAATAAACTGTATGTACAATAAAAATGTAAGATACTATTAAAAATAATAACTTGGGGCATTCAGCTGGCTCTGTCAGTGGAGCATGTCAGTGGAGCATGTCGTGATGTCAGGACTGTGAGTTTGAGCTTCACGTTGGGTGTACAGTTTACTTAAGTTAAAAAAAAATATAGGCATCCAACTCGGCAAGGAGGAAGTCAAACTTGAGAAAATTCTTTGCAGATGACAGGATACTCTATATGGAAAACCCAAAAGATTCCACCAAAAACTTGCTAGAACTGATCCATGAATTCAGCAAAGTCGCAGGATATAAAATCAATGCACAGAAATCGGCTGCATTTCTAAACACCAATAATGAAGAAGCAGAAAGAGAAATCAAGGAATTGATCCCATTTACAACTGCACCAAAAACCATAAAATACCTAGGAATAAACCTAACCAAAGAGGTGAAAAAGCTATACACTGAAAGCAATAGAAAGCTTATGAGAAATTGAAGAAGACATACCAAAAAAATGGAAAAATATTCCATACTCATGGACTGGAAGAACAAATATTGTTAAAATGTTGATACTACCCAAAGCAATCTACATATTCAATGCAATCCCTATCAAAACAATACCAGCATTCTTCTCAGAGCTAGAACAAACAATCCTAAAATTTGTATGGAACCAGAAAAGACCCCGAATAGTAGGCAAAGCAACCTGAAAAAGAAAACCGAAACTGAAAGCATCACAATTCAGACTTCAAAGTTGTAATCATCAAGACAGTATGGTACTGGCATAAAAATACTTAGATCAATGCAACAGAATAGAGAATCCAGAAATGGACCCACAAACGTATGGCCAACTAATCTTTGACAAAGCAGGAAAGAATATCCAATGGAATAAAGACAGTCTCTTCAGCAAGTGGTGCTGGGAAAACTGGACAGCAACGTGCAGAAGAATGAACCTGGACCACTATCTTACACCATACACAAACATAAACTCAAAAGATCAAAGACCTAAATGTAAGAAAGGAAGACATCAAAATCCTCCTGGAGAAAGCAAGCAAAAACTGTTTTGACCTCGGCCACAGCAACTTCTTACTCAACATGTCTCCGGAAGCAAGGGAAACAAAAGCAAAAATGAACTACTGGGACCTCATCAAGATAAAAAGCTTCTGCACAGCAAAGGAAACAATCAGCAAAACTAAAAGGCAACCAACAGAATGGGAGAAGATATTTGCAAATGACATATCAGAAAAAGGGTTAGTATCCAAAATTTATAAAGAACTTACCAAACTCAACACCCAAAAAACAAACCATCCAGTAAAGAAATGGGCAAAAGACATGAATAGAAACTTCTCCAAAGAAGACATCCAGATGGCTAACAGACACATGAAAAAATGCTCAAATCATTATCAGGGAAATACAAATCAAAACCACAATGAGATATCACCTCATACCTGTCAGAATAGCTAAAAGTAACAACTCAGGCAACGACAGTTGTTGGCAAGGATGCGGAGAAAGAGGAAGCCTTTCGCACTGCTGGTGGGAATGTAAACTAGTGCAGCAACTCTGGAAAATTGTATGGAGGGTCCTCAAAAAATTAAAAATAGAACTACCTTACGACCCAGCAATTGCATCACTAGGTATTTATCCAAAAGATACAGGTGTGCTGTTTCCAAGGCACACATGCACCCCATGC
The DNA here is from genome assembly GCF_027475565.1 of Acinonyx jubatus. Classification (NCBI taxonomy): domain Eukaryota; kingdom Metazoa; phylum Chordata; class Mammalia; order Carnivora; family Felidae; genus Acinonyx; species Acinonyx jubatus. The sequence continues at coordinate 26,595,801 of NC_069397.1, forward strand.
AGCACTATCAACAACAGCCCAAGTATGGAAAGAGCCCAAATGCCCACGACAGAGGAATGGGTAAAGAAGATGTGATATATATATACAATGGAGTATTACTCAGCGATCAAAAGCAATGAAATCTTGCCATTTGCAACATTGTGGATGGAACTAGAGTGTATAAGTCAGAGATTTTTGCTAAGCAAAATCAGTCAGAGAAAGACAAATATATGACTTTACTCATGTGGAATTTAAGATACAAAACAGATGAACATAAGGGAAGGGAAGCAAAAATAATATAGAAACAGGGATGGGACAAAACATAAGAGACTCTTAAATATAGAGAACAAATTGAGGGTTGTTGGAGGGGTTATGGGTGGAGGGATGGGCCAAACAGGCAAGCGGCATTAAGGAAGATACTTGTTGGTGGGGTGCCTAGGTGGTTCAGTCAGTTAAGCGTCTGACTTCAGCTCAGGTCATGATCTCCCAGTCTGAGTTCAAGCCCCCCATCAGGCTCTGTGCTGAGAGCTCAAAGCATGGAGCCTGCTTCAGATTCTGTGTCTCCCTCACTCTGCCCCTCTCCCACTCACATTCTGTCTTGTCTCTCAAAAATGAATAAATGTATTTAAAAAAAAAAAAAAAGGAAGATACTTGTTGAGATAAGCACTGGGTGTTATATGCAGGGGATGAATCACTGGATTCTACTCCTGAAATCATTATTGCACTATATGCTAACTCACTAGGATGCAAATTAAAAAATAGTAATAATTAAAAAACAAAAAAAGATGGGGCACCTGGGTGGCTCAGTCAGTTGAACATTTGGCTTTTGATTTTGGCTTAGGTCATGATCCCAGGCTCATGGAATCAAGCCCTGCATTGGGCTCCACACTGAACATAGAGACTACTTGGGAATCTCTCCCTCTCCCTCTGCCCCTCTCCCCAACTTGTATCCATGCTCTTTCTCTTAAAAAAAAAAAAAAAATAATAATAATAATAATAATTTGGAAACCAAGCTCAAAATGATAAGGCATGTAAAAGTTCAACTTGTTCTTTATGATATCTGAAACAGGCCTGATAAGTACTAAATTTAAAGATACAACACATTTCCAGGGCAGAGTCCTCTTTCACTGGCTGAAACTGTCAGTAAAAGTGCCATGTATCCTGAACTCTGTCCTACTAAAGATTCAGTGTGTCTAGTGTACACAGGCCTAAGTTCTCTTAAAGGTAAAGCCAGAAGAAAAAAATCTTGTTTCCTATGTTATCCTTTGTGTAAAAGATTCAACATGAGACAGAAGTCAATTGCAATAATCTAGTGAGCAAATAGCAGTATGTTCCCTATTTTTCTTGAAACTATAGAAAGGAAAATAAATATATTCCTAAAACATTCTAAATTTTGGGGTGCCTGGGTGGCTCAGTCGGTTGAGCATCCAACTTTGGCTCAGGTCATGATCTCACAGCTCATGAGTTCGAGCCCCACGTCAGGCTCTGTGCTGACAGCTCAGGGCCTGGAGCCTGCTTCTGCTTCTGTGTCTCCCTCTCTCTCTGCCCCTAACCCACTCACATTCTGTCTCTGTCTCTCTCAAAAGTAAATAAAAATGTTAAAAAAATAAAAAACAAAAATAAATAAATTTAACTAATTCATATGGAAAGAGCAGGAGGTAGAGAGTAGGAGATTGTTAAAGATTTCTCAAATTACTAAATAAAATTTATTTAAAAGGTAATGGAAGACTCTTTACTTTGAGGTCCATTCCTTCAAGATTACTAGGATTTCCAGAGAAAAATACTGCAAGGTAATGAGTGGCTGTCTCCACAGGACAATATTCTGCCTCTCTTCCCGATCCCTCCTCTTCTTTTCATTCATTGAAGAAGGGTCTGAAAAACATTAGGGCAGAAGTTAAAAGAGAATGTTCGCTTTTCCCAATCACTTTAAAAATTCACCTACTTTCCCATATCACATTTGAAGGACTGCATATAAACCTCAAAAAATAAGCAATGTGATTCACGTTGTGATACGTCTGGGTTAGGTGATTCTGCTCTGCTCTGAGGACTATTTTAGCAATTATTGTCAGGACACAAGTTACTTTTCTTGTACACTACTGGGATACTAAGTTAGCCCACCTTCCATGAAAGGTGATTTAGTATCACATCACACAGCAAAGTGGTTTAGAGCTCAAAATGGGACGACAAACTACTTGGTTCCAAATCTTGCCTACAAGTCATGAGACAGCAGGCAAGTTAGTTAACCCTTCTATCTCTCAGTTTTTTCTTTTCTGAAATGAAGATGAACATAGTACTTAACTTCTTTAGGGTCATCACAAAGATTAAATGAGTTAATATATGTGAAGCTCTCAGAAGACTCTGACACTTAGTAAGTGTACAAAGTTATTATCAAAATTACAAATGCACATACCCTATAACCCAATAATCCCATTTCTAAGAATGATTAGGTATGATGTGATATGTCTTTTGTACAAGTTTATTCAATGCAGTGTTACTTGTCTTGGCAAAAAATTATAAACAACCTAAATGTTAACCGAAGACAGAGGAGTGGTTAAAGTATGTATACTGATACAATGGAATACTAAGCAGCCATAATGAAGACTACAGTTATAGCACAATCTCTAGGAAATACAAAGTTAAAAAATACCACAGTACAGGACAGTAAGTGTGTCATACTGACATTAATTTTAAATTCCAAGGGGTTAGGCGGCAGGGGAAGAATATATAAATGTACATGCTTATTGAGAGAAAGGAAAGAAAAAGCAACATGCAAAAGCTACTATTGTGAAGTTACTTCACACTAATGTGAAGAGACTATGACATATGCATGCTTATCTCTACATCCTGAAATTTTTGGTGCAATGATATAAAATTTATCAATAATCAGAGTAACCTGAAAGTCAGATAAGTGCTGCAAAATGTGCCCTGCAAGGCAATGTAGTGATCAAAACACAGAAACTACTATTTCAGATAGCTTGCACTTCTTCCAATGTAAGAGAATTTCTATAATAGAATATTACCATGCTGGAATATTATTTGCAGTATGTTTAAGATGTCAAACAACTACAAATCAAGAAGAAAACCATTTTAATTAACAGAAGTGAAAAAGCCTTCATTTCCTTTAAACACATGAAGGAAAGTTCCTACTTTAACCATCTGTATAAATAAAAGCCATAGTTTCAGGGCTTTCAGGGCCTTTTATTATTATTATTTTTTTAAATGTTTGAATAAGTGTTAAATATACTGAAATTTACTACAAATTCCAAATTTGGTTAAAGTATAAATTTATTTGTTGCAAATGAAAATTTTAAAATAAACCCACAATAGGAGCGCCTGAATGGCTCAGTCAGTTAAGCGTCCGACTTCAGCTCAGGTCATGATCTCACGGTCCGTGGGTTCAAGCCCCACATCAGGCTCTGTGCTGACAGCTCAGAGCCTGGAGCCTGCTTCAGATTCTGTGTCTCCCTCTCTCTCTGCCTCTCCCCTGCTCACGCTCTGTCTCTCTCTGTCTTCTTTCAAAAATGAATAAAAAAAAAACATTTAAAATAAAATAAAATACACTCACAATAACCACATTGACTTTTTGATAATTGTACATTTAGGATTAGTGTAATAAGTAAATTTACAATCTACTTCTAAAGTTACAAAATAGCATGATAACACTGAGCACCAAACAAAGCCAAATAAATACTGACCACAGCATAAGATTAACAAATAATAACCTTGTAGCCAGAACACTGGTGATGAAACTATGGCTAGGCTGCTTCTGCTATCACTGTGAAAATTCACCATATAGGCCCGGACCCATAAATTTCATTTACTAAGAGGGGTAAAAAAAGATAATTACTGTAGTCCCCCCCTCATCCGTAGGGGACATGTTCTAAGATGCCCAGTGGATGCCTGAAACCAGAGAGTACTGAATTCTATATATAACTATGTTTTTTCCTATATCTACATAGTTATGCTAAAGTTTATAAATTCGACACAGTAAGATTGACAGCAATAACCAATAATAAAATAATTATAAAAATATAGTTTAATAAAAGTTATATGAATGTAACTTTCTTAAAATATCTTATTGTACTGTCCTTCTTCTTGAGATTATGTGAGATGATAAAATGCTTATGTGATAAGATGAAGTGAAGTGAATGATGTAGGCATTGTGATGTGGCATTAGGCTATTACTGATGTTCTGACAATAGATCATTCTGTTTCTGGAGTGCAGTTGGCCATGGGGAACTGAAACTGTGGAAAAACAAAACACAGATAAGAGGCAGGGGGGATTTCTGTAATGTTATATAAAATACATAAGAATCTCACATACTTATCATATATTAACAAAAGACAGTAAATATTAGATATATTTCTATTTTACTCCACTGAAAAGGATATCATTTAAACCTGTAGATCTTCTCTCTCCAAATCACCATACCTGTGAAGTTTCCATTATATTGTTCCTTGTTCATTGCTACACGTCTCTGGTCACAATTTTTTCCATTCTCTGCCATTTCATAGATCAGTAATTCTTGAGGAGCTAGTAAAGCAAAATAAAATCCAATGACATGTTACATACTTCTGCTTTGCATTTATGACTGAATAAAACTGAGAAACAACATGGTAGTGATATTCTTCATGCTGTTTGAATAATGTGTTTACACTTTCATCTTCTCTTTTATAATCAAGATTTGAATAATTTGTATAGAAACTCTAATAGAAGTAGTAAAAATATAAAAGCCATGTAGTTGTAAACCTTTTCCAGATTAAAACTTGGAGGCAATTTGTCCACTGCAAAACATAAAATACTCGCATCTTCAAATATTGATAAGCTAAAGTCTTTCTAACCCGTAATTTAGTATCATATACACTACCTACTCAAATTTACCAGTCTTTTAGTTCTTTTAGCATTACTAGAAAAAAATGAATATACTATCAAACATGTCAAAAATGTTGATACAGATCAAAGACCAATTTTATTTAGGAAAAAAATTCTACTGAAAAAATAATATGAGCCTAAAAAAAGAAAAATCCTAAATGTTTAAGATATGTTAAATGTACTCTTTATATCATGTTTCATATTACACATGTAGATATATATTTTTACTTTAAATCCCTGTATTACAACATATAAATTGTGCTGACATGATTATTCTACACAAAAACATCAGATTGCCTATAACTTATCATTCTTTCAGGTATTAGTATGGCAAATCTTTCTACTTAAGAAGCACAGTACGTCAATCAAGTCTGCAATACAGACTCCTTAATACCCTCTGCATGTGCCAGGAATCTTGCTAGACCTATATTCAGGTGATTAGAATGTGATATGGTCATATAGTTTGTGAGCTGTGACTATTTTATTCCTTAACTAAAATTCTTTTTTTTCTTTTAAGATTTTAAGTAATCTCTATACCAAACGTGGGGCTCGAACTCACAACCTTGAGATCAAGAGTCACATGCTCTACCCACTCCAGCCAGACGCCCCCTTGACAAAAATTCTAACTATAATTACTGCTCCTCAAATTTATGCTTCATAATGGAAAATAAATGAAATATTATGTATATATAAAAAGACTGGGAGCACCTGGGTGGCTGAGTCAGTTAAGACAGTGCAGAGCCTGCTTGGGATTCTCTCTCTCCTCTCTCTGCCCCTTCCCTGCTCTCTCTCCCTCTCTCTCTCTCAATAAACAGATAGATAGATAAGACAGACTGAGCAAAGAGCATACATTCATCACTTCAAAAGAAGGTGTCTTAGACACAACCATTTGTGGATATCTTTGTTTTCTTGCCATCATTTCTCAACAAGCAAATAAACATATTAAGAAATGAAGTATAGGATTCAATTAGCACAGATGGATAGCCTGGAGTAGATGATTATAAGATTTAAAGTTTGAAAATCTTGGGGCACCTGGGCGACTCAGTCAGTTAAGCGTCCAACTTCGGCTCAGGACATAATCTCGTGGTTTGTGAGTTTGAGCACTGCATCGGGCTCTGTGTTGACAGCTCAGAGCCTGGAGCCTGTTTTGGATTCTGCCTCCCTCTCTCCCTCAAAAATTAATAAACATTAAAAAATAAAAATAAAAATAAAAAAATAAAGTTTGAAGATCTGGATTTGCATCACAGATTTGCCACTAACTAGTGGTATGTTCTTAAGCAAGTCTTATTTTTTCTAGATATCGATTTTCTTGTTTAATGTGTTTTAGATTTTATTTCAAAGTCATCTCTACACCCAACATGGGCCTTGAACTCATAACATCAAGATCAAGAGTCACATGCTCTACCAACTGAGCCAGCCAGGCAACCCTAGATCTTGATTTTATGATCTACAAAATGAGAACAAAAATTCTCACTGTCACAGGATCACTAAGGATGAAAGAGTGTGTGTATGTGTATTTGGGCATGCACACCTGTGTATAACCACATCAAAAGGATAGGAGGTACATGAACCAGTAAACTGACTATACTTTAGAAACTACAGGGGCGCCTGGGTGGCTCAGTCGGTTGAGTGTCCAACTTCAGCTCAGGTCATGATCTCACGGTCTGTGGGTTCGAGTCCCATGTCGGGTTCTGTGCTGATAGCTCAGAGCCTGGAGCCTGCTTCAGATTCTGTGTCTCCCTCACTCTCTGCCCCTCTCCTGCTCATGCTCTGTCTCTCTCTCTTTCAAAAATAAATAAACATTAAAAAAATAAATAAATAAACTACATGCTTCACTGCTACCATTCAGTGATGTCAGTGTCTTTCATTAAGTGCTCATTTAAAAAATTCTGGGATCTGCACCAGGCTCTGGAGACATAAATATGAATAAAACAAGGTCTCTGTCCTCCAGAGGGTCCTTCTTCCTTTTTTTTTTTAACTTAAAAAAAATTTTTTATATAGTTATTTTGCAGGGGAGTGGCAGAGAGAGAGGAGGAGAGAGAATCCCAAGCAGGCTCCACACTGCCAGCATGAGATCATGACCCAAGCTGAAACCATGTGGGATGCTCAACTGACTGAGCCATCCAGGCACTCCGAGGGTCCTTCCTTCTGGTAGGGAAGCCAGATGAGCACAGGACTTCACTTAAAATGAAACAGATATATAGTATCCAACTTAGTGGGAAGAAAACAGGTTTTAGAGTCTAACAGAACTGGATTGAAACTCAAACTTCACAAGTATCTACTCCATGAATTGGACAAATTTCTAAATCTCTCTAAACATCAGTTTCTTTAACCTGTAAAATAGAGGTAACATGACACATATCAAAGGTTTACTGTGAGAATTAAACAAGGTAATATGTATAAAATAATAATATATTGTCGTACCTTTTATATGAACTCAATATATACTAGCTACAATGATAAGGAAGAAGAAAGTACAGGACAAAATATGGGAGTCCAGAGGACAGGTACATTCAGAAGAGTTCATAAAAGCTGGAAGTTTGATTCTGCGAACTTAAGTCATACTTATATGAAGGTGTTTTCAAAAGGCAATACAAATATAGCCAAGCAATTAAAAGGACAAAGAAAAATGAATGAAGTTATTCTGTGGAATTCTCTAAGACCAGAGCATCATAATAGGTTCACAAAATGTAACTCTATTCCACAAATCATGCTTTCTGGGCTTTATTAATAAAATTAACTGAGGATGTTTGAAATGGACCATATAATAAAGGAGTTTTGGATTTTCTATCTTCTAATCATTTAACTAGAAGCCATACTTAAGTTCTATAAATACTTAAAACCACATACGTTCATATTCAGCCAAAATCTGTAGGCAATTCATTTCATAGATGAACAGCCATTTACCTACATCACAATAAATAACATGTAATTAATTTGCGACAAAAAGATTAACAAGTCACAAAAGGGCATGTGCACTGTGAAGAAAAGATTCTAAAACTTGCCCTCCAGCCAAACAATGTGAAAATTGAACTCATTTCCCCAGCTTTACTCTTTCCTGTAGTAATCATCTTTAAGAGATAAAAGTTTATCCAAAAAAATTTGAGTTCATTTGAGTACTTACTTATAATAATGGTATTATGCAATTATTTGAAGATGTTTTTAAAGGTATTGCAACAGGAATTTTCATTTGAGCAAATAATGTGTTCTTACACAACATGCTACAAAAGAAAACAGCTTACTGACATTTCCTACTCAAAAAATTCTCTAGAAAACAAAATAGTCTGGAATTTTGTTTTGTAAGAAATAACCAAGGGAACTAAGTTATTTTCTTTTCATCAGTATACTTCTTACAAACAAAATAAGTTCACAGTTTTAAAAACAACTTTTAAAAACCATTTGCCATTCCCCAAAGAACTATAAAGCAAAACATGCAAAAAACTACCTGTGTTCTAAACAACTAAGCTTATAGAAGTATCAAAATTTTTGCATTTTAAACATTTTTGAAAATATTTTGCACTACTGTCTTTTAAAATTCCCTTGAAATTTTTTTTGTCCCCATCTTCCTCAATCATAAGTCAGTGACAAACCTAGAGGTAGGATCCAGATACAAGGTGGTCTCAATAACACCAGGGAGTACACTGACCTTGGGGGTAAGACACCCCCAAGTCCCAAAACTAAATTCTCCTAAGAATTTTGAAAGAGACAAGCTCAATCTATGGAAGGAAATAAGATATTCTAAGAGCTGGTCCATAAATGTGACTTAAGAATTGAAGGCTCAGCGTGCCTGGGTGACTCAGTCAATTAAGCATCTGACTCTTGATTTCGGTTTGGGTCATGATCTCACAGTTTGTGAGTTCAAGCCCTGTGTCAGGCTCTGCACTGACAGCGTGGAGCCTGCTTGGGATTCTCTCTCTCCCTCTCTGCTCCTCCCCCAACTCGCGCACACACGCATTCTCTCTCAAAAATAAACACGTATTTTTTAAAAAGTGCACACTTAACTGAGCCACCCAGGCATCCCAAGAATGAGACTGTTAAACTCTAAAGGTCTATGGCTAGGATAAGAAGACAGAAATAGGAAAGAAGCATAACTCAAACATCAAATAATAATTTTCATTGTAAAGATACAAGAAATGTATCTTCTTGTATCTTCTAGATACAAGAAATGCCTTAAAATGTTGTAACTAGCAGATTTTCAATCTGAAAATGCTGAAGCATTTAAAATAAAAGGTTGAGGGGTGCCTGGGTGGTTCAGTCAGTTAAGCATCCCACTTCAGCTCAGGTCATGATCTCACGACTCGTGGATTTGAGCCCTATGTTGGGCTCTGTGCTGACAGCTCAGAGCCTGAAGCCTGCTTCGGATTCTGTGTCTCCCTCTTTCTCTGCTCCTCCCCACCCTCTCAAAAATAAATAAAAATTTTAAAATAAAAAAATAAATCAAAGGTTGATATTAAAATATGTGGGGTCTTTTGTTTCTGTCAGAAGTGCTGAGAAAATGCTGCTAAAATCAGCTCACAAAGGTTCTTTGTAGGTTGTATATCTACCGCTAAGACTATAATACTCCATTCATTTTAAACATGAGCTGCACTTGTAATGCAAAAACAATGTGAAACTAAGTTACTCTGAGTTTCCTAAAGCAAAACAAAAAACACTTAAGGATGACATGAAAATAGCAACTCTCAGAGTAATATGAGTTAGCGTGTAGAATTTAACAAGATGAAAAGGAAAAGAAAATAAGAGTGATGAAGCCATTGACTCTAATTTTCTTGGCCACTGTATTCCAAAATAAAATGAACACACTTCCTTTTAAGAAAACCATTTATTCAAATGATTCTACTTTCTCACAAAAATATTAAGTCGGCTTTCTCAATAATGTACACCATTCTTCATACAAGGCATGCAAAGACAGCCAATTAAGTATTGTATTTCAACTTGAATATATTTCAGTAATCTTTCTTGCTTTGAGAAGCATGTAGGTACGTAATTGGACTATTTAGTACATTCATTCACAGACTACTTCAAAATAGCTATAGATTTCTCTAAAACTGTGAAGATAAAGCAATTGCAATTTATTATTGGAAACTTAATAAATAATCTAAGTAAAGGGTAATAAATATATCTTGATCAGTGAGGCTTTGATACAGTTTTCCACTTGTGCAAGGGTAAAAAGCCAAAGCTAATCCAAACACCATGAACAATATCAGTGACTACTGGATCATCTGACTATAAGAGCCAGAGATCATCACATGGCTGTGCCAGTGTAAAAGTGTGTTCTCTGAAAATTCATTACTTGAATAAGAATGTATGAAAAAAAAAATCCTTGAATCTTTTGGAACTTTCTAAAGTTTTGAAGAATTAGACAAATTAAAAACTCAAAATATGCTAAGCAAAATAAGTCAATCAGAGAAGACAAATACCATATGATTTCATTCATACATGGAATTTAAGAAACAGAACAGATGAACATATGAAGGGGGGGTGGAGAAAAGAAGGAAACAAATCACAAGAGACTCTTAATGATAGAGAACAAACTATGGGGTTGACAGAGGGAGGTATGTGGGAGATGGGCTAGATGGGTGATGGGTACTAAGGGGGTCACTTATTTGGTTAGCCCTGGGTGTTGTGTGTAAGTGATGAGCCACTGAATTCTGTTCCCGAAATCAATACGGCACTGTATACTAACTAAAATTTAAATTTAAAAAAGGGGAAAAAAATAAAACAAACAAACAAACAAACATAAATAAAGCCCCAAGTCAAGATACAATTTAAATGCATTCAAAACTTCAATATATCTCCCAATAATGGGTTAGCAGTTTATGAGAGTATATATTTATGGCCTAAAAGGTCCGTCAACCTAACTTAGTGAAGTGTAAAATACATTAAACTTGTCACAGTCTTCTAATCGTTGAAAAGGTCACTGCTCCAGGTCTATTTATCTTGAGAGCGCAGGAGGGGCAGAGAGAGAGGGAGTGAGAGAGAATCCCAAGCAGGCTCCACACTGTCAACATGGAACCCACAGATCTAATTTTTAATCAAATAAAATTTTAAATATTAAAAAAAAATTTTTTAATGTTTATTTATTTCTGAGAGAGTGCGAGTGTGGGAGGGGCAGAGAGAGAGGGAGACAGAATCTGAAGCAGGCTCCAGGCTCTGAGGTGTCAGCACAGAGCCTGATATGGGGCTTTGAACTCACAAATGGTGAGATCATGATCTGAGCCGAAGTCAGAGGCTTAACTGACTGAGCCACCCAGGCACCCCCAAGAATCCATATTTTAAAAAGATACAACCTGGAGGACATTTTACGGACCCCCTTCTTCAGAGTTTGATAGGTTTGGGGGGATTGTTTATCTCTCACTTCCAATATGTAAAAAAATAATTTTATGTTTCTTTGTGTAAAAACATGATTTTATTTCAAGGCAGAAAATATATAACTTATAAAATTACAGCTTGAAAAATCCCATTTCTCATTTTCTCTCAATCTACTAAATATTCATTCAGTTTTTCTTAATCAGTGCAATTTTAGCAAAACATTTTCACCAAAAAGATGGGGGAGTAAGATCAAGAATTAAAACACTAGGGGCACCTGGACGGCTCAGTTGGTTAAGAGTTCAACTCTTGGTTTCAGCTCAAGTCATGATCTCGCAGTTTGTGGGTCAAGCCCTGCATCTGGCTCTGTGCTGACAGTGTGGAGCCTGCTTGGGATTCTTTCTCTGCTCCTGCCCTGCTTGTGTGTGCTCTCTCTCTCTCTCCCCCAAAGTAAATAAACTTAAAAAAAATTAAACCAGTAAAACGAGTAACATTCCAGAGCTGGGAGATTCAGCTAACTGTAAGACCTTGGGAATGTTACTCTAAATCTCTGATTCTCTTTCCTCAACCAATTATCAGGCACATAAATTACTGCCATAATTTTCTTTCTATTCTAATAGTCTAAGAATTCTACCCAACCCAAGGCCAGAGTTTGGATTTATGCAACAATACCTACTCTGTATAATGATTTATAGTTTACATATAGATTAGTTAATTTGATGCTAACAAACCTGTGTAGGGAACAGTTATTTTTATCCTTGCCTTCTACAAATGAGAAACTCTGGGCTCAAAGGCTCTAAATAGCAATTCAGCAGCATATAAATGGCAAAGTGAGAGTTCAACCTCAGGTTTCCAACTCCAAATTCAACATTTCTTCTACTACACAGTCTTTGTGAGAGTGTTTCAATTCTTATCAAGAAATTCTGGAGTCATAGGAAAAAAAACTGATAATAAAGTAGTCCCAAAGGTTTAGCATGTTATGGTATTTACAAAACATTCCCCATTAGCAGAATTAAGAGAACACTCATCTCTGTTGATTCTCACAAATAGACAAATAAAGGCCTGTCATCAAAATCAGAAGATTTCACCTTTGCTTCTTTTAGTAATTTCTTTGTGGGTTTTTTACTGTTTGTGTATTTCTGACAAAATTTTAAATTCAGATTGCTTAATAGACTCCTTACTTAAAATAGCGGGGTTTATAAACTAGCCTATATAAGTCATTAATATGAAAATAAGTTAGGGGTGCCTGGGTGGCTCAGTCAGCTGAGTGTCTGACTTTGGCTCAGGTCATGATCTCACAGCTCGTGGATTCAAGCCCCACATTGGGCTGTGCTGACAGCTCAGAGCCTGGAGCCTGCTTTAGATTCTGTGTCTCCCTCTCTCTGCCCCTCTCCCTATTGTCTCTCTCTCTCTCTCAATAATAAACATTAAAAAAAATTCAATGAGAGAAAGTTACATCACAGAATACTTGCAAATGACAAAAGTACACATTTCAAATTATTTGAATCAAAATGAAGGATTTGATCCAGATAATTCCAAACTTTATGATCTATGAAACAGAATTTTTTTTATTACCCATTGTTTGGAAAAATACTAGAACTTGTTATATGTTATCCATGCATCAAAATAGTAGTAATGTCCCCACTACACCTATTAAGATGGGTAAATGGAAATAACTGTTGGTATTTTTTGGTCATTCAACATTAAAGAGACAGAATTTCCTACATCATTTTCTACACTGAATTGTCATTCTTTGCTCACTTTAAAGGCTATTTTGTGTTTCATTTTCTCTTAAATATTAAATAGCTTCCTGATAATAATCATCTAGGGACCTTCACTTCTATCTTAGGAAAATTTGAACCTACTGAGTAGGTAAATTATGGTGTCATTATATGTATCGATGAATTCTTAGCACCACATGACTTCAAGATAGGGTTTCATAAAATAACAAAATAATATACGTGCAAAAATATAAATTAAACTTTTCAGTAACATTTACTATATGAAGTCAGGTACATGCACTAGGAATTTTGAGGGTTCCTTCTCTATAGAAACTGCACGCTAGATTGGACAAATTCTTTGAGACATCACTGGTTTCACAAAGGGAAGAGGCAGTCTCCAAGGTCCCTTCCATCCCTCCAAAAAATAAGTAAACTATACAACAGACCTACAGAGACTGGTCTAAGAGCTAGGGTACTTGTGAAGCAGAGTGGGAACAGAAGAAAACCTGAGCAGTAGGAAAGAAACTGAGAAGAGCAACTGGCAAATGAGAGGGCTCAGGCTACCCTGAGAAGCTTCCTACAGCAACATCCCTGTAGAAAGACTGAACTTTGGAGATGAGAAGCTATACTTGTGACTTCCTCTTTGGGCAGAAACCCATGAAGAAAAATAGAATGTCACCCCAAAATATGCCACTTAGGCATATTGATTCCTTTGAATTAAAGGTACTTTTAAGAAATGGCAGGTACAAGAAGGACACTTTGACTTTCCTTTTTCTTCCTGACAGCAGGAAATAAAACTCCCAGGTAAAAGGCACCCCCCCCCCCCCCCCGCCCCGTACCAGGAGGAAGGAAGACATTCTTAACACAGAGACGGGAAACTTGGGGCTGACAAATCTGTACAAACAAGCTGTATTAAATTAACCCTTATCTTTCTAGTTATTTATTCACCATTTACTACTTCTAGAACAAACTTCTTTGTGTTGTCAATTCTTCACAAATTTATTGTTTCTTGATCTAAAAGGTATAAAAGTTTCCTGCTCTGGTCACTTCTTTGGGTCTTCATTCTCTTGTGAAGGTTCCCATTTACATGTTAAAAAATTAGTAAAGTTTGTATGATTTTCTCCTACTGTCTTTTTTTTTTTTTAATATTTATTTATTTTTGAGAGAGAGAGAATGAACAGGGGAGGGGCAAACAGAGAGGGAGACAGAGAATTGGAAGCGGGCTCTGTGCTGACAGCAGAGGGCGCAATGTGGGGCTCAAACCCATGAACCGTGAGATCATGACCTGAGCTGAAGTCCCACAAACCGTGAGATCATGACCGACTGAGCCATCCAGGCGCCCCTACGAATCTATTTTATATCAGTTTAATCCCTAGGCCCAGCAAGAGACTCAAAGAGGATAGAGAATATTTCTTCTGCTACAACCCCAAGCACTACTGATGTAGTCCCAAATCAGAGGTGCCTTTCTAGCTTTAAGCAGAGGCAGAAGTAAACCCTCTTTGTAAATTAGGTTTGCTGGACTCCAACAGAGTAAGATCAATCAATAAACTCGTAGAAGTACCAGAAAACAAGCCATTATCAATACAAACACCTCCAACTGCTCTACCAATCCACTACCCCTTCAGAACAAGAACAACAGATATTAGAGATTCAGGTGCAGAGTACATATATTATAGAATAGTTATGTATAAAATGTTTACTGAACAAAGGATGCAATTACAAAAATGAGCACACAATACAAACTACCCCAACTAAATAGATTTGAAGGAAAGAAAAGTAAATGGAAATTCTAAAAGTAATCACTGCTGAAATTAAAAGCCAATGGATAAAATGCACGGGTCAAACACAGATTAATTGGATGAGCTATCCAGGGAATTTATTAAGAATGCAGCAAAGATGGAAAATATAAGCAAATAAGAGACACAGAAGACAGAATGAGAAGGTCTATCATTTGTTTAATTGCAAACCCAGAAGAATATAAAAAATAGGAGAAATGTAAATTCAAAAAATAAAGACCTAAAATTTCCAAAACTGAGCCCATCAATCTAGGAAGTACAATATATCCCAAGTAGAACAAATAAAAATAAGTCTTAACCAGAAACACTGCAGTCAAATTGCACAACACTAAAGTAAGTCTTGATCTTGAAAAAAGTCAAAAAGGACAAATTGCTAAGAAATGGAAGAACAGTTAGAATGGAAGCAGAACTCTCAACAGCAACAATAAAAGCCATAAAATAATGGAATAATATCAGAGTTTTGAGATAAAATAGCTAGTCTAGAATTGTGTGCCCAATAAAATAAAGACATAATGGTAGGCAATAAATAAGCGTGTTTAACCAAGTATTGTATAAAATAATAATAGTGTCTGTGACAATAATTTTAAAAAGAAATTACATTTGGATAATGATATATAAATATGGAAGAGAAAGATGAGATCTAATGTGTTCTAAAGTTTGGGAGCTTCAAAATAGTGCTTGATAGAAAGAAGTCCGAATAGTCCAAATATGTCAATAATCAAAATAAACATAAACAGATTAAACTTATCATTTTAGGGGTGCCTGGGTGGCTCAGTTGGTTAAGTGGCTGACTCTTCATTTCAGCTCAGGTCATGATCTCATGGTTTATGAGTTCAAGCCCTGTGTGGGGCTCTGCGCTGACAGTGTGGAGCCTGCTTGGTATTCTCTCTCCACCCCTCCCCTGTGTGTGTGTGCGTGTGTGAACTCTCTCTCAAAAACAAACACTTTTTTTTTTTTAAAGGGTTCTCAATCATTTAAAAAACTATCAAATCGCTTTAAAAAGATTGCAAACTGTATTTTTAAAAAATCCATGCTTTTTTATAAGGACACAGAAAGGCTGAAAATAAGACGAAAGACAAAAGTCATTATTAGGGACACAGAACATAATAATAAAAGTTTCAATTCACCAGGAAAATATAATAATTCTAAATCTGAAAGCACTAATACAATATAGCAGCAAAATTTATAACAGGGGCATATGAGTGGCTCAGTTGGTTAAGCACTGGACAAGCCCTGTATCAGGTTCCACGCTAACAGTAGAGTCTGCCTGAAATTCTCTCTCTCCCTTTCTTGCTCAGTAATAAATAAACTTAAAAAAATTTATAACATAAAAATACATGGAGAAATGGATAAATCCAACACTGTATTGGTAGATTTAAAAAGAACTGTTACTGACATTTCAAGCAAAGAAAAATATTCAGTGAAGATAAAAGATTTGAACAATACAATTAAGAAATAAAATGTTGCGGGGCACCTGGGTGGCTCAGTCAGTTAAGCATCCAACTTTGGTTCAGGTCATGATTTCACAGTTCGTGAGGTCAGGTTCTGCACTGACAGCTCAGAGCCTGGACTCTTTGCATTCTGTCTCCCTCTCTTGCTCTGCCCCTCCCCAACTTGTGCACTCTCTCTCAAAAATAAACATTGAAAAAAAGGCAGCAGTCAGTAGAATTATGGACAAAGAAATGTTAAAAACAATAATAAAGGGTAGGAATGGATATATATAAGATTCAGCATCTAATATCAGAGAATATGAATTTTTAAAGCCACTTAACCTTGATTAAGTCAAGAGACCAGTCTCAACATACTCCAAAGAATGGGCATCAGAGACCACATTCTCTGATAATTCAGAAATTGTGTCAAACTTTAGTAACAAAAATATAAAATTTATACATACTCAGAAGCTAATGCACAGTTTTAAATAACTCATGGGTCAAAATAAGAGAAAACTGAAAAATGCTCAGAACTACTGGAACTAAAAAATGAATTTGGTAAGGTCACAGGTGTAAAAACCAACTCTCTATTATATACCTGAAATAAACAATTAGAAATTTAAATTTAAAAATTTTACAGAGCACCTGGGTGGCTCAGTTGGTTAAGCGTCTGACTTCGGCCTGGGTCATGATCTCTCAGTCTGTGAGTTTGAGCCCTGCATCAAATTCATCAAAGCCCTGCTTTGTGCTGACAGCTCAGAGCCTGGAGCCTGCTTCAGATTCTGTGTCTCCCTCTCTCTCTGTGCCCCTCCCCCCACTCACACTCTCTCTCAAAAATAAACACTAAAAAAACCTTTTTTTAAAAATTTAATTTACAATAGCATCTGAAACATAAAATATTTAAGAGGTAAGTTTATGTTGGGATGAGGACTGGGTGTTGTATGTAAGCAATGAACCACAGGAATCTACCCCAAAAACCAAGAGCACATTTTACGTACTGTATGTTAGCCAATTTGACAATAAACTATATTTTTAAAAAAATAGAGGGGAAAAAAAAAATAAAACCATTTTGGACACTTAAAAAAAAAAAGAGGTAAGTTTAATAACATACATGCAAGACCTATTCTAAAACAGTAAGAAAAGAAATTACAGAGGGCCTAAATACACAGGGAAATATACCATGTTGATCATTTGAAAGACTCAATATTGTTATTATGACAATTTCCCTCAAACTGATGTATAGGTTTAATGCAATCTAAATCAAAACGCAAGCAGGTTTTTTAAAAACTCAAAAGTGACAAGTGGATTCAAATTTATATGGAAATGCAAAAAACTTAGAATAGCTAAAACAATTTGGATCAAGACCAGAGTTGTAAGACTTGCACTAACTGATTTCAAGATTTATTATAAAGTTACAGTAATGACAGTGTGGTTTTGGCAAAAGGACAGACATAGATCAGTGAAACAGAATAGAGAATACAGAATTAGACCCACATATATTGGGTCAATTAATTTTCAACAAAGGTACAAGGCAATTCAATGGTGAAAGGAACATCTCTTCAACAAATGGTACTAAAATAACTGAATATTCTTATGAAAGAGTGAACATCACCCTTTATTTTTCAAATGCAATAACTGATTTGAAATGATCATAGATCTAAATGTAAGAACTAATACTATAAACCTTCTAGGAAAAAACAAGGAGAAAATCTTTGCAATCTTGGAGTGGACAACTATTTCTTAGGCTTAAAAAACAAGAACCATAAAAGAAAATTGATAAACTGTACTTTATCAAGTTTAAAAACTTGTTAGGAAAACCAAAAAGGTAAGTAAGTAAGTAAGTAAGTAAGTAAGTAAGTAAATAAATAAAGAAAGAAAGAAAGAAAAGAAAACCAAAAAGGTAAACCACAGAATGAGAGAAAATAGTTGCAATATACATGTATCTGACAAAATTGTGTTCAGACTCTCTCTCTGTACATATATACATACATACACACATGTTATAGTAACAAAAAATGAAGGTGTTTTGTATATGTATGGAAAAAGAGAAACAAACCAAGAAACAGAAGAGTTATATAAATAATTTAAATATGAAGAAAAAGATAACTCTATAAAACTAAAATAGGCAAAAGACATAAACAGGTATTTCATGGCCAATAATGAAGATATCTATTTGATCTCGCTGACAATCAAAAAATATGAATCAAGATCACAAGATACCATTTTTATCCAGTCTATTTTACTATGTAGTAATATAGTTCCAAAATTTAGTGACTTCAAAAAAATCATTCAATATTTCTCATGATTCTGTGAGTTAGGCTAGACAATTCTGGTCTGGACTAGCTTGGCTCTTGAGCTAGGCAGGTCTCAGTTGGGATGCCTCATGTTAGGTCTCCTATGCCCCAGAAGGTTAGTCTGGCTTTTTTTTTTTTTTTTTTCACATGGTGGGCTCAGAGTTCTAAAGAGCCGTAAGAGAAGATATGCCCAATGTGCAAGTTTTTCAAGTCTCTGCTTGTATCACACTTGCTAATGTTCCTTTGGTCAAAAAAAGTCATGTGGCAAAGTACAGCGTCAAGGAGTACAGTAACAGTAAAATCACACTACAAAGGATGAGAAGAATTTGTGACCATTTTGCAAGTCACCACTAAATTTTATAATCCACCACACCATTCTCTGCATGGATTCTTTCAGCAAAATATAAGCAGATGACAATAGCAGAACTTGGAAAACACCTTGTAAAAAGGTGAATACTGGCATATCCTTGCTAGCAATTCTATGCCTAGACATATAGCCAAAAGAACTTCCTGCACGTGAAGAGCTGATAGGTACAATATTTTTAGCTACACTGGTCTTAATAGCAAAAGTCATAACAACTCAACTGTCCATTGTCAAAAGAACAAACAAATAAATTGGCATAAAATTATACAATGAAATTTACTCATTTAATAAATATTTACTGAGTACTTACTATCAGCTAGGCATACTTTGAGGTACACTTGACAACAGTTACTAAGGTACTAATAAACTCAAATATCTGAATTTCTAAATTAGATTTTTGCAGATATAGAGATCCTAGAGATATCCTTATGATTATTTAATAAGAAATTAAAGAAAATTCTTCTGCTCCATAGAAGCAGTACTAACATCTCCTGTAAGTGGATCTTAAAAACTTATAAGAGGCAGGAGAGCCTTGTATATTCTCTTAATTAAATGCTTTTTGCAATATGGAGACTTGAAGGTTTCTGGAAGGAATCAGACTCAACAATAAGGAAGTGGCTAGTCAGATCAACAATTTCAACTTTATTGGACTTTAGGGGCGCCTGGGTGGCTCAGTTGGTTAAGTGTCCAATCTCAGTTCAGGTCATGATCTTGCAGTTTGAGTTTAAGCCCCGCATGAGGCTCTTGCACTGACAGCTCAGAGCCTGGGGCCTGCCCTGGATTCTAGGTCTCCTTCTCTGTCTGCCCCTCCTCCTCTAGTGCTCTGTCTCTTGCTCACTCTCAAAAATAAATAAACATTTGTTCTTTCTTTGCTACAGTTTGTTGAAGTTTTGGTTCTTCTCACTTTTTCTGGGCTGTATCGTTCTTTCCAGGCTACTTTGCAGCAAGTTGAGTCTTGAGAATCACTTTCCACTGGAATCCAAAGATCTAGAAGAAGATTAATCTGCAACTAGGCTTTCAATGCATTCGCCAACAAAGCTTTACCCATCTTGTAGCCCAGAACCTTCTCAGATGGCCAGTGAAGAGAATTCCCAGGAAAGCTCAGCTGCCTCTCAAACTATCTCTGAGGTATTAATAAAGAACCTTAGTAAATTGACTCTCAACCCTAGTATCAAACTCCCTTCCCCTCTACCGGAATAACCACCCCAACAGCAGGACAGCGAGAAGAAACCACAGGAGCTTGTGGACCAAATACTCAGCAACAGGAGGAGGGGTGGAATAAGGACTTTGTTAACTGCTCGGAAAGAAAGAACGGAAAGGCTGATGTGGTTTATTAAAAACCATCACTACTTCAACCAGCATTCCACGGATGAATCAAGAGTGGAAAGATTTAGATGTATATGTCACTATCACCTGTATCATAGAGATCCTTCTGAGGATACCAGCATGGAGAATAATTATGACATGGAGTTGATGTAAACATAAACCTTATGATACTGTTTTTTTTCTTGCTAGTAATTTTAGGATCAGTATGCAGCAGCTTGGGAAAGCTGCTCTGTTAAGACAAACTGTGTAATATTTTGATAATCTATGATATAAACTCTGTTTTGTCTTTTCTACCTTGATAACAGTAATTTGTGAGGAATCCTGTAGCTTGCATTTGAACGACTTCAATATACTTTAGTTCCATTTTTTGATATGACCCATGGAAGCACTAGTAGGTTTTGAGTGTTGCCTGTGTGTTTGAGAAGCCTGAAGTCATGAAGATAGGTTAACCTAACACGGGGCTCCTGCGTGGCTCAGTTGGGTTAAGCATCCAATAGAGCTCTGTAGAATAGGGCTCTGTGCTGGCAGCTGGGAGCCTGGAGCCTGCTTCAGATTGTGTGTGTGTGTGTGTGTGTGTGTGTGTGTGTGTCTGCCCTTCCCCCACTCACACTCTCTAAAAAATAAAAACATTAAAAAAAAAAAAAAAAAGAAAACCTAACATCAAATTGGAAGCCAAGTAACTTGTGCAGGAGGAATTATAGAGAATACTGGGTGGTTTGGCTAGAGCATAATTATAATTAGGGCAGGGTGCATAGGCTAGATTTTCTGTTTTTAAAAACTTGGATTGTAACAAAAATTTTTTTATGTGCTGGTTCCAGTTTTAGTAGCAAATGTGTATGTAGAAGATCTTATTAAAATTGAGACTTATTTGAAAAAATAAGTAAATAAATAAACATTAAAAAATAATAATAAACTTTACTGGACTTTAGTCTGGTCTCATTTAGACCACAGAATAAGAACTCACAGAGCTGATCCTTTCTTAAAAGAATTCTGAATAAGTAAAAACTTTCACATGCTTTATATATATATGTATACATGTATGTGTGTGTATATATATATACATACACACATACACATATATATACACACACATATACCTACATATTTATATTTTTACATATGCCTACATATTTATATATATGTGTATGTGTGTATGTATATATATATATATATATGAAAAAAGTGAACAATCTAGTTCCCTCATCTATCTAGTACTCTCCCTGCTAGATATACTCACTTTTATTACTTTTGTGTATTTGTTTTTTCTTCAAACACTCCTTGGCCTCCTTTGCCAGCTCTCTTTTACCTGACCTGGGTCCTCTCCTCTTCCCTGTCACCCCAAGTGATTTATTTGGGTAGTTTAAAATACTAGCCTGAATTTGTTTTAATTTGTTTTAATTTTTAATTGTTTTAATTTTTTTAATGTTTATTTTTGAGAGAGAGAGTCAGAGTGTGAGTGGAGTGCAGGCAGAGAGAGAGGGTGACATAGATCTGAAGCAGTCTCCAGGCTCTAAGCTGTCAGCACAGACCCTGATGCGGGGCTCGAACTCAGGAAGCGCGAGATCATGACCTGAGCTGAAGTCGGACACTTAACCAATGTAGCCACCCAGGCGCCCCTAAAATACTAACCTGAATTTGCATTTCTGGTCCTGCTGTCTAGATCTGTGTCCCTAATACCACATTTGGATGATTGCTAAGCATCTCAAATTTAACATGTCCTTCCCATCCCCCTTCTTGTCATAAACCTGGTCCTTCCCAAACCTTCCCTCTCCCAGTACTTGGCACAACCCTCCACCTAGTTACTAAATCCAGAAGCACAGTCATCCTTGACTCTTCTCATTTCCTTACTCTTCACATCTAATCCAGGACCCAGTCCTATTCCAAATATATTTAGTATCCACCCACGGCTCTCCACTTGTTTGCCACCACTGTGGTCCAGGCCATTTTCATCTCTCATTTAGACTACTGCCATGGACTCCTAACTTCTCTTTCCATTTTTATTCTTGTCCCCTTCAATTCATCCTTCACATGTGAACGAGAGTGGAGTCCTTATAAATCATACTACTCCCCTACTTGAAATTGTAGGACTTCCTATTACGCTCAAAATCAAATCCAAATTCATTTCCATGGCCTACAAAGCTCTATATAATCTGGACCATGAGTATGTTCCCTACCTCATTTCATGTTGCTGTATTCCACGTATACTGTGCTAGAATCTCAAATGGGCACACATCCACATTAACTCTCATACCTTTGTTTCCTTCCTAATATTTACTACACTGTTTATTCTTTCATTTCTGTGTTTACTCCTTTCTCTATCAGGGTCCCAACTAAAATACATTTGTCCTTGCTTCCCACTGTTTTCTCCAAAACCTGGTAAAGGAACTAACACAAGATTTTTAGATTTTTGTTCCCTGATTGGATGAATGAACAGATACAGCAATAGATGTCATTGCAGAATAATCTTCCCATGCAAAGAAAGTAAGTGCTAGAAGATAACAATGCACGTTAAATTCCCAAATAGCAATTCTCAAATTCTGTTATGGTTTGCACAGATAATGTAAACTAATAACAATAACACACAAAAAAACTGAGAGAATAGCCTATAAGAATACCTCATTTGGTTAAGAATCTCACACATGTTGTAAAATATTCACAAAATGAAATATATATATATTTATTTACTGAACCTTCATTAATACTGAGCAAACAATGACAAGTAAGCAGCAACAAAGACATGTGTTCAAAGAAGGTTGGGAAAGAGTTTTCTCTTAGCAACTTGCTCAGTAGGCTACCTGATGATAACAATAACAATCATGATTAACTATATGCCATTCCAAACACTTTACTTAAATCTATTCATTTAACCTTAACAGGCACCAACTTCATAGCCTAGGAGGAAGAGGTTAAGTAACTAGCCCAAGGGTTGCATAGTAGTAAAAGCTGGAATTTGAAAGAATGCAATCTAGCTTCATTGCCCTGGCTCTTAACACTATCTACCTAGTACTTCTAAAAAAAAATTATGAAGACCAAGGTTATTATTTTTTTAATTTTTAAAAATGTTTTATTTATTTTCAAGAGAGAGAGAGAGTGAGAGAGACACAGTGCAAGCCGGGGAGGGGCAGAGGGAGAGGGAGACACAGAATCTGAAGCAGGCTCCAGGCTCTGAGCTGCCAGCACAGAGCCCGATGCAGGGATCAAACCGCGAATCATGAGATCATGACCTGAGCCAAAGTCCAGCACTTACCCAACTGAGCCACCCAGGCGCCCCAAGACCAAGGTTATTATTAAAGATCTTCAAGAACAAGAGAAAACATCATAATGAAATACTGAAAAGATAATGTATCTCTGAATACCAACAAACTCTTTAGCAATTTCAGTTAGACTAGCTGGGACAGGATTACTCAATGGGTCACCCTTGCTTAATTTAAAAATGCCTTAAGCTTTAAATGCCTTAGTCTTTTATCTGACACAGAAAAATGTCTCCTGTTCAAATTTCCAAAACCTTCAAGGAGGATAATATTTTTAAATGAGCTTTACCGAAGGGTTTACATAATATATAATATCAGTTCGGCAAACCCTAAACACAGTTGCTTTCCTAAATAGAGTTTCTTGAAGCAATAAACTCTAATAGTTTACCCCTCAAAATACTTGCAAGTCTGTGAAAGCAGATTATTAACTAATACAACAACAAACGCATTATCACTTAATTCATTAAGTTTGTTTCTGAGGTTTAGTAAAGATTCTCTAATCTGGAGTTTATGTCTGTACCAAAGAGAGAGAGAAACGCCAACAAAAAGCACTAGGCAAAAAAACAGTGATTATTAAGTATTTGGCCGTATAATCTCCAAAAATGGCGAGAGACTAAACAGGTTTTATGAAATCAGTGGAAACGAAACAGTTCTCAATAAGAAAAGAAATGAACTATTCTACACTGGCTATTTACCCAGAATAAAATAGAGAAATGGCTCAATAAATTAACAGATAATTAATATAACAGAATATTAAAATCACAAATAGTTTGGGGAGATTTTTTAACAGGAACAAAGAAATTAAAACAGCTTCTTCCTTATTACCAACAACATTTACTCAGTAGAGAAACATGTTACAAAGATACTCTGTCTTTTCCACTTGTCAGAAAGAAGACACCTTGATATCTGATAGTAATGCAGCATGAACTCAGAAAAACTGTTCTGAAGAACAGAACTAATTTTCTTTCTTTCTCTATTCCATTCCACTGCAAATCTTGGCAAGCACAGTGTTTTTGTTTTCCTAGAATTTATAAGAATAAATCAGCTAACGGGTGCTTTGGTGGCTCAGTTGGTTTAAGCGCCCAACTTGGGCTCAGGTCATGATCGTGTGGTTCATAAGTTTGAGCCCCACATAGGGCTCTGCGCTGACAGCTCAGAGCCTGGAACCTGCCTCGGATGCTGTGTGTCTCTCTCTGCCCCTCCCCTGCTTGCGCTCTGTCTCTATCTCTCAAAAATGAATAAAAACGTTAAAAAAATTAAAACAAGAATAAATCAGCTAAAAAGGGAAAAATGTATACACACATATAGATCCCTTTAATACATAGAAGAAACTATTTTCATGCAAACTGGAAAATAATACCAAACCATAAAAAGATGCCTGGAAACAACCTTAGAAGAACAGAGAAAAGACTTGTAATTTCATTTCCAGTTCAGGGTGTGGCACTACCTAAACCATATGACCTCAGGAAAGCCAATTACTGATTGTTTGTGGGGCTCAATTTTCTCCTCTGTTAAATGGGAAGAATATAACTATATGTTCATAGAGATTGCTTCTAATTCTACATATTGCTTTCAGTAGGCTTTGGTGAAATGATAACGTTTTTTACTTAATAGAAGTAAGTAATGTTATTTCTAACCTTTAGTTAACTATATGTAAGCACCAAAAACTTCAACTTCCTCTGCATTTGGAAATTCTTTTTCTTTTTTTTTTTGAGGAGAGAATCTCTCTCTCTCTTTTTTTTTAAACATTTTATTTTATTTTTTGGGGGAGACACAGAGCTAACAGGGGAGGGGCAGGGAGAGAAGGAGACATAGAATCTGAAGCAGGCTCCAGGCTCTGCAAACCCTGAGCTCTGAGCTGTCAGCATACAGCCTGATGCGGGGCTGGAACCCAAGAACCGTGAGATCATGACCTGAACCAAAGTCAGACACTCAACCAACTGAGCCACCCAGGCACCCTGAAAGAGAGAATCTTTTTTTTTTCTTTAATTTTTTTTAACGTTTATTCATTCATTATTGAGAGAGAGAGAGAGAGACTGAGCATGAGCAGGGGAGGGGCAGAGGGAGGGGAGATGCAGAATCCAAAGCAGGCTCCAGGCTCCGAGCTGTCAGCACAGAACCCAATGAGGGGCTCGAACTCACAAACCGTGAGATCATGACCTGGGCCGAAGTCGGATGTCCAACCAACTGAGCCACCCAAGCGCCCCAGAAAGAGAGAGAATCTTAGGCAGGCTCCAAATCCATCACAGAGCCCAATGGTGAGATCATGACCCAAGCCAAAAGCAAGAGTCAAATGCTCAACCAACTGAGCTATCTAGGTGCCCTGCACTTGGAAAAAAAATTTTTTATGTCTATTTATTTATTTTGAGAGAGACCACCCATGGGAGGGAGTGGCAGAGAGACAGAGACAGAGAGAGAGAGAGAGAGAGAGATGAGAGAGAGAGAAAATCCCAAGCAGGCTCCACACCAGCAGCACTGAGCCTGACCTAGGGCTCGAACTCAAACTGTGAGATCATGACCTGAGCTGAAATTAAGTCAGACATTTAACCGACTGAGCCACCCAGGCAAACCCTTGCACTTGGAAATTCTTAAGTGACAATACATGATGACCAAGAAAGATCAGATTTAAACTACCAAATGCAAAACTATACTCATTTTCTAGTCACCTACTTATTAACCATGATGACTAATGCAATGGGTTACAGTATGAAACTATTCGTAGGTAGCTTTTATTGGGTCCAAAACTAGGGCAAAGATCATCTCAGAAGTGTGTGATAATATTTTCAGATAAGTAACACTTAATATAAAACATCAAACTGTGAAATGATACAAAGCAACAGTATTCTGCAGTGATATATTTCCAGCTTTCAGAGTAAACTGACACCATCACCATATTTTAATTTATATAGTGATTTCCCATTTACTATCTCACTTAACAATTGTGAAAATCCTATGAAATAAAGTGAGCAGTACTTTTATCAACACAATCCAGACCAGCTCAGAAAGTTAGGTAACCTACCAACCTTTATTCTGGAATGTGAGTCACAGAAATTGAACTGTATTAATCAAGTAAGATATATCTCTCAAAGGGAAGAAAAAAGCTTTAGTGTTTTAAAATAATATAGGCAAAGAAGTAAAATATAAAAGATTTCTATTACAGAATCATTTCATACCCACACAAATTGGCTGCATTTGTCTAGGTACTACCATCCCTCTTCCAAAGATCAATAAAAACATAATCTAGAACGCATAAAATGTTCCCGGTAAATAATTTCTTACCATTATCATTTATGTTAAGAATACACAACAAAAATCACAGCTCATGATAATACAATTAATAGGCAGTAGCGGTCAGAACATTAAATTCTCTATCATTACATCATAGAAATCCTTGTACAAACTTCTCCAAAAGATCAGTCAGTGCAGTCTCTCTACAAAATTTCTGACAACGGCCCCAAAGGAGAATTGAAAGACACTGAAGTTAAGAAAAGGAGGTGTCTTGCCGTGATAGGTAAACTGTGTCAGAGCCTATATGAGATTTTTGCATGATCTGCATAAAAACAAAGATAATACTTTAAACCTACTGGAGGTCATTAAGTAATCTTAGTGTGACACAGGGCCACATATGGCTTCTTGGAATTTTAGAGATTAAGCCGATCCCCAGGTTTTACTGCAAGTACCTCCGCTGCAATAGAACAGGGGCCAGGAGAGTGTCAGAAATTTGGAAGAGGTAGAAAATCCTGCCCCTCATAAAGTAGTAAGATATACGTGAAGGGTTTTTGCAAAAGATCAACGGAGCTAAGGCCCCATTCCCTTGGCCACCAACGCTTTAAATGGCACTTACACGCCTGAATTTTGTTTAGAAGCGAATGCATTTAGTATCATGTATTAGTGGCTGGGGAGGGCAAGAACCAAACTGACAGGTCCTGAGAAACAGCTTGGTCATCAGCAGGGAGGATCTTCTCCACTTACTCTGAGGTTCTAGATACCGGGGAAGGAAGAAGAGATGGGTACTCTACAGAAGCTTAGAAGAGCTTCCAAGTCCGCGACGATGAGAGCGAATGATAGGAAATCCAGTGTATGGGTTCACTGTACCGGGGTGAACCGTGAGGTGTCCCAGATAACCTGGCTACCGCCAGACCGAGACAGAGTCAGCAGCGCCCTAAAACACTGCTTGAAGTCGAAATCACGGTGCCCCACATCTATATGATCTAAATGGGAGAGCTCCGGAAGAAGCCAAGCCCTGATGACTGTCTCAGGCTTCCGTCCCCAATTTCACGCGCTCGTTTACCTACCCGCTCTGACCCCGGCTTCTCCGGATCTCAGTATCCTGGAAGCGGCTCCTGACCGACTCTCACACCCGCCGCTGGGGTCCGGCCAACCGGAACTCGCTCTCGTCACTTCCGGTCCGTTTCCCACCCCCCCATCCCTCCGGGGACCGCCTCCAAGAGACAAAAGTTCCTTTTTCTTTTCTGCAACCTCCGAAGATCTTCGCGGGATTTCAGTTCGGGTCTAGGTTCGGGACCTGTGGGCGGGACGAGAGGAAGAATGACTGTTGTCTTCGCGGTTCTTGATCCGGAACTTATCAAGGAGTCCCGGAAGAGGTAATTCGTGGGATAGAAGCGTGTTCACTACACGAGGGGGAAAACGGAGCCGCGCGAGTGAGGCGTTGGTGAGGTTCTCTAGGTAAGTCGGCCCCTTCATTGGGAGGTAATTTTGCATTCTCTCTCCAGTTGGAATGTTTCTTTCCACCTCATTACATACCTCCTCCCCCGAGCCTTTCACCTCCGTAAACTGTCTTCCGCCCAACTGAACACTGGAGCCACTACTGCTGTTCAGCCAGTAGTCCTTTGGATGAAGGGACCAAAATCCTGAGAAGGAGAAGAACCCAGAATTTCTTGTTCCCAAGCAGAGCCTTCATTCAGGCAGCATGGATACGCTTGCTCCGAATGTGAGAAAATACCGCGCAGGCCTGTTGAGTATTTATTGAATACCCACAGCGTATGAAATGGAGTCCTACGAGGAAAGGAAAGGTTTCCACGAATATGATCGAAAAATGTGTCTCTCTGTGTAACACAGATATAATGTTCAGAGAAGTGTTTAATCCTGTTAGCCCAGACACTAGACTCTGAAAATGTGATGTGCAGTCGTTATGTGTAATTGCTACAGCAGTTCTGTAGAGTAAATAATTAAGACTGATTGGGGGATGATAAACACTTGAGATTGGTGTCGTTTGAACCACGCCTTAATGGATGAAGAGGTTGTGTGTGTTTGTGTTTGTGTATGTAAGTGAGGAAAATAGAAAATAATTCCTGGGAGAGATGGCTCTTTGAAGGGACCTAGTAATGTGGTGTCGCTGGATAGTACAGTATGAAGCAGAAGAGTAGATTAGGAGAAAGTAGGTAGCAACCAAACTGTGTAGTGCTTTGAATTTGTGCTAAGGGATTTGTTTTATATTTTAGGTGTTTACCTGGTAATATTTTTTTAAGTTTATTTATTTATTTTGAGAGAAAGAGCAAGCAGGAGAGGGGCAGAGAGAGAGAATCCCAAGCAGGTTCTGAACTGTCAGTGCAGAGCCCACTGCAGGGCTGGAGATCATGAATGGTGAGATCATGACCTGAGCCAAAATCAGAAGTAGGTTGCTAAACCGACTGAGCCACCCAGGCACCTCCATCTGGTGGTTTTTGAGCAGAAAAATTACAGGATCAGATTTGTGTTTTACAAGTATAATTTTAGGGGTGCCTGGATGGCTCAGTCTCTTAAGCTTCAGACTCTTGATTACAGCTTAGGTCATGAGCTCACAGTTTGTGAGTTTGAGGTCTGCATGTGGCTCTCCCAGGAGCTTGCTTGGATTTCTCTTTCTCCCTCTCTCCCCCCCACCCCCCAAATAAATAAACTTTAAAAAAAAAGTATAATTTTAATGGCAGATGGACTAGGATGAACTAGGATATGCATGAAGCAAATGAGGAAAGATCAGAGATAGAGAAGTAATTTGAAGGCTTTTGGCCAAGACATCGATAGGGCACTGGTAGCAAGGATAAGGAGATAGGTTAAACACAGATAAATTCAACAAGGTTTGGTGACTGGATGTGGTAGGCCAGTGGAGAAAAAGTCCAGGGTTACTAAGAAGTCAAGAATACAGAAAAAGGTGGGCCACATGGATGGCTCAGTGGTTGAGCTTCAAACTCTTGATTTCAGCTCAGGTCATGATCTCTTTGTGGGAGCAAGCCCTGTATAGGGCTCTGCACTGACAAGTGGGGAGCATGCTTGGGATTCTCTCTCTCTCTCTCTCTCTCTCTCTCTCTCTCTCTCTCTCTCAATAAATAAATAATAATGAAAAAAAAAGAATACAGAAAAAGGAAATTTTAGAGGGAAAGGAAAATACTGAGTTCAGTGTAGGATACAGATTAGAATACTCTATAGTATTCTAGTAGAAGCTGGAAATTCCAGTTTGGAGCCCAGGAGAGGTGTCAGGAGTCCTCAGCATATGACAATTTGGGAATAAATGGGATTTGCTCTCTCCTGTATTAGATGTCAGCTCCATGAAGAGTAGGACTTTGTTTAGTTCAGTGCTCTATCTCTAAGGTCCAGAACAGTGCCTGGTGCACAATAGGCCTTCCATAAATATCAACTTATTGGATGAAAAGAGAGTTTATAGACCATCACTGTCCAATAGAACTTTCATGGAAATATTCTGTAGCTCAGAGTGACCGTTAGCCACTTTTAAGTTGTTCAGCTATTGGGCACTTGAAATGTGGCTAAGTGCACCTGAAGAATTGAATTTTTATTTAGTTTTAATTAAGTTTAAATAACTGTGTTGACTAATGGATACTGTATTGGATGATGTAGGCATAGACTGAAAAGAAGGATAAACGTGTAAGCAGGTGCAATACATACATCAGGGGGCAAACATCAGAGCTAGAGGAGACTGGAAAAAAAACTATCAGAAAGGTGGGATGATAATAGGGTGAAAGTTAGATTAAAGAATTAGAGGGAGGAAAGTTTAAAGAAACGTTATCATCAGTGAGTGGTGGGGAAAACTCAAGAAGAGGCCTAAAAGGAGGCAACTACATTTGGCAATTAACAAGTGTCTAATTCCTTAGCAATATCAGTTGAATGGGGAAAGGAGGCAGGTAATTAAAGAAGTTTAGAGGTAAAAGGAAAAAGAAGTCAGACAGTGGTCCAAGGGTCAAAAAGGATTGGGGAAATTTTTTTTTTTTTTTTTTTTTAGGTTAGAAAAGCCAAGGTATAGCCCCAGGGAGTACGATTAATGGGTGGGGAGCACGGTTCCGGAGGGAATGGGATCAAGAACATTGGTGAAAGGGGCTTAGTCTGGGAGGAATTAGAACACACCAGGAGGAGGGTTTTTACAGGACGTGTTTGTTTTGCAATGCCACCATTGCCCAGGATTATCCATGAGACTAAGAATAGTTATGTTTACCTTAGTCTCAATCACTGGGTTTTTGATATGTGTGTGGTGTATATGCAGAAAGGGAAAGAGGCTGAAACACCTTTTGGAGGAGTTAGATGATAATGTAATCAGGCTGATTAGGTGATTAGAACATCCTAAAGAATAAAAATGTTAGGTATTAATGGTATTAATATGGTAGAATTAGAGACCTTATGGTACAGAAGCAATGAACTTCGTAATTTCTAGAACTTTTTCTTCTTTCGTTTTTTTCTCTTACTGGTATGTTTGTTTTTTGGTGGTTATTTTTGGTTTGTTTAGTTTTTGTTGCTGTTGAGAGAGAGAGTGAGAGTGAGGGAGTGGCAGAGGGAGATAGAGAGAAGAGAATCTTAAGCAGGCTGCATGCTCATGAACTGTGAGATCATGACCTGAGCCGAAATCAAGAGGCAGGACACTCAACCAACTGAGCTACCCAGGAACCTGGTATATGTCTGTTTTTAGATAAAGTTCAGAAAGTGAGAAGCTTTCTGTCATGATCTCTAGATGAGTATATTTTATACTACTTTTATTAGTTATATTACTGTGGATAAGCAGGTTCTCTTTTAGATCCTTATTTTTCTCATCTTTAAAATGAGGCTCATGCCTTTTTTAATTTTCATAGCAACCATAATGGAAGTAAAGGGGTTAGCAAGTTATACAACACATAATAGGTCCTCTCTATGTGGTTCCCATCTCCAGATAGTACCTGAATCTGGTATATAGGATATTTGGTTACTTTGCAACCTAGAAATGGGTGCAGAAAATCCTTCTAATTGTTGACATGGAGGTTATGGATATAATTTTTACATAATTGAGTATTTATTCACTTTGGAATCTAGTTGTTAGATTATGAAAGAGAAATCCTGATATGTAAGCCTCATGTAGTAACTAAATGATAGATGCATTCTGAGAAAATGTGGGTTCTAATAAGAATTTTTTTTTTCTGACTGTAAAAAGGCATCTAGAGCCATAAAGTACTATGTCAGTACAGCCCTGTCACCATTATTAGTCATACCAGTGAAAGAGGACTGAAACTAGGTACTGACAGCTTACATGTGTGACCCTCTTGCCTCTGGCCATTCCGTGTCACTCTCCTTTGATCCCTCAATGTTTGTTTCTTAAATCTGTATTTCTGTGTTAAGTGACAGAAGCTTGAAACAAAAGGCCACATATTGAATGGTTTGATTTATATGAATGTCCAGAATAGGCAAAATAGATTAGCAAATGCCAGGGACCTGGGGGTAGAGAAAATGGGAAGCAACTGCCAATAGTTACACAGGTTTCTTTTTTTTTTGCATGCACAAGCAGGGGAGTGGAGCAAAGGGAGAGAGAGAGAATCCCAGGCAGGCTCCCTGTTCAGCATGGAACCCAGTGCAGGGCTCAATCCCATGACCCTGAGATCATGACCTGAGCTGAAATCGAGTTGGAAGCTCAGCAAACTGAGCCCCTCAGGAGCCCCAAGGGATTGCTTTTTGAGGCAGTGAAAGTGTTCTGGGATTAGATAGTACTTATGGTTGTACAAACTTCTGGATATATTAAAAAACCACTAAATTGTACACTTTAAAAAGATGAATTTTTATAGTATGCAGTATCTCAAGAAATTTAACATCCCCTATGGTATCCTTATTTTTAAATTTTTTATTATTTTTTTTAATGTTTATTTATATTTGAGAGAGAGAGAGAGAGAGTGTGCGTGCGTTAGCAAGGGAGGGGCAGAAAGAGACGGAGACAGAATCTTAAGCAGGCTCCAGGCTCTGAGCTGTCTGCACAGAGCCTGAGGTGGCCATGAGATCAAGACCAAGCTGTAGTCGAGACACTTAACTGAGCCACCCAGGCGCTCCAAGATTTTATTTTTAAGCAACCTCCGCACCCAGTGTGGGGCTTGAACCCACAACCCTGAGATCAAGAGGCACGTGCTGTACCGAGTCAGCCAGTCGCCCCATTCTCATTTAAAATATTTGTGATAAAGTATTTCCAAGACTGCCATCTATGCCATGTAGAATATCCGAGGGCACTTACTTGTAAGCACTACAAATATGGTAGTCCCATGTATTTCAATATATAAATGGTTAGATGCTGTTCCACTAGAAGAAACTGATGGTTATTTGTGCCTATAAATGGAAGCATTCTGAATGTAACAGCCTCAGCTGTAGACTGATACGGGTGTTTTATTGGTGATTCAAATACCATGAATAGCTTTGCTGAGGTAACAGGAATTTCTAAAATAAAGAATAAAGGATGATCTTCCTTTGTTTTATATGATAGTTACACTTCTGGTAAATTCAGTGTATATTAGAACTATGCAAAAAATATTTTTTGACCATGTGTATAATGAAGTTAGCTTCTGCTCTCAGTGATTGATGGTTTTTTACCTACAATTATTTCCAGCGGGAAAATCTTTGCTTTGTAAGACTTTTAGCATTCCATGCTTAGGTCTAGTAAATGTCAGCAGCACGCCTCACTCCAGGCCCATTGCTGTGACAACTAGGAACTTCTCTGAGGGGTTGGTACCATCCCCATTGAGAACCACTGCATTATGAAGACACAAATAAGCACTATATTCCAGAGAAGGGATGAGTTATTCTTGGTTTCTTTACATCCTTTAGACAGCATGTTAAAATAGAATATTTCCTTTGTCTACAAGACTTAGGGGGAAGACAGAGGAACAGAGCTTTATGGTATCCCAAGAACTAGATACTCCTTGAGATTCAGAATGATTGTAACTGCTTTACCTGAATTCTTGAATCTTTTCTAGTACAAAGGGAAGAAAAAACAGTACATTAAGATCCAAAATAATATTTTGCTTTTTTTCTGGATGACTTCATAATGGTTTTTAAATGTTGCCATTTATTTACCTAAATCAAGGTGTTTTGTCTGATAAGCCTGTAATTTTTCACTGCTATAGTGATAACTTTTTTTCCTTTCCTTTCAGATGCTCTCCAAATCCTTGGTGATGGAATATTTGGCTCATCCTGGTGCACTTAGCGTGGCTGCCGGAGTTGCTTGTGGCATGTGCCTGGGTTGGGGTCTCCGTGTACGCTTTGGGAGGACTCCCAAAAGCTCAGTGAGCGAGATAGACACAGAGACTGGAAGTGAAGCAAGCATCTTAGGAGAAAGTGGGGAGTACAAAATGATTCTTGTGGTTCGAAATGACTTGAAGATGGGAAAAGGGAAAGTAGCTGCCCAGTGCTCTCATGCTGCTGTTTCTGCCTACAAGCAAATTCAAAGAAGAAACCCTGAATTGCTCAAACAATGGGAATACTGTGGCCAGCCCAAAGTGGTGGTCAAAGCCCCTGATGAAGAAACTCTGGTTGAATTATTGACCCATGCAAAAATGCTAGGACTGACTGTAAGTTTGATCCAAGATGCTGGACGTACTCAAATTGCACCTGGTTCTAGAACTGTCCTGGGAATTGGGCCAGGACCAGCAGATCTAATTGACAAAGTCACTGGTCACCTAAAACTTTACTAGGTGGAATTTTGTATGATGATTGTCCCACCACAGTGTGTTTTGAAACTGTCAAATTCTAACAATAAAACTGAAATTCTCCCCCTACCTTAAGTATTTTTGAGATCAAAATCAATCTGTTCCCATGTTTTTATCAGGTACTTGGCTCAGTTATCTTGGCTTAAAAAAAAAAAAAAAAAAGTCAAATGGTCGTGATGTTTCAAGTGATAGCTGCTGAAACAAAAAAATGTTTGAGAAACTGGTCACAACCAAATTGGATTACAAGGGCGGGGGCGGGGCGGGGGGCAGCATTTCCTGTGCATGGTTACGTCCCTGTGTAATGGCTTTTCTTCCCCAAGACAACGCTGCTATACCCCATTGAAGGATCAGGGTTCAAGGTATTCTCATTGGATGCAAACTGCAGTTTGTTTTCCTGCCATCACTTTTTGGATGACTGATAGCCAACATTAATAGCATGGTATAGCCCCACACAGCGGATTTACAGTCTAACCTTCTGGATTAACCCACCTGTGCAGTATTTCATGTTCATTTCCCTGACCCACACTGGCCAAAGATTTCTCAGTAGTGCTTCTACATCATAGCCTATAAAAAATTCCTTTTACTTCCCCACAACTTCCCTAATAGTGCAGGCATTGAAAAACTTGCAGAGTGACTTGTATGGACTTTGAAGGTAGTACTAGGCCCACACAAGAATCTACAGAAATGGTGAAGTGAATGTGGTGTGTCATCCAACATCCTACTGTTTCTTTACCTAGAACTTAAGGAACTAGATAGTTCAATTATTTAAGGGCATCTTTATTTCCCTTTTGATATATGGTTATCATGACATAATTCCAATAGTTACTGTTACACCACCTGCCCAGGATAGGAGGGAGGTTCCGGTTCACAAAAGCAACATAGCTTTTTGAATGAAAGTCTTTTAGGGGGACCCTGATAGTATTTCTAAATTGAGTATATCCCAAAGAACTAATGATGCCAGAGAGAATTTTGGCAACAGGTGCATGTGAAGTAGCTCCAATTCTCCACGATTAACTTCAGTAATTAGCATTACTTAGCATTGAGCTTCAAACATCTGCAGCACGATAACTTCAAGGTCTAAGGTCAGTGGAGTCTGGGTAAAACAATAAAGACTACTGCACTCAGTCACAGTTTGTACTATTTGGTCAGTTTTATAGAGTTTACACTGGCATATGACAGCACAGTCATCTGCATCTGTGAATGATGCCACAGTAGCAACTGCTTCTAAATAGAATGTTTACACTAGATTCAAAAGTGATGCAACAGCATGTAATTGAGGCAAAGAGAACTTAATCTTAAATGCACCATTCTGGCTCATGTAATTTCTGAGGCTTGCCTCAGAGACTGATGGCTCCAAGTTCAAAGACAGTGCATTCCCAACAGGATGGCCAGCTGACTCAAGTAACTCTAAGTCATGGTATATCTACCAGGATGAATAGTATACAAATTCTAATAATTCCAGAAATATATTATGCTTATTTCCTACTTCACCTGTACTTAGTATTTATTTTATAGGGTGCTTAATCTTACAGTTCTCAAGGTATACTCTGCAAAGCCCATAGGGTCTTTAAGATACTTTCAAGGGGTCAGATATTTTCGTAATGCTAAGACTTTTTTTTTTTTTTTTGCTGTGTTGACATTTGCATGGATAACACAAAAGCAAAAGCAAAGGTGGATAAAACCTCTGGCATCTTTCATGAATCAAGGCAGGGGCACCCTACCTATACAAGTAGTACTTCATTGC
Source organism: Acinonyx jubatus (assembly GCF_027475565.1). Taxonomy (NCBI): domain Eukaryota; kingdom Metazoa; phylum Chordata; class Mammalia; order Carnivora; family Felidae; genus Acinonyx; species Acinonyx jubatus. The sequence goes on from NC_069397.1 coordinate 26,631,819, forward strand.
CCAATAGTGTCTGTCTCTCTCTCTCTCTCTCACACACACACACGATTCACTTAATGTCCTTGATAAAGCAGTAAAAAAAAAAAAAATTATTAAATTTGACCCTTCACTACTTTCGTCTTAATATTCTAACACTGAACACTTCTGGTACACACTGAAGTATGAATGTTGTCCTGAGAGAAAAAAAATGTGTGGCTGAGTTGTGAGCTGAACTAGCAGCCTTGGTCATGGAAGAGTTTTACTTGTAAAAACTGACAAATTAAGTATCCAATTAGCCAATCATTTTAAGAAAAGCAACAGACCGTATTCTGGAAAACTTCTATCTACCTCTCCTCCAAGTTTCCCAAAACCTAAGATTTTTGTGATGAGATCAGTGTTCCTCACAGATAGGATTTTTAAAGATATGTGTCAACATTTAGAAAACCTGTACAACTTAATGAATCTATTTTCCATATAACCAATGCATGAGGGTACAAATCATGCATAGATAAAAGATCTATTCAAACTAAAGACACTAATGGATTTTAATATAATGTTAAATTTCAGTGTTACGGTTTCAGATTCCACATTTCAACTAACTACAAGTATCTGAAAAGGCTATTAAAATACTTTCCTAATTATACATCTTCATGAGGCTAGACTTTATTCACATACTTTTTAAAAAAAAGTAGTAACAGTGAATGCAAACAGAATCCAGCAGTCTTCTGTGAAGAAAAACTTTGAAGAGACTTGTAAAAAACAGTGCAATTCCATTTTTCTCATTTAAGAAATAAGGCTAATATAAAATTGTTTATGTTTACATGCAATGAGTTTAATAGTTACATTTAAATAAATTTTTAAAATTTGTTTTTACAGAACATTCAAGCAGCCCTGCTTGGAGCTCATATCATTCTGTTGCTATTGTACTAATGTCTATGTTGAAATAGTTAACAAATATCAGATTTTTTTTTTTTTTTGTACAATGGCTATATTTGGATACTAGGGCAAAAGATCACTGAAGGTATGTTTACCTCCTGAGAGGTTTTCCATTACTCTCTTCTCTCCTGTTTCAGTTACATTTAGACAATTATAAGAATTCTTAATACTGTTTCCTGTTTTAGGTTACTTCTCCCAGACCATCATCCTATTCAGAGTAATGTCATGGAAGATCCCTTAAAATAAATTTTATTACCAATTTGTTCTACCGCTTATGTACAACACCCACTGCCAAGTCTTAAGGTAGGCATTTTGTGATTTAAACATACTCCTGCAAATAATTCTGGAAAGTACTCATCATGTTAATACACACAAGGGAACATATTCAGAGGTTCACAAAGTATAGGAAAGGTCCAGAAGAACACATCTCGACTGAAAAGGATTAAGCTCCCAAGGACCACTGCTATTCTCCCTGTTGATTTTGATTAACAACGAAGGCAGGGAGGCAGAGATCCACAGCAGAAGCATAAGTACAGCTCAATGTTTTCACTATGACAAACCAAAACAGGAGAAGGGATTTTCTAGTTAATACTATAATTTTAGGGGTAGGATGATTAAAAGTGGGGCAGGGCAGGGGTTCTATGTTTAAAAAACAAAAAAAAAAAAACCTGTGCTGCTTATGGTCATTTGCCTGGTCGGTGTGGAGAATTATAGGGCAATACAAGGCTAGGTTTGGTGGAGGACTGGGTTTAATCCTCTAACTCTTGAGGATTAAAAAGTGAAATGAACTTAAAGTAACAGTCTCAGCCATGAACAAAAAGGGTTGAATTCAAACACTGGCTTAAAAAAATTCCACTTAAAAGTACTCATACTTTGGGGCCCTTTTCATGGTGAGGCACAGTATGTTAACTACATGCTTATATACTTTGATCGCAAGTTGACAGAATACCCATATCTGTTCATTTAAGTGAAATGCTTAGGTAAAAACCCTGAAGTGCCACTTGGTTAAAATGATGGGAGACAGCCAAAATGTGGCCTACTACAATGCTCTTCAGACTGCTGCATGTACCTTGTTAACCACAGGAATGTACATGATGTAATGCTGTGTATTTCCCTATCCCAATCCTCATTCTGCTTTTGCACTCACATCTCCCTGTACCGCCTCAATACCCAATATAAAACTACCACAACCACGGTTCTTTGGTTAAAATTTGAAAGGTATTTAATCAAAACTGCCATTCTACGTTATTTCCACAGTCCAGTAATTTATTTTAAATTTGAGTAATTTCAAATTCCACAAACAAAACTGAAGAACAGCAATATTTTGTTTGAATTCTCTCTTCTGTACACTCAGTGATCTAAAACACCACAATATCCAACATACACAAACCTCAGGGAAGGGTTAGTAAATACACACAGATTGGAATCATGGTGCTCTTTGTTCCTGAATGGAATGGTCCCACAGAAAAAGCACAGGATACAGCACAACATAAGGGCACCTGTTACATATGAAGTGAGCAAAAACACACTAGCATTTTCTATATGCGTAATGAGGAAACCTGCATAGGTTAGAGGGCCTTTTATGCTCATTTAAAAGTCAGGCAATTTGTCTGTAATGCATTTTTCAAATAATTTGGAGAGCACTGCTATCCAATGTAGGATGTGCTGATTAGTGTTGTCTTTGTTGGCATTGACAGTCTTACATGGTCACATACCAATACTTTTGCTGTAGCTTTTGAATAAGAGATTTAAATGCATTTTAGACAATACATATCATAAGCTGTTTACATACACTAAATTTAAGAGATTCAATATTAGAGTTTTTTTTTCTTTAAACACTACAGAGTGCAAATCAGGTTCTTCACAACAGATTGAGTATTAAGCAGTTCTTCAAAGAATGAGGGGGAAGAAAAAAAGCCCAACTGAATAAACATTGAAACTATTCCCCTTTGAAAATAAATTCTAAAATGATGCGGAATGTGAAATAAGCTTTTAACACAGGTGATCCGAGTTTATAGTTAGAAACAAAAAGTAGTCCTTCATGAAATAAAGGTTACAAGAACATGTGCCTGTTTTCCCATTATAAACTGAGAAGCGGGTAGAGACGATGTTTCAGTACGAAAATAGGCGACTACAGGATCAGCTTTCTGTCTCACATGCTGTACCCAAAGCCAGGCTGTGGCTGCCCATAGGGTGGTGCAGTATAACCATAGCCAAAAGGTGCCTGGGGAGGGACTGCAACACTGGGTCCTGCTGTCAGCATCAACTGGGGCTGACCTAAAGAAGAAAAACAAGAAAGGGTAGGGGGTGGAGGGGCAGGAGGTGGGACAAATTGTTAGCAGTGTAGACTATCATACTCTAATCTCCCCTACTCTAAGAACATAATCAAAACTTAGAATGAGTTTTGTGGTGGTACTTTTGACTGTCACAATTTTGGCATCACACCCACCCTAAGAAGGGTTCTGCCTAAAAAGCCAAACAATTCAGGGCAGAGGGCAGAACACTGACAGTAATTATGTTACCTCATTTTATTTAAAACAATATGCACAGGCATGCTTGACATGAATGGGCAAGACATCTGCCAATACACTTATCACCACATGGTACTCACACATGTTTGGTGAAATAAGCACAGGAAAGCTTAACTTTTTAATGATGTGGTTTTAACACAAATAAACTTTTAAAATTAGATTTAAATTTCTGATTTAAACAATATAAATGGTAATGAAATGAAATGGTAATCTAATGGATATTTAGGAAAGAATCTAGTACTAGTTAAGAGAAAAACAAAAACAAGACACATTCAAATATGCTTACGTATGAATACATCAGAACATAAATCTGTTTCAAATACTGTATTAGCATTCGTACTTCATTAAAAAAATTTTTCAGGGGCGCCTGGGTAGCTCTGTCAGTTAAGTGTCCAACTTTGGCTCAGATCTTATGGTCTGTGTGTTCAAGCCCTGCAATCAGGCCCTGCACTAACAGTGCAAAGCCTGCTTGGGATTCTGTCTCTCCCCCACTTGGAAACACACTCTCTCTCAAAATAAAGAAATAAACTTAAAAAATTTTTAAGTAAACTCCACCCACAATGGTAGGGCTCAAACTCATGACCCCGAGATCAAGAGGTGCATGCTCTACCCCGACTGAACCAGCCAGGCACCCCAACACTCAACTACAAATAGTAGTTGATCACATACAGAAAATGACCTGTAGAGAAACCTGGTTTATTTAAAAGGAAAAAAACAATGTAACACCTCTATCCACTCCCTTGCAAAAGAAGTAATCTTAATCTCCCACTAGAATGTAAACCTAGTGCAAAGTTTCTCTCAGACAGGTGACCTCAAGTCTCTCTTTTTTGTGAACAACCAGAATTTGTTTTGTGAGCAAATTTTTTGGAAACCAGCAGTTTATAAAAATCACTTTTAACTTTGATACTGAAATTTTCAACTGCCTAGAAGGACTCTCCATTTAAACACCCTGAAGGCAAGCTAAATTCAATAGGTGCTCCCAAAATATTACCCCCACCCTATTTTTGTTCCTACTGTTCCCTATCTGAAATATGTCAAACATCTTGCTCCCATCTTTTAACCTACTTTAATCATCTTTAATCTACTTTTAAGTTTATCTTCTCCAACTTTATCAAAACTATGCAGTCCTCCAAATTCCCAAAGTCTTTTTTATCTACAATAAAAAGGAGATGGGGGGGGCGCCTGGGTGGCTCAGTCAGTTAAGTGTCTGTTGATCTTAGCTCAGGCCTTGATTGTGAGTTCAAGCCCGGTGCTGGGCTCCACACTGGGTGTAAAGCCTACTTTAAAAAGTAAGTAAGTAAGTAATTAAAAGGAGACAATGTCCTAATATGTTTGTCTATTATCATTTCCTTTAGCAGGCTGAGATATAATGGTCACAATTTTATGCCTTCCTCCAAAAAACACCTGATTACAGCGACATAATACATACCCTTCTAATTCATTGTTCAAATGTATCTGTTCACCAAGAGTACAAGTCTGAACTACTTGCACATAGAAGAAATTAAATTGCCCTATATATTCACTGAGAGTTTCAAGATCCTATCTCTCTGGAAAGTTCTCAAATGGAAACTACCTCATTTTCTGCCCCAGTTAGAACTTAAAGAGAAGATACACTCTGTCTGTAAAGCACCATAAAGACAGCCTTGGCATGTTTTCTTAGCTTCTGCATTTCTGAAAACTGAATTCATCAATACTTCTAATTTATGAATATGTAATCAATCAGTGAGCAGGCAAGAGGAAAATTTAGGTTATGATCTTAAGTGACTATTTTTTAAGATTATCTTTGCATTTAAGACTACCTTAAGTGAATAATAACAGTGTCTGCTTTAAGACTGTTTTCAGAAAAAGATGGTAGAATTATTCCTGAACTCCGTGAGCTTTTTGCACTTTAGACACTTAACTGTATTTCTATTCTGAAGTAGAATCCTTAAAGAATGAAACACTTGTCTACTACTTTTCTGTGGGTTTAAAAAGAGAGAGAGAGATTACCATAAACGATAGGTTGCGTCTCTGTAGCTTGTTCTTCTTCTTTTCTCAGTGATTCCGAAGCATCTAATTTATCCACCTGGAGAAAAACAGGTAATGTTACTTAGCACCTCAAAAATATTATACACCTAGGTTTATGGCAGAAAGTGGAAAAGCCTTAGTATGTTGAATTTTGTCAAAATAAAACAGACTAGAAAGAATATTCTCAGGCCCCCTCAAATTCAATGGCAATGTTCATAGTTCAGTCAAGGTGATTTTTAGCACTGTCATTATAAACCCTCAGGAAGGAGGGATTTATAAATGCCATAAAAGCTCACGCCAGGCTAAAACTGGGCATGCTAGGATGCAGCCAGCCTGAGGGAGGGAGATAACAAGAAGGAACCACTTTTTCAAATGAAGTTTAAACTTTATCAAAGGTAATAATAATGAACTCATAACCAGACAAGACTTCCCTCCCCAAAGGAAATGATATTCAAAAAAGTGAAATGAGTTAATGACTGGACAAGTACTCATTTAGAATAAGCTATCTTTTGCCAATTGTGCACAGCTTCTGCTGATGATTGTTATAGGTGAGGACTGAAATTTAAGACACAAAGTGGCTCCATATTCCATCTTTTTAGATAAAGACAGGCTGCATGTTTTAATGCTCTATTTTCTAAGAAGTAGAAATAGTAGTAGGAATGCCTAATTTTTGCCACATCTTTGAGGAAGAATTTGTTTTGTTTTTAATGAAGCCAAAGAAGTAAATGGCTACTACATGCTAACTACTCTAAATAAAAGTGGATAGTATCAGACAGAACTAATATAGTAGGAGTCCAAATGTTTAAAAAAAAAAAAAAAGTGAAAAAAAAGGAGCTGGAATACACAGGTCCTTCCATAAACTAGTGATGTGACCCTGGCAAACCACTGTACTGACCCTCAAACTTCCTTGTCTATATAATGATGGTTGAATAAGATATTCTGCAAAATTTGTTATAGGACTAACATGATCTGGTACTATAATTCTGTGAAGAATTGGGAAGAAAGGATGGTAGGACATTGGGCTTAGGGGATATCTGCTATACAACTTCTACCTGCCTTTTAAACTCTATCTTTTAAACTACTTTTAAAAAGTTGGTATCTCAGTGAAAGTCTTATTATTAGTTGGTCTATCATTATACTAGAAGTAAAACTAAAACTTCAAATTCTGACATGATCTATTCCTAGCGGTTTTCAGAGTGCGCCAAAATGAGAGGCAGAATACAGGAAAATCTTTTAATGAATGTTCACAGCATGTTCCTCAAAAAGGTAAATAGTGAAAAATCACTCAAAAAAAGACATGCAGACGTCAGTGAAAAACTATAAAGACTGGGTCCTAAAAAGGTTAAAACAGCCCTTCCTTTCTCTTTGAAAGTATTTAAAAGTATGTTTGAGTCTTCACATAGGTTATTAAGGTTAGGACAGTATTTTATACATATTTTAATTGTCCCATATTAAATATTACATATATCTAATAGAATGTAAGTCTAATGCATTCTAGTTTATTAGGGAATAATTTGAGAAATGTAAGCTGAGGCAGACTCTAGATACCTTCAGATAAAATTTAGTTTTTCTACACTAGGAAGATGGGTTGGTTTGCTTTTGTTTACAGTTTTCCTATTTTTATAGACTAAAATAGTTCATGTGTTACAGAGTAGCCCAATATCAAAGTAAAAACTACTATGGAGAAGTTCCATGAGAGATACCCAATGTTTGGCATTCAAACTTAAATATTATTAGTTAAATATTAAAAGCACAGTCTGTGCCATCAAGGGGTTTTGCTAACTAAACTGTATCCAAGAGTGAGCTAAAGAGGTTATACCAAAAAATACATGGATGAGTGTGCTTAACTTCTAAGTTATTAGAAGAAAAATGAAACAGCAAAAAACCCCACCACTGCAAAATACATTTCCAGACTTTCAAGGACAAGAATCTAAAGTGAACACATGCTTAAACCTAAATGTCAGAGGTGAAGTCGAGTCAGATGTTGAAGAAAGAAGTCCTGTTACAGAAGTATACCAACGACTTCGAAGAAGAGCTAGCAGTATCACAATGCCCATGCATGCACATAGGCAGGTTGGGCAGAGGGCAAAAAAAGAAAAAAAGACCTCTGAAGGAATAGCATCAAACTAAGCAAAAAATTTTTATTTTTCTATAATATGGGACAGCCTCTGGCACAGCAACATCCAATTTTTGTTTCCACTGACACAATTTAGACTGCTCAAAAAAGAAAAGCAGAGAAGGCTTTTATGAACACAAGCTTTTGTTAAGAGCTGTAACAAAAGTTTCTGATCCTTGGATAAAAAGAAAAATTACAGGGATAAAAAGAAAAATTACAGGTAAAGCGTGTCACTGAGATCAGTTCCATCTGTACTATTAAAAATTCACTATAATGTAAAAGGCTTTTCCACAAAGACTGCAATATGCTGCAGAGGAAAAGTTAACATGCAGTCAGTTATTCTGGTGTATGTGTGCATGAAAAAAAGGCAAAAGTACTGAAGCAAGAAGTGAGATCTGAAGATGACTGTTGCTATACAGGCTCTCAAGAAACACACACAGCCCACAGCAATGCTTTAAGAGTTTCAAAAGTAGTATGATGTAATTGCAATGACTGTTGTACATGCTTGATTTAAAACAATGCATAACACTGCAGTTCAATTACCTGTTTTTCACACACACGCTTTCTAACTGCCTTGCTTACTAGCTGCTGAAGGGCCTCACACACAATGCATTTTACTCAGGTTTGCCCTAAGTTCCAATGGTGATTCCAGTTTGGTTCAACATAATTTCAAGGCATTGTCCCCCACCCAAAATCTTTTAAATTTGTTTCAACTCTCCTTTACCTTCCCACCCTTTTACTACAACAATTTGATAACGGACGTAAGTTTGTTTCATTTATATTGGGATGGAGACAAGCCAATGAAGGAAGCAGCAACCAAGAGGTGCCTAAATTTGACCTTGGACAAGCCAACAGATGAATGAAAGCAAATTTTAGGTATCTTCAGAGGTGTCCCTTATTACAGGAAGAAGTTAATATTGCTTCATTAAATACAGAAATATTCCGTGTTGCTTAGCAACAATTACAGCAAGCTACTCTCGTGATTAAAAAAGTTTTGTTTCCTCTTGAAAACGGACTAGCACCATAAGAACTGGACACCTGGAGAAACATGAGGAAAGTCTCTTCGGAAGCAGCTAGTATCTCTTGTATCTACTTTCAGCAAAAAATTAGTAAGAATCAAGAGATCAGAAACTGGATCACAGTCCTTCAATACCAAAAAAAAAAAAAAAACCCCAAAAGCCTTTTAGGGCATATATATACATATATAAATTCAACAACTGTCAGGCAAGCTCACAAAATAAAACCAGAGGCTGCTTAAATTTATTTAGAGTATTAAGAAAATCCTATTATGGTCCAGATACCCTGACAGGGAAGAGAAATTTCCTGAAACTTTGGAAATTAATATGGAAACTCACCATGCTCAGTTTTTAATAATACATTTAAGAGAGACTGTGAACCAACTACTGATTAGCCTCCTGCCCTTCCTAAAGCCTATTAGCCGATTAGTAGCAAACATCTACTAATGTCCTACAGCTCTATTATAGTTATGTTTCAAGGGACTTGCAGAGGCTTTAGTGAAAATTTATTGGGGGGAAAAAGCAGCAGCAGCGTAGAAAAGGAAGGAAAAAAATCATGCAAATTCCTTAGACTTAGTCCTCCAGACTTAAAGATGGAAAAGAATCAACTTTCACCTTTTCCTTTATTGCATCAACCTGCAAAGGAATTCAGAAGGTGCAGCTTAGAAAAAAATCAAATTCCATATTGAGCATAAAAAGGTAGAATCAGCAACAAAGGTTTAGGGGAGAAACATCTAACCACTAAAAAAGGCATGAGAAAAGTGAAAATAAAGGGCATACTGGAAGCAAAATTTAGAACTTTTTTTTAAACTTCAGAGCTTATTGCAGAAGAATTTGTGCTAGAGTCAGTGTGAAAGAAAGCAGCATAATCACTAGTAAAACTTACAGCATTTCGGTTAACAGCAGCTTAGAGCCAGGTCTCATAAGTTGGCATTATGCATACAAAAAGAAGCTATTCTCATCTATAGCTAATATAAGGCAACTGTTTTCTTACACTGGATTTCAAGCAGTTTTTATACCAAAAATGTTAATTCTTAAAAAATTATAACTGGACACAATGGTATCTACTAGATGGTAGCCTAAAGAAATATTCATACTGGGGGCCGTTAGTGGTACTTTGTTTTTCCCCCTTTACACCGGCATGCTGAAGAGATCAGATGGGAAACTCCAAATTTAATAAGCCTGTTTTTGCTTTGACAAATGGATCCTTTAGGACCATTTTTTTTTTAAATGTTCTACAGTAAAGAGCTAGTAACTGTCGAGGATCTAGTGAGTAAAAAATATTATGATATCAAAAAGGGACACTAAGAGGAGTGAATTTAATAAAATGATTATAACCACAGCTTGTTTAATGTACTTTTAGGTAATATGTTAAACTCCTATGATTTTTTTAAATTAGGGGTTAAACTATCAAAATATTGAGAAAATTAACAGGATGTTAAGAATAAAGATTTTGCTTCCCAAAAAGAAACAGGCATACATATTAAAGTCAAGAAGCAACCAAAAAAAAGGGAATCTATACTACTGTTACGGACATCTAAGTCACAAGAACGGATTTGAGGAAGATGTTATTTTCAGGAAAAAAAAATTTTTTTTTATCAGATGTTAAAAAAAAACAAACATACAATATAGAAGTAATACTATTCACCCTCAGAAATACATGGAGGGTAAACATACTGACATGTTTGAGTTCCCTTTTCCATTCAATGTCACTTGTCAGACATCAAAAATTTCTGGAGAATATTTTATGACAATCAAATGACTTACTTCCACTAGACAAAAAAAATTTGAAAAAAATAGACCTGCATGTGTAATTTTATATATCCTCAAGGTAAGTAGTTCTGAATACACACAGAGGCGCCATTACCTTTGTCAAGTATTCCTTCATGACCTGGATGAAATAGGGCATGGCAAAATCCATGATATTGTGCCTCCATGCAGTTTCAAGGACAACATCTGGCCTTAAAAGATCGTAACAGGTAAAAAGACAAGCTCCAAAGCACTCTCTTTTTTCTTCCTGCAAAAACCACTGTAGGAGTTCTTCAGCCAATTCAGTATCTTTAGATTCAGAGGCATACTGCATTGCATCCTATTCAAAGGAAAGGATGATGGTGAAACATTAAACTCAAATATGCTGAAATGGCAAACCAATTATACAATGCGGGGTGGGGGATCCCAGTTATATCATTTAAATTGAAGATTTGTTGAAAGAAAAGAAAAAAATAGGGTGAACAATCTTTTTCTAAACAGAGAGTGGCTTGACAGAACATAAGATGACCACTAGAATCAAGAAATTGACTTAATTACCACCTCCCTCAAATGGGGGCTTAAAGACAATTCTCACATTTGCAAGACTAATACTTGTATAGACCATAATCACTTCTCTTTTAATTTCTTCTAAATTTATTTACTTTGACAGAGAGCAAGTACAAGTGAGTGTGAGGGGGGCAGAAAGAGAGGGAGAGAGAGAGACAGAATCCCAAGCAGGCTCTGCTCACAGCTGGACACAGGGCTCAAACTCAGTCAGAACATCACCTAAACTGAAACCATGAGTCGGAGACTTAACCAACTGGGCCTCCCAGGTGCCCCTGTAATCACTTCTAATACACCATTATAGGGTTACAACAGGTCATCTAGTACTTGACTTAATAGGCCGGCCCCCACCAACATTCCCACCTTGTACAGGCTGTCTTTCTTGCACAGCTCTACACTCTGTTTCCAGCGGTTGTTGCCTTTGAAGAGATAAGCAGCAATTCTTCTGAACTCAATGAGTTCATGTTTTTCCAAACGCTGAGCAAGTGAGATATTGTCAAAGTTGTCATAAGCATCTATAGATGTTCGCAGAGCCTTAAAAAAAAGAAAAAAAAAGCCATCCAATGCCAAATCAGTTTCATTTTAGTTTAAAATTTATTCCATGATTCTTGATCAAGGAGTCATTACTGTATATGACTGACTGTATATGATGTGATCAATATGCTGTATGATGTGTATGTATAGAATACAACTTGATCAATGAGCATTGTAATATGACAGCCTAGATTCAAGCATCAAACCAGAAAGTTGTAAGCTGAACAAGTATCAAGGTTCTTCAATCTGACTGTATAACAAAAATCTTCAAAGGTACTACAAAACTTCTGTAATTTTCTCCAAGGTTTTCAGTATCAAAACTTTGAATAGTTATGAAAATGGCAGGATTTGTAATTTGGAGGATAAGATTTTATGCTTCAGAGAAACTTCTGATACAACGTGACATGGTAGTTAGTCATATAGCTAAGCATGGGATCTGAACCCATCATTTGTTGGTAATAAGAGAAAGAAAAAAGGCAACTAGCTTAACCTTAACTGTAATTTTGTTTTTGCAAAATTCTTCACAAAGGCAAGTTTATTAAAAGACAGATACTAATACGCTACAGGGCAAGAAAAGCAGTGAATAAATACACTTAATACCAAATCAGTTTTACAGACTAGTTAAAAAAATCCAAAACTCTTTGAACCTTGCCTACAATCAAGATGTTTAGGGATGAAGTAACCATAACACTTTTTCTAAAGCATTAACCAACACAAGATCTAAGCAAAATTCTGCAAACTTTGCACTTAAAAGTCAGATTTATTGATCCTGAAAACCCACTAAATTAGATCCGAGGCATACAAGTACCTACTGTTTACAAACCTAAGGGATAATGGGTTTTACTCGAAAACATACCAATAACCCAATTATAATTTTGAGAATATATGCAAGAACTAAAAGTTTTACCTGATAATCTTCTTCGGTAATAAAGAGGTTGTTCAGTGATTCATTCACAGACTTGTTGTTGTGGTTTTGAACTGAACGCAAATATGGTTTCACCAGTGGTAGCTGTTTAACCTTTAAAATAAGGAGTGTTTTACAAACATAATACATCCTTAAAGTTCCACAGACAAAAGTTACCGATGTAAGTCTTAGCTCCCTACTATGAGGTTTTGAAGTTTTTAGAATTACCTTGCTGAAATAATTGACAGCACGAGTATGATCCAACCGTGGAGACAGCACCATCAGCAAATCATTTAACAACAGAGGCTTGAATTCTAGGTAGAACTGTATTGCTCTGTAGTATAGTTCCACATTGGCAACCTAAAGTGGGAAAAGTCCACATAGAAGTTGAGTTATTTACTAATGAGCTCCTTTTGAAGCTTGTATCTTCTGAAGAAGATACACACCTTGGTAATAATATCTTTGAACTGCCCTTCTTTCCATGCATCAGTTGGATGGTTCATCATAGTAATTATGGCATTATCATACTCTTCATACTTGTCATACAAAAACACCAATTCTGCCCAGAGATGAGCTTGTTCTGCAGCTCTAAGCACCTATGTAAGAGAGATTTAATTGCTTTAGATATGGGTCTGTAATTCTAGCTAAAGCTTAAAAAAGAAAAGAAAAAAAAAAACAGAGGAAGGAAAGTTTATTTGAGAGAAAGAGAGAGCATGCACACATGTTGCAAATGGGTGAGGGGCAGAGAAAGGGAGAGAGAATCCTAAGTAAGCTCCACACTGTCAGTGCAGAGCCTGAAGTGGGCCTAAACGCACAAACCATGAGATCATGACATGAGCCGAAACAAAGAGTTGGGATGCTTAATCGACTGAGCCACCCAGGCAACCCATTAAAGTTTCAGTTATAGCTACAGAGCCACCTCACAATGTTAAAAGGCTGATTACCTTAGGAATATTCACTCTGGACCAGAACAGCTCCAGATGCTCCCTCATTTTCTGTGGCTTAAATTTAGAATATAGAATAGCTAATTCGGTAAACATTCCCATATGAGCTCGCTCAAGTCCCAGTGCTGCTTCCAACATGGTTATCAGTTCTTCAAAGTATCCTCGGTCCTGAATAAGGGAAATACGCAATTAAAGTTTAAGACTATCTGTGGCAATAGATCTCAACTAATAAAAGACTCTTGTTCATTACCTGATAGTAGTTGATAAGTTCCTCCAATTCATCTGCATGTACTACAATATGAAGCCCACACATTTGAGCTAGACGGAACTCCTTGCCATCTACACAGGCAAAGCAGACCTATAACAAAAATTTTAACTACATAAACTCAAATGTAAACATGGCTGGTTAATTCAATTAATCAGTTTAAAGAGATTTCTAAACATCTGAATTCTTCATTCAAACTGGTATTGAGATTACCTCTTTCCATGTTCGAGTACTATTAGCTTTCCTAGCTCCATCAACAGCTGCCTGATATTCACCCAAGTGAACGAGGGTAGATGCCAAGCGTCCAAAATTGGAGACATTGTTGTACAGTAATTTAGCAGCATCATACATTTTTTCATCATAACAACGATCACCAACCTGAAACAAACAAACGCAAATAAACACAATCCATTTTTGGTAGGCCTAAACTCAATCCTCATTCCAAAGTCACAATTCAATTTAACACTGATAAACACTGTATTTCCTTTGGAATCATCAGTTGTGATGGGTTGATCCTACTAATAAAAAGTTGCTTAACAGTTGACTTCTACACTTTGAAAAAATCTGAACAGGAAACCCACTTGTTGGATATGAGCATTATTTGGCCCATTGATGAACTCTTCCAACTCTGCAAGGCGGTTTGTTTTAGCCAGTGCAAATATCAATTCTGTCTCCACATAGGATTCACGAGCCTTCTTACGGGCCATCTGCAAGTACTTCACTAGTTCTTCCCAGTTTCCTAGGTATAAAGAAGAAAATAAATCCAAACACTAATATCCTACTATTTTTCACTCAAGTAAATGAAAATTATTGTTAATTTCCTTTTTAAGGAACCAATATAGAAAATAACAAATCTAAACAATGAAATGCATCTAAAATGGCAAAATTCCTGTTCCGTTTCTGTATTATCACTGACCAAATGAACAGTTGAATTCCCCCTTTATTAATTATCCTTTTCCTTGAAGTTGTAAGATTAGAACTCGATCAGAATTTTATGAGAATTTTAATCTTCCCTATGGACCTTTGTAAGTTCACAAAATGCAGCCTTTCTGTATGTGGACTAAGATGGAGTGCTAAATGTCTTCACAAGTAACCGTGCAATATCTAACTACTATATAAATTCTGAACAGACCGATGTCCTAATGCTTAGGGCTAATCATAGCTTCAGTACATTTTCTGAGGTCACAAACACATAAAAGAAGTCATACCACTGGTGTTGGCAGCCTGAACAACTTCCATGTAGGATGAAGGATCATCTGCTTTGATGTAAGAATCAATGGCTTCTTTCACCATTCCTTTTTGCAGCTGGGCTTTTGCAAGCTGACTCCAGACCGCTGGTTCATTGCAGCGTTCAGCAAACTCATATGCCCGGTCCAAGTTTCCAATATGTTCAATCAAGACCTAGGCAACCAATTTCTGAATTAGGGTTACAGTAGAATGAATCTGGCCACACAGCAATTACATGTAAATGGTTAGGATTTTATTGCTTTTTCTATTGCCCAAGCCATCAATTATGCCAGGCCTAACAGGCCTGTATAGCATACAATAATCAAGAGAAGGCAGTACCTTCAGTAAATCAACTTAGGCAATCTGAAGACCTACCTGCACTGCTGAAGTATTGACATCAAATTTCCGGAAAATGGCAAATGCTTCTTCAAACAACTCATTGCAGATTGCGATATTGGCAATATCTGGGGCATCATAATTATCCAGGCGGTTAATATACTCCATAACACGTGTACGGTCAGCCTTGATTGCAGTGAGGATGAGGAGGTTTTGCAAATTCCTTTTAAGGAAAAAAAAAATTTTTGGATGTATTATTTCAAAAGCTTATTAGTCATGAAAAATAAACACTACAGCTATCAAGAGTTTTTTTTTGTCTCAATGGCAGGATGAGGAGTGTATGAGAAGAGTAATAATTCAGACAACATTCTCTAGTCTTTTTCTTTTTGTTCCTTCTCAAAACTGAAAAGCCACAATTTAAGACTGAATATAAGAGGGGGGTGCCTAGGTGGCTCAGATGGTTAAGCATCTGACTCTTGGTTTGGGCTCAGATCATGACCTCATGATTAGCGAGTTCAAGCTCCTCCTCATGCCCCACACTGATGGTGTAGAGCCTGCTTGGGATTCTCTCTCTCCCTCTCTCTCTGCCCCTCCCCTGCTCGCTTTCTCTCACTCTCTCTCAAAATACATTAAAAAAAAGAAAAAAAAAAGACTGACTATAAAGAGCCAATGGACCCTTCTTATAGCATACCTGTGTTCACTGAATACAGAGTTATCAAGGACAATTTTCTCCAGCAGTTCAATGAGTTCATTAGGAAGGTCTGCAGTCATAAAAGCCTTGACAGTTACTGATACTTCTTCAGGGTCCTGAGTTTCAGACAAGGCTGTCTGTACAACCTATAGAATACATATAGAGTTAAGTACTAAAAATCAGGGTGGTTATGAAGACATTATCTAATGAGAATAATCTGGCATAGGAAAAATACCTTTACATTTACCACACAAAGGTGTTTTCTACACAAATCCACATATACCCATATCATCCACATATACCCATTCTTCTGAAAAAAATCACCCTAATTACATAATTTCTATCTTTTTTTCCTGATTAAAACATTATCCACAATAACCACTCCTCATTATCACTTTAATGACTACATATGATTCGACTACATAGATGTGGCAATACAGACTAATTCCTCCATGTTTTGATAGTTATATGGCTCCCAGATTCTTTAATAGGAAGCTTTGTATCTAACATGGGAGTTTTCCTTAGAAATGCTTCCTAGGAGAGGAATGAAGAATTAACAGCTTTTGATTTATTCTCTTCCATATTTATACTTCAACCAGGAGAATTTAAGAACCATTATAACAACATTCAATTTTTACTTTTTAAAAAAATTTTTCATGGTTTTAAAAAATGTTTTCAATTTACAATGTGTGTAAATTTATATATATATATATAAACATATGTATATGTATTAGTATAATTTTATTTCATTCTTTCTTACAGTCTTCTCTTATAGTAAAATATGATCCATTTAAGTACATATGGGTATACGATGACAGGAAAGGTTTTATTTGTAGTTAAAAAGATGAAACTTAAGGGGTTCCTGGATGGTTCAGTTGGTTAAGTGTCCTGACTCTTGGTTTCAGCTCAAGTCATGATTTCACAGTTTGCAAGTTCCAGCCCCTCATCAGACTCTGTTGACAAGTGTTGAACATGCTTGGGATTTCTCTCTCCCTGTTCTCTCTGCCCCCTCCCTCACTTGCATGCACTCTCTCTCAAAAAATAAATAAACATTAAAAAAAAAGAACCTTAAATACATTTGCCAATTTTACCTGGTCAATAAGGGGTCTCCTGTAAGGATTACTTTCCAGCAGCACACTACCCCATAATTCTGGATCCTTTCGGCGTACCAAATAGCGGGAAAGACTTTTGAAGAGGGAATTCTCATTGCAAACCTAAGTAAGATATTAAGGGGTTAGTTTCAAGGTAAAAAGTAAAGACTTCTTATAGACTACTTTAAAGGTTATTTCCTTTATATAAATACACACTTTTTATTGTTTCATTGTGAAAAAATCCATTACTTTTACATATAAACCTGAATAAGTCACAACCAAGTTGTTATTAAAATTCAATATGTAATCCTATACTAAAAGGAAAAAAATGTTATAAAATGTCACTGACTGGGTCAATGACAAAACTAGACTAAAACAGGTATTAAAGTATTCTATCAGTGTCAAAATAACTAAAGTTGGTATCTACAGTGTGGTTATGAAACAGAATTCCTTACTCTTAGGATTATACACTGAAGAGGTATGCAACTTACTCTCCTATGTGCACACATATACATATGTATGGTGTGTATGTGTGTTTATGTATGAGACAATGTATGAAACACAGTGAGAAAACTACTGGATTAAAATGTTAATAAGTGAAGATAGACTTAATTTGTTATTTTGGCCACTTTAAATTCACAATTATTGTCAAATAAAGTTTTTTAAAAAAGCACTCATCTACAAGAAATGCTCTGTATTACCTAAAGCCACTGTTAAACTCAAAATTCACTAATTTAACATTATGCAACAGGTTTTAAAAAATTCAGCCTTCTCTCTGTACACATTCAGCTATTAGTACTCACATTAATAAGTTCCAGATCACACTGGCCACGTTCATAAGCAACACAAGCCAAATGTGGATCTCTCTTCTCACAATACTTTCCAACAACACGACTGTCATAATAAGGATTTTCACGAAGAAATCTCTCTGGGTTGTTATTACTGTCTATGTAGATTTTGGCTAATGCGTTGTGAGTAGCAGGCTCCTCACAGCCCTCATGAATTCTGGCCTCTAGCCAAGGCAGAAGCAGTTTCAATCTAGTATTAAAAAAAAACACACACATACACACACACACACACAAAACCACACATGCTGTATTATAAAAAAACAAAACCAAACACACACAACTCTTGACATGCTAAATACAGAAGTACCTTATATGGTATATAATGTTTTCCCATAAATGATTTTGAATTCTCAAAAATTCCATTACCAACTGGGAAATTAAGATTCAGAGATGATTAAATGATTTGCCCATTACACAGAAGATAGCCTTAGAGTCTCCTAGACCTATCTGCCGCATTATCTAGATAGAATATAGAAAGAAGAGATTCACAGATTCATGTTGTTCTTTTTTATACTGGACAAAATATCTAGATATTTGGAAGAAGAGTATGTGGTATGAGAAAAAAGGCCAGATTACCTAACGTTTCTTATAATTTTAACACAATTAACAGACATTACCTATAGCCACAGGGGTCAGTACCCTAAATACACAATGGGAAAAAAATCTGGTAGCATTAGAAACTCTAGGTTTAAAAAAAAAAAAAAAAAAAAAGAAACTCTAGGTTTAATAATACTGCCAGTCATATGATCACTCCAAGTATCATGGTTTCACTACACTGTAGCTTATGTTTCAATGGTCCTGATGACTAACACTCTTTTGACCACGGTTAAGTATTACAAGCACCCAGAGGAAAAACAGTAGGGCATATTTTGGCTACCAAATTCATGTAGTTATTTTGAATACACTCCCATTAGGGTAAAGACACAACTTTTGTATTAAGGCAAAAATTCAAGATCCTATAAACACATGCAATCCAAGCAGATATGCCATGGCAATCGAAAGAATATAGATTAGCTAAGGCACATTTAGACTAGTGACTCAGGTGTGAATCTAGTTTATCACAATATAACTTGTAACTTAAAGACCAAATTGTCTAGCTGTAACTATCTGGCTATTGGCTTAGAATACACAACAAACAAGATTGTTTTCAGGTATTAAGATTTAAGAGTCAACTGAAACCTCCTTCTAAATATTAAATTGTTATGACCTATAATCAGTTCAAATTAGGCTCAAGCTTTTAAAATCAGTATTCTAGGTCTCCATTGTACTTAAGTACAGAATTTTTCTATGTTTGTAATATTCAAATACAAATTCTATGAATACCTTTATTAGGACACCTATACCAACCCCGGTTAAAATTAAATCCCATAGGGTTTCTCGTTATCTTTCAAAGCCAGAGTAATTTCCCACTATTATACCAACCCGCCAATCTCATTTACTCTATCCACACTTTCTAAACATACTAGTTCATCAAAATGTCCCAGCTAAAAAAAAAAAAAAAGACTTCATGGTACAATAAATTTTTAGAAAAAAATTCTAGAAATTTCCTCTACTGGAAATTCAGAATTCATATTATCACATTAAGGTTCAAATTAAAAATCAGTTTAACCCCAGAGTTATGCAGGGACCCTTTTCTCTCATTATACTTGAGAAAAATTAATCAGAGAAGAATCAGTTACTAAAATAGTGGTACTGTAACTAAGTAAAAAGAGGCTTTTACATAGTTTACATTAAAAACAGTCAAATCACACAGCTGTAATTAAAAACATGCAAATAATGTCTATATAACAAAGCTGTAATGTTTTAGAAAACAGATTTCTTTCAGCACCTACAGCTAACTTATCACTTCTAAATTAGATGTCTCCAGGGAATCATGATCCACATTTTATTAAACAGCTTTTAGGCAAATGACAGGTTGTATTTTTATCCATTACCAAGCTAAGAGACTGATTTATCCCAGTTATATAGGTCAAAATGGTACCACACCTGTTTCTTTTTTCAACCTCAGCTACAAGCTCATCAGTAGAGAATTGACCTCTTACAACAAGAATCAAATTTTTAATGACATCTTCAGAGCAATCAACATCAAGCAATCCTCCAATAACGACAGGAAGTCGACTCGGATTCACCTATGGTTAAAAAAAAAATGTCGTTATCTTTAATAAGCAAAGAAAGCATAAAGAAGTTTTAAAAAAATTAAACTCATTTCCCTTTTTTAGCTCAGTTTTAAAATTCAGTAATAAACCGAGAGTTTAAATTTGCAAGTAGACAGGAAAAGTTAGCAGGAAGTGTGGCTTGGTTAAATAATTACCTCAGCATCGCTCCACATAAATTAAGTAAGTCCAAAGAAGCTACAGTCACAGAATGTGTACAGAAGACTAATTTAAAGGCCTCCATTACAGCAGAACTGCCTTTAGATTTCTGGAGTTAGAAGGTAAAGTTTCTAAGATCAGTATTTAAGATGGTTTTACTGTGCTTTCAAAGTCTACGGCTTCCACACGAACACCTCAGGGGTTAGGTCACCAAGTAAGTTGTGTGTAGGTGTCACCCAACTTTTTCATCTACAGCAGTTTGTTCTGGTTTACATACTTATACCTGAATGTAAAATTCTAATCTAAATAAGGATTCCCCTTTTTCTGAAGGGGAAAAAAAAAAGTTGAAAGCCACTGTAGCAGACCACTCCCATTATGTACAGAGTTTCAGAAAGATATGAAGATTTCCATAGTGTGAGAAGTACAATCTACAATATGGTACTTTTAAGTATTACTTACCTTCTGTACGTATATCTCTATATACTTTTGAAGATTATTTCTATATAAATAGAGCACCAAATCATGAACAAAGTCAAACCGATCACACACGATGATAAGTGGTAATTGATCTGTTAGCTTCGCTTCCTGAAAAAAGAACAACAAAAAAAAGCCGTAATTGTCTCCTTCTGTGAGCTTTCGAATTCATGTAAAATAGGGGAATCTATTCTACACTGGTGGGAGAGGCTCACATAAAGGTCCTTTCCACATATACCATTTACCAAAAAAAAGTAACAAATTAAGATCTGTGAGCCACCAGTGGCATTCAGAATAGAAAACCATCACACTGGGGACTTTAACAGTAACATTTCAACTGAATTGAGTGTTGATTTAAGAATTACAGTCACATTGTCAAAATGGCAAAAATGGCTCATAGTTGTTTCAAACTAATGATTTTTTACCCCTCCCAAAGTCCAATCTATATGGCTAGCCCCTAACACTATTACGATACAGCCTACAAGGAGCAGCATAATGGTGACAGCCACGAATATACCACATGCTGCTGTGGTAAGAAAAAGGTTAAGAAAAGAAAAAAGCACATAAAGAAAAGACATCTTTAAATTACCAGTTGCTTTTACCATTACAAATACCAAGCTATAATCCTACTTACAGATTTACACAGATGTTACAGACAGGTAGATAAGACCTACACTGGGCATTTACCTGATACATGTCCTGTTACATTCCACAGACATAAGGTACAGCACAAAAAACAACAGTTTCCATCAGGAATTCATTTATACAAAGTAAAACATTCCTCAATAAATGATTCCTCTATGGCAGTCTACTAAGCAAGGAGAACTAAGCAGGATAGGACTTTCCCCAATGGACAGCCACTAAGAACATTTGCAATGTTACAAAAAAATGGTTCCTAAGTTTAGCACATATCACTCATCCAATTATAAGTAACTGAAAATTAGCCTATGAAGTGATCAGAGTGTAACACCAAACTAAATCTAGGAGTCAGGAGAAATCCTGGAATAAAAAAATCAAAATGGCTGTAAATCTGAAGTGGAAGTCCAGCTGCAGATTTTTCACATTAAGGAAAGTCTAAAGCATGTGTTGTTATTTATTTAGTACCATGGAAACTCTCGACTAATAGCTGGTAGAATCATTTCTAGACAAAATGCTGGATCTACCTATCCAAAAGATTTCAGTTGGCCAAGTTCTTCCTACTAAATGAACATCAAAAAGTGGATCAACACACTAGTCCTCTTTACTCTCTTTAATAACCACATAAAATATTATAGACTTTATTTTACCACTTAGGAAATACACTTGGAAGTATGTAAGATTACTTAGATGTTCTATTCTCATGCATGAGTGTTTAAAATTTCTGCTGGCAAAGACAATTTAAGATTGAAAAAGTAGATAAAAACTAGTATTTTTTTGATTGCCTAAATTTGCAATCTTATTTTTTATCCTTTTATCCTTTTTATCCTTTATTCTATCCATGATAGGATATCCTTTTATCCTATCATGTATGATTTCATACATGACAGTGATGCTATTAATATTTTTAATTATTTACTAAAATAAAAGGCTACCCATTAGCAATTATGGTTAAAGATTTTAAGATCAAAACTGAAATTATATAAACACATTCAGAGGTTTTCTTAAACATTAAGTTATTCACTTAACTAATATTTACTGAGTACCTCCATACCAGAAACTGTTCTTATGCACTGCAGCATTCCCTCAAGGAACTTATGTTCTGGGGGGGGAAACAATGTCTTATAGTGTTAAATGTTCTAAAGAAAAATAAAGCAGGATATGGGGGAGGGCAGGATGGAATAGGGATAGGTTTTATTCTAAGAAGGGTAATAAGCTGAGACATCATCCGTTCTCATGACATTTCATCAGAAATCTGAACGAAGGTAAAAGATCCTGGTCATGAAGATTTGAAGGGGAAAAAAAAAGTAGAAAGGGCACAAGCAAAGGTCCTGAGGCAGGAGAGGCAGGGAAGTGCAGGAATAACGAGCAGGCAAGTATGGTTTAAGTACAACCAGAAAAGAAAAAGGATAAAAAATAAGATCAAAGGCAGCAGGAAGCACATCATGGGCCTGAAGAACAGTTCCATGCTTTCTACAGACAGCCACAGTTCCACAGGGTTAATGCGTGAGTCGATGATGCTAATGATATCATTTCATCCTGGCTCACAAGCTACTTTAAAGAGAAGTCATAATCTACCAATCTCTGTATTCCTGGTGGCTAACATGTAATTGGCACTTCAATGTTCAAGATTACTTTTCTTACCACAGTTTACTTATACCACCAATTCTCATATAGCTAACACCTCCAAACTGAAGTTTAATGACAGTGATGATGAGATGCAGCACTGTAGCTACGCTATACAGGTCAATAAAGTGAGTAAAGGGCCTAGTGTGTTCATTCTTACCACTGAGGTGAAAGGTTGAAAACAACAGTAGCATCTTAGTACTGAGCTTCCATCTCAGACTGAAGATAAGACACGAGGTTTACATCTAACTTAGGCTGAAATTAAAATTCCTTCACAAAGTCAGGAATAACTTAAAACCAAAAAGAAAACCTGCCTGATAGAAAGAGAGCATATGTAGGCTGATTCTACCTTATTTTCAGGCCCACCAATACAGTATATTAACAAGAGTTATCACTTGAACACCTATGGCATACAAGGTACTTGACTTGATCAACACAGCTTCTGGTTGGAGAAACCAAGACTAAGGCATACTAGTTAATTTGCCTGAGATAACAGACAGATACTGAATAATAGCCAATAACAGAAATAGAATTTGAACCAGGTCTGACTAGTTTAAAAGCCCAAAATCCATATGCATTTCCCTACTCTACCAGATCTGCACCTAATTCATAGTGTGATGTATGGAAGGGGAGTCCTCTCTCATTACATCTCAGGGGGGCTAAGCAACCTATGACTGCACCATGCTAGAATCCAGAAGATTTTTTTTTTTTTTAAAGTTTAAGATAATTAAGTGAAAAAGTTAATTTAGTCTCGTTTTGCACATAAACGACTCAAAAATACAAAACACAATTCTAAAGAAATGACAACTGAAGCTTAACAGTCAAGAGCTTCCTAACAATAAAAAAGATAGTGTAGGAGTCTGGTAGTATTTTTTTAAAAAAGGAAACAGTGCCAATACTCAAAGGAGGAAGTGAACTATTGTCATGGATACTCTAGTCAAGCATGAAGTATCAAATACTTCTCCTTTGGAGGGCTTTTTGACACCAGAAAGACATGGATTCAAATACATCAGACTGGCCAGGCTACTCAGAATACTCATGATGGCCAAGATATTACAAAGTTATACTCTGGGGGAGTGTTTATCTTTTAATCTAAACTATGGGGCAACTTCTACATTTTAACTACTACATTACAGGAAAACCTCTAAGAGTTTAGCTATTTAATCTAGAACCCAGTAGTGATTCTTCAAAGGAGCAGTTAATAAAACTATAGATTATCCAAAATAACAGTGTAGGAATAGGAAAAGCCTATGTTTTTTACTGAATTACAAAATAAACATTTTGGTTTTAGTTTCAAGGTAAAATGCTTCCAAAAGGCACAAAATACTTAAGAATTTTATATAGTTTCTGGAATCATTCCATATAATTCAAATATGAAATATATAAATACATATATTTTAAAGGGGTAATCTGAGTGTTCCATAGTCTACCTGATTTTTATCAACAAATGCCAATTCTGGTTTTATTTTTTTCACAATGGAACTAGTGGGTATAAATAAAGTTAAGTAAACATTAAACAAATTCAGGTGTCCTTAAGTATGTTTTAAAGAGCTAAAGATCTTTTAACCATTACTTTTCACTCCAACACAGGCAGTTCTTACTTCTCTATAACTAGTGCCACGGAGTGAAGGTTTTTTCTGTTTGATCTTACCTTCAGTTTAATGAACTATATATAATTAACACTCAGTTTCTAGAGAAAAGCTAATTTGATAAGAGGTAAACTGATGTTTCTCAGATAACAGAATGCTTTGTATATAATAGAGGCTCCTGAAAAGGACACTGAGGGCAAGCTGATCTTAATCTTCAAAAGGAGCATACATGAAATTCTAAAATGACATGGAGAATCTCCAACCACTTTTCAAAACTGAAATAAAAGAAAGGAAATTCCTTTGACATAGTGCTATTTTTTTTCTTCTTTTAAAGAGATGGTCATTCTTTTTTTCTTTTTTAAGAGCTCGTCATTCTTAGGTATTATTTACCAATTTCCCTCCCTATTTCAGACAAAACCACAGAGTATCACATTTGGAAGAAATAATTCAGCACAAAATACAAGAATGTTAAAAATTTCCCCGTTTAGGGAAAAAAAGATATTTTCAAACTATGATGAAACCCATGTAGAACTGTTGATTGTCAATCCAACCAGAAAGTGCATTACTCAAAACCACTTACCTTGAGAAAATTCTTGACTCGCTCAGGATCATAGCAGTTGCTTTCTCTGCAGATTCTTTCTACTTCTTTGATCTGCCCAGTCTTGCAAGCTGCCTGAATATACTTAAAGTGCACATCTGGGTCCTGACTAAAGTTAACAATGGATCCAAGAAAATAAAAGAGACCTTAAAGAGACAAATAACTGAAATTAAGGATACATGCACCTCTGAGAATGATAGAACTGAAAAATATTTAAGCAATTAAAAATACTATGACAATTATACCTCAGTTTAAAAAGTTATGTTGAATAAGCCCCCCCCCCAAAAACTGGTTGCTCAAAACGCTCAATTAAGAATAGCTCAATTAAGAATACTAATTAATCTAGTAATCAGTTCAATAAATGGACTTACACTTTAATCCCTACAGAACAATTCAATGTCTTCTAATAGCTGAGAAATAGGGGGACAGCTACTTAGTATGAAAGTTAATAATCACACCATATTCCCTGTGAGAAATTTTAAATGTCCCCTATAGCAGGTTTTTCCTATATGTAGTTAATAGGAAAAACACAAAAGCAGTTTGAAAAGAATTTAATACAGTGCTGTCCAACAGAACATTCTGCAATGATGAAAATGTTCTAGATCTGCACTGTCCAACATGGGAGCTGCTAACCACATACAGCTATTAAGCACCTGAAATGTGGCTACTGTAACTAAAGATCTAAAATTTTAATTGTATTCAATTTTAATTACTTTATGTGGCTACACGTGGCTATTAGACACTGTACTTGAATGAACAAAATCAATTTAGTGCATAGTTAACATACAGGAAGAGAAAACTAGTAGAAATCTCTCATTCCTTCTATTGAGAACAGTTATGACAAAAAGAAGGAAAAAAAAGGTAATAAACCCAAGAGTAACCCAACAGTGATTTAGTACGTGGTACAGCAGTGATTCTCAAATGAGGTGATTTCCTTCCCAGAAGACAGACATTTGGCAATGTGTGAAGACACTTTTAGTGGCCACAACTGGTGCAACTGATGCTACTAGCATCTACCGGCAGAAGCCAGGGATGCTACTGAATATCCTGCATGCACATGACAACCCACCCCCGAAATAAATTATCCAGCCTAGATTAACTATAGTGCGAAGATGGAGAAAACCCACTATATAGCGACAAGTTACAAAATGTCCTTGGCTAGAAACATTTGCCACTGTAAGATTCAGACAACATAAGCATGAAATCTTATTATACCTCATCATTCGTATTTTTATTTTATACAATTCTGACAAAGCTACTACATATATTTGGGTCTTAAAATTCTGCCTTTAATTCACCTCTAAAATATCCAAGCAGACAGTCTCGTTCACTGCACATCCCCAGAACTTGGCACAAAAGAGTTGACATTTATTAAATAAAACTCAAAACTATCCCATAAAACTGATCTTGTAGAAACAATTTCCAATAGCCCATGATTGTAACAAAACCCCCTCTTGGCTATCTTAATTTAAAACAATTCAGAAACTCTTAATTACCTTCAAAACTCTTGAAAGATTCAAAAAGTTCAATCAGAGATTGAGTTGACAGTTGTTCGTGATACTTGGAAGCCACTTGAACACAGATCTGCAGATTCTGACGAATATTGGCAGATAGCATGGCCCTGAGGCATTCTAGGGAGTCTTCTACTGATAAGGACCCAAAGTAATTCACTAACCACTAGAGGACAAAATAAACAGGCAGGTAGGTAGGTAGGCAGGCAGGCAGGCAGGCAGGCAGGCAGGTAGGTAGGTAGGTAGGTAGGTAAATAAATAAATAAACAAACAAATAAATAAATAAATAAAATAACATTGAACCTAATGGTGGAATGAAATTACTATTATTCAGTGCTACAAACAAATTTTCAATAAACCAGTTAATCATAATAGCTTCTGTTAGGTAAGACTGTAATACCTCAGGGTTAAGAAGATGGGTGTGAACAACTGCACGCTTTATGTCATATAAATCAGTGAAGTGTTCTAATGCACGCTGCAGTAGACCAGCCTTTTCACACAGCTGAGCAATATGAGCCCGGTCATAATGTGTAAACATCTGATTCCCTAGAATAGCATCTGCAACCTATAAAAACACAAATAGGACAAATTTATTTTATACCCCATTTATATTAATTCTATACCTAGATTACACATGAAGATTCAGTAGTCAATTAATAAAGGAGAGAGTACAAAGGCAACTCAGTAGCTTCAAATAGCTTAACCTAAGCAGCTCTAATTAACTACTAAAACAATGTTGGAAACATGCCTAAAAAAAAACAGGAAAAAACATACCTGAGGTGCATGCATAAGGTTCATCTCAAGCAACCGTGTCTGTAAAGGACCTTCAGATGGGCGATTATTCTTCAGGGCATCAAGCAAGAATGCAGTACACTGCTGAATTAGATTGTATTCCATAAAGACATCCACAATCTGGAAAAAAAAGGATTTAGAGGAAATTAACATGTTTAAAGCCTGCTCTATGATACTGTTGACAATACATAAATGAAATCTCTTACTTTACATATAAAAAATTGCCAGACTAAATCCCTGATTTAAGTATTATTTATACAATATCACTTCACAATTTAAGAATAAATTTTTGTCATCTGCAGTTATTTTTACTTCTGGTAAAAACAAAGTATTTCAAGATACTATATAATAGCACAATATAATCAAAACAATAGCTTCAAAATTGTAATGAAATATTTAAAATACAAAATATGAAGGAATCTGTGACTCCCACCTCCTCTATGCATCTCTTCCCTCATCCAACAGTAGCAACCATCCTTTGTTTTATTATTCCCATGTATTTTTCATATTTTTAATACATACATCTCTAAACAAGATGGTGTTTGTTTTGCACATTTTTTAAATTTTTATTTGAGAGAGAGCAAGAGCACATGTGTGTGAGCAGGGAAGAGGAACGAGAGAGGGAGAGAGAAAAAGAATCCCAAACAAGCTCTGTGCCTAGCCTGGAGCTCAATCCCAGGATTCTGGGATATAAAGACCTGAGCTGAAATCAAGAGTTGAATGCTCAACCTACCGAGCCACCCAGGTGCCCCTGTTTTGCATGTTTAAAAACTGTATATAGGTGGTATCTTCCCGTCCAGTCTTCTGCAACTTTTGTTTTTGTATTTTTTAATAAGACACTCGAGGTTTATGCATGTAGATGAACACACTCTAGTTTCTACAAATTGAAAGGTTAATAACCCATTTTTCTCCAAAGCTGTTTAAACCCAGATCCCTCCATTCCCTATTTAAATCTTACCTTCTACAGAATGCATTTTAATGCCTTACCTGTGTGATATCAGCAAGTGGTTCTTCATCCTGAACTAACATTTGAGCAAACTGCTGTCCCTGATCTGGACTGATACGCATGACATTTCTCAGCAAAAATATCCAGTCTGGAGTATATCCAACCTACAAATAGAAAAAAAATTTGCAACTTTGCTGCAAAGTTTCATGTTTATATCATTTAAAGGCTTTTTCTACAACAGAATTTTGCTAATATAGAACTACTGGTGAAAGTACAAACTCAGTTTTAACTTAACATGCTAACTGACTCTGGTTTGTTTATATTAGGCAAAGAGACACCTTGGTGGTAAACGTACCTGAATGAATAGCTATAAATTTTTATAACTGACTTAGTTTCAATGAATGACCATCTCGAAGTTTGTTCTAACAGGTAACAGGCCCCTGACATGTTAAATTCTGAGAAGCCAAGCAAGAGTGCCTCCATTTTTTTTTAAATCTTTCTTTTTTTTTTTTTAAAGTAATCTCTCCACCCAACATGGGGCTTGAACTCACAACCCCTCAATCAGCCCTGCATGTCTGCTTACTACGCCAGCCAGGTGCCCCAGTGTCTCCATCTCTGAATAAGCATAATTCTGTATATGAGAACTAAAATAGAATGTTTATACTTCTTCAAGTAATTCTAAATTTAAAGAAATTCACTATTAAAGTCACTGACAGTTCCTATAGGCTAATTTCTCAATGTTTTGACAAAGTTATATTGAGAATCTGTTTCATTGAACTCACTTTTTTAGCATATAAAACAATCTTCTGGACTTGACCTGTTTCTGCAAAGCACTGAATTACTTTATTTGGGACGTTAGCCCTCAGGTACACACTAAGTGCCAAGGTAGGGTCCACAGATTTCACAAGATCACCCAGTTCTTCAGAACATTCCAGCTGTCCAAAGGAAAAAGAGATTGTTTAGTAATCCATGAGCTATTTTATAAATGAATAGTTGATATCACTTCCACTATAAATTAAAACTAATATGACAGGCACTTACTCAATTATCCCAGAATATATTATAAATATGCAAGCGTTGTGGTTAGTAAAGACTCTTGATCTTGTATTCACAAGACTGTCTCAGGAGAATTCTCCACACATCCTACTTAAGGATAAAAAGGCCACCAGGACTTCATGCATAAAGATGTTACAACTACTTTGCTAGGAAGGTAAGTATTTAAAAGCAGAATGCTGTATTTCTATTAAGAATACTGTATTCACATATCAGACCCACATGGTCCCAATTTTCCAAAAATAATGCAACTTTTAATGTAATGTAACCAAATGAAAATTTATTATTTAAAAGCCAGATGAGGCTTATCATAAGGACCCTTCTTAAAATTATGATGTAATCTGTATGTCTAAAGGATCTAAGCTCCATTATCATTTTGACTTTCGGATTGAAGGTTGTAAAGCAGGATATACTAATTTTACAAGGTCAAAGAGATAAAAACTATAGAATATTGGGATGGTATACAAGCAGATACCCTCCTCTGTGCTATTCAAAGCTGAGTCAGTCAGCTGCCCAATCTGGAAAACAGTTTCCCTAAGAGTTTTGCCTTATATACCAGAGTTGATTTTCTACTTTTAATAGTAATGTTAGAGAACAGCATTATCACTGACAAGTAAGTTCTATCAGAGCCTATACCTCTTAACTGTATGTGCTAACTAATGTAGAGTTGATCAGTGTCCCTTTTACCATAAATGGATCCCATAGGACCATTCACAAAAAAGGTAATGATACACAAAAAAAGCTTTCATAAGGCTGTAGAGGTCAACTCAGTTACTTTGGTTGTTCCCATCCTCCTCCCTTATCTGAAACAACTAGGACGCATCTCAAATACTTGCTAGTGTGGCTAGTAACTATTCTTCAGCACAGACTCCTGTCCAAGCATCCCAACTCTGAAGTACTATTCTCTAGTATCCTGTAAGACTGCCAGAAGCTGGGTCAAGAAACAAGGGCTAAGAATCACTACTGTAAAAATATTATCAAATACACTAAAACTGAAAGGTGTAATAACATTAAAAGTTATTCATTACTCAAGAGTACTTTAAACAGTACCACCTTAGTTCTCAACAGTGGCATAAGAGAGAACAATTCAATAATGCTACTTTGTGGAAAAGGCTTTTTATGGTGGTTATGAAAGGAATAATGCCACCAATGCAACATTTAAATTTGTTAGTTGCCTTACAAGTAAGCAATAGTTCCCATAATGTGCTTTAGGAAACAGCACTATTAGATGTTCTGTGTAAAAAGAAATTAGTAAGTACTGAGTAAATAATAAAAAGCATAGGGAAATCCTATAGTAAAGAAAGCTGGTCAACAACAGATTTTAAAGGTTCACATTTTTAAAAATTTCAAGAAACTAGTTAAATGTTTTCCCATATAATGCAAATTAACTTTATGTGAAATCACTTTGGGAATCTCTATCACTGCTAATTAGACAGGCCTGATGTCTTCATATCAATGATCCAACATTTTATATGTTTCCCTTGTACATCCAAACATGGTTACAAGCAGCAAATATGACAATTTTGATGATACTTGGGAAGTTTAAAAAACATATATATATATATATATATAATATATATATGGCATTTATATGGTTAAAATTACTGTGCTTATCAAGCGTGGAATGTGAAAGACAAGAATATATTCTTATATTCAAATGAGTGTTACACATGTTGACAAATATGAATGTATACTGAAATAGGCCTTTCTCACTACACTTTTCCTAAAGCAAAAGGATAGCAATTTGTTTCCAGGTTAGTAGTTTTAAGCACCAAGCAAGAATCCTGGATTCCATTTAAAAAACTGAACAAAAATACCCTATCTCAACATGCCACAAAAAACGTTATTTTCAAAAGGTAGTTAAGTTTATGCATCTCATGCAATGTCTGTCCTTGTTCTATTCCTGCAAGCAGTAAATAGTGGACATTTTGGTGCAGCCTAAATGTTTTCAACTGGCTACCGTGGTATTTAATGCAATCAAAGCAAAAATATGTTAACATAAGTTAATGTACCTTATCTTCTTTTAACCATTTCTCCAAAAGCTGTTTCCGTCCTTGCTGAAGTACAGGCCTACATAGTTCTAAGGATTCATATTTGTTTAGTTGGCCCTGGTCCAAGAGAATTCCAAAGTACTGAAGTAGAGGAGAAGTTTGACCTGGCTGGGCTGGGACACTCTGGAACCGACGGATAGTGTCTGGAGTACGAAGGATTCCCTTTAAGAAAGAGAAATGTTAAAGACTCCTCTTAATAGGTGATACAACATCACACTAATAACTCCACGGATCTCTTAGGCCAATCTTCAAAGCATGATTTCATCTACCAATAATAAATTTAAAATCTTCAATACACTGAATGGTAAAGATTCAGTAAATGTCCGTCACGCCTCTGGTTCAAGGTTATGAGATTATTCAGAATCAGAAATCTATCAACCCAATTACAATGCCATTGTATGAGAGAACAGCATAATCATAAACTATTTATAGCTAGCTATTGTTCTAGGTTTACATTAAGTGCAAATTTCATAATGCTGATTGATCAAGGTGTAAGGTTAATTCAGTCCAACGTAATACAAAGCTGGTAAGAATAAACTCAACTAAACTTCAGACAAATCTTACTAACATGCTCTACTTAACTTTTCAAATCTTAGAAATAAAATCAGTAACTATCATTGATGAGGGCAATCAGTATTGTAACTAAGTAACTGAACATTACATCTATGTAAATCATAGCTTGCTAGATCTACATATCAGACATCTGAGTTTTAAAAAGCTAACCAAATCTAGAGGCACTGACATGTAACTCATATATGACTAAAGGAAATGCAAGCTAAAAAGGATCAGTTTTCTCTGTGGAGAACTGGCTCCACTCCTAACAGTATTAGAAACAGAACTTATTAACATTAATCCAATCATGGCAACTTCATAGCTATTTACCTTTGGTGCATTAGCAGCTACCTTTGCTGCCTCTGAGTAATTTCCCTGGGCAAAAAGAGCATTAAATTTCCGGGCAAAGAGTTCTTCAGCACCAGCTAAGTTATTACGTACAGCCATTCTCAGAGCCAAATCAGGATTTTGTAGGACATTGGTGATATAAGGAATTATGTTTTCTTCTTCCACGCATACTGACAGAACCTGAAATTTAAAGATTAATGAATAGCTGCAATGTATTCATTTGGCTATCAAAGATACCAAATCTGTTTAGAGCTGTTTACTGCTGAGTCATAAGGTAATGAAATTGTGACAGTTGTTTTCTTATTGCCATAAAAATTTTTTTTAGTTTTAAAGGGAAAAAAAAAAAAAGCCAAGACAGAGAAGACTAAAGAGTTGCTAAACCGTTGCGGATTCCTACAATATGGCCATTCTGTAAGACAAATAACTCCCTATTTCATACTATCTTCATATTGTCCAAACAAATTGCTTTGCTACCATCCATTCATTCTTAACATGGTTAATACCAAAGGCTCCCATTTAGTTGAGCTCTGAAAGACAGCTCTCCATTTTGTTTATCAATTCTTGAGAGACACAGTCTTGACAACCTACAGGACTCTGAAAAAGCTATGAGATCTAAATGAAATCTAGGGCTCAGCTGGAAGAAGTTTAAGGTATATTGTTCTTAACTTCAGGATTTTTTTTTTAAACAAAGATTTTCAGTAATTTTCTTTAATTACATTTACATTCCTAGAGGCCAAATTATATAACAATGAGGGGAGAGATCACTGACTCCTTAAGCACCTAATGTAATGCAAGGTATACAGCAGTTGCTTAATAAATGTAGCATCAGTAAAGAGCACTTTCCATTGCTTCTATTTGGGGAACAGTTACTCACCCTAGTCCTCCTAAAATGTCACTGCCACAGAATCCTGCCCTATTTGCCTAAAATCTAAACTACTATCAATTGACATGAGAAAGGGAACCTTTCCTTCACTATGTTCATATCCATTCCCCTCCCCAACACCAAAGATGGTTATATACCTCAGCTTATAAACTACTTATATTACCCCAACAGCACTTCTAATACTACAATTTCTCATCTATTTCTTAGTCACTATTCCACATAAGGACAGGGATGTGTCTTTCCTTAGCTGCATTATTAGTACCAGACAGTGTTTTGCCCAAAATAAATGCTTAATATTTGTTAAATAAATGAAAATGTGAAATTTCTGTCCCAGGACTAAGAATAAAAATACAATCTGAGAACTCAGTAACCAAACAGACAGTAACAGTGTACCTTGCCTGTTGTTTCCTTTTGAGAAAAATGAAGAAATTTTAAACTTCCAAAATGCTTTCACTTCTATAGGTCAGATCCCCCCACCCCACCCCCAAAGCTATGGCTATCTTGTATCTGCCCCATGTCATTCTACTACAAATTAAGACATTAAAGGAAGGAATTACTTTCTTAACAGTTTGCATTCTGGACCTGACTCTTCATGCTTAGCTCCTAGGAAAAGTAAAGATGAACAAATCTGGTTCCAACTACACTGCCTGAAGCTTCCTACTAATTGCTACACCTTTATCTTCCCCAGACACCAAATCCATTAGTTTCACCTTCATCCTATTTTTAGACTATTCTAGCAGATTTCTAGCAACCAGTACTTAAGATCTACAAGGGACAGGGAAGGTTCCTCTCTACCTTCTAAAGTACCTACTCAGTTCTACCAAGTTCAGAATTTAAGCTAGATATTGGCAAAAATCTTCCCTTGATAGCTTTTCATTTTCAAACAAATAGAAACCATGACTTCATTCTTAGGGAATATGTCCAACTGTAGTTGGCTTTGATCAAAGAGTGGAGGAAATGTCCTAAGCTTACTATAAACACTCATCTCCCTACTCAGAGCAACTGGCACACAAAATCTGTTGGGGAAGGTGATCAATAAATTCTTAAAATCAGAGTTATGAACAGCAAATATACAAGGTGAAACTCTTCCAGATACTTTAGTTTAAGCATTATCTTAAAACCATCAGCACAGTGGCAGAAATAAAAAGATCTTTGGCTTAACAACTTCATGATTATTAAATTATCACTAATCTAGTTCACCAAAAGGCCAATGCATTCTTGATTTTTCCAAGAGAGATCCATACAACTGAATAAAATGAAAGCTACTGAATTTTTAAAGCTGTTTTAGTGCCCAGACAGTGACTGGTGTAGAAATACAATTAAACAAAGCAAAGTCCCTTTCCTAATGAAGAATAGCAACTGAAGCAGTTTAACAAGTAACTGCTAATTAACTCACTGTGATATGTGCTATGAAGAGAGCTACCTAAATTCTAGGGGAATAAAGCAGGAGCACCTAACCAGGTGTGGGAAGGAGATAGGGAATGATAGGTAGAGAAAGACTCCCTTTCTCTATAATATTTGCCTCTTTACATACATACATTATTACCCTATCCACTTCTATCTGGGAAAAATACTAACTTGAAGGAAAACTAGCAAAAGGCAAGACCAATAACAGTATTGCTTTTGAAATTTTAACCATTTTTTAGAAAATAAGATACTTCCTGGTGGAACATTAAAATACTAAGAAAAGAGAAAAAGGATCACTTGGTTAGGTGCTGTGAAGAGGTCTGTTCAATGTGACAATTTCAGAACAACTAATATTTTCCCTATCTAATTGGATAACTTTCCAGGTACCCCACAATAGCTACCATAACATATCACCTTCCAACATTAAATATTTAATAATAATTAGAGTTAGGAAAAGAGATGTAAAGAGAATTCTTTTCCCAATAGTTGATTATCTGTTTTAGCAATCACAGGAACAAAAAAAAACCCTATTGAAAAGAAAGTATGGTGTCTGTAAAATGTGACCCAAATAATTTCTTTGTATGGAGAGTCATTTCTTTTGACGACAAAGACAGATAAACACAATCCTAAGTGGCTATATGTCAGTTTCTTTCTCTGAGACAGGATCAAAGAGAGACTTTTTATCACGTGCTTCTGTATTTTTATGTATATATTATTTTCTGACATCCAAACCACATTTGCTTTTTAGGAAAAAGAAAAGCTAACAGCAGTGTTACTTTATTGCTTAATTTAAGTTTCAAGGTTTCCTTACTTGTCCCTTTCTGTTTACTCCAATTATTCCAGCTGTGGCTTCATGAGGTGCAGTAACAAAGATTGTTTCTCCACTGATTCTATTCATGTAGATACAGGTACCAGTCTCAAGATCATAGAGGTGGATATAACCATACTTAGTAATCAAGAACACTACATCATGCTTTTCACTGATCTGTATAAAGAAAATCAACACTTCAGTAAAATCATGAATCTACAAAGAAAAAACTTAATTCCATCTCAGATATGGTAAATTCTAGAACTTTGACAAGAGGCGTATATGAAAAATCTTAAAAGTTAACGTATGTATGGTTTCTCCTTTTTATAGCACGTTAATATCCCAAGCTCTCACTGTAAACAAAGAGTATGAATAAAATGTATAAAAGAGAAAACATAATTTTGAACTTATGATAACCCAGTTTATGTATTATGTGAATGTTAAGAATATTTCTTCACAAAGTTTTACTAATAAACTTTACTATTAAATAAAGGATATTCCTCTAAGCACTATTAATAATTGACTGTAAGTAGCAGTTTGGGGTTAGTTTTGTAATGAGGAGAGATTTTAAAAGTCCATTTGTTTTACTTAAAATACCTGCATTGCAACAGGAAAGTCATTTTGTGCTTCTGGAGGAAAGAAAACATCCACTGCCTTCTTTGGAAAGGGCTGATTCCCTGTAGGTGGTGTGCCAACTTCAATGATATGTAACTGTTCACAAGAAAATAAAATTGATATAAATCTAGATCATTTACCAGTTGATCGCAGCAGCTTTATTTGTAGCCCCAGACTGGAAACAACCCAAATGTCCCAAAATAGGTGAATATTAAACTATGGTACAACCATAGCATGGAATACTCCTCAGTAAAAAAAAAAAAAAAAAGTCTCATGGACATTATGCCAAGTGAAAAAAAAAAAGTGCTAATCTCAAAAGGTCACAAGCTATACAATTCTACTTATATAGCATTCTTGAAGTGACATATTATACAAACAGAGAGTAAATTAGTAGTTGTCAGGAGTTACAGATGTGGGGGGAGAAGGGAGCAAGTGGGTGTGACTAAAAAGGGGTTGCAGGAGGGAAGATAGTATGTATCATGAATCTACTCCTATTAAATGACACAGAATAACACAATTGTACTAACATCTGTTTCTAGTTTTTCTACTGTACTATATAGCTCTGTAAGATGTAACCAAAAACTAGGTAAAGAACATAGGCATCTCTCTGTGCTGTCCTTGTATTATTTCAAGATAAAAACTTTAAAAAGTTAAATGAATAGTTAGAGGGATCATACCTCAATCTACCTTGTATTAAGGACACAGAATGGTAATATATTACCATCAAAGGCACCTTCTCATGGTTTTCAATGATAATTTAGTATTTCCAAATAGAACTCTAACTTAAATTGTTAAATCCTTCCCTGCCTATACATCTACTCTAACACAGATGGAAAATATACACCTAAACTGTCTCTCTAATCACATATACTTCATGGATGAGAATATTTTGGTTTAAAATATCTGATGCTGTACATCAGCCAGGCAAAAGAAAGTAAATAATCTCAGTAAAAGAGTATTATATATTTAGCTTAGTCATGTCAAGAACGGACTCAAACAAGAAAACAATATGGTTTCCAAGATATATACCATATGAAACTTGTAGGGTCTCATCCTTAATTAGGATAACTACCGATACTGAAAAGAACTGGGTCTTCCTTCAAAAGCCATGGCAGACTTTGGTATAGAATATAGCTGCCCTCCAAAAGCCATGGCAGACTATAGGCTCAGGCACAGGTTTTCAGATACTAGAAAAATGACAAAGTTTTTGGACTTTTCAAAAAAAAGTCTCAGCCTTATGTCTTAAGGATAAGATCGGATTTCTAAAACTTATGTGTCTTTTTGTTAAATTGTACCAATTGAGACATAAATACCAATGTTTTCTATCCTTGTCATATTGAAAGGATGGTTGGATCATTCCTCACTTCAAGGATTCTTACTCTGAAATTTTAGGCAGAATTTTAACTCTCTGCGCGTATGTTCCCTCTCTGCTAAGAGACTATAGATTTCAAGCAATCTCGATCTTATGAGTTTCTACAGCCAGCAGTACTAACTGTGGCATCCAGAAGTGCAGTCATAGCAGTAGCTGAGTCCCCAAAGTTTTATGGCAGGGCTTTAGGCTGGGACCATGACTACTGCCCATTCTCCTTTATTCCTCATTTTTTCCAAGCTTGGGTTTAAAGCTTCCTAGCTAAATGTAAATAATCCATTATCTTTTCACTAAACTTTTTATACTCTAACCAACCAGGCCTTCTTTCTGTTGTCTGTAACTAAGAATCCCAATATATAGTACTTCAATTTGTCTAGGTGATTCCAACGTACAACCAGGGTTGAGAAGCTGACTTAGGACGATAATACTCAAATTGTAGTCCATACCCATCTAGACACCTATGGCATTTAAATTGTAGATTATGAGCTCCACTTACTGAATGAGATTATGTTTTTATTTTTTTAAAAATTTATTTTGAGAGCTTAAGTGGGAGAGTGTAAGCAGGGCAGGGGCAGAGAGAGGGAGAAAAAGAGAATCCTAAGCAGGCTCCACACTATCATTACAGAGCCTGACATAGGGCTGGATCTCACAAACTGAACCATGAGATCATGACCTAAGTCAACAGTCAGTCGCTTAACCAACTAAGCCACACAGGTACCCCTGGACCAGACTCTCCATATGTAAGGCAAACAAATGTACATTGCAGCAACCCTAATCACTCTTACACGCAGTAAAGTTTAAAAACAAAGGCCTTTGGTAAAGGCAATAAAAATAGTGTTAAAGAGCCAATATAAATTTTTTTTTAATGTTTTTATTTATTTTTGAGACAGAGAGACAGAGCATGAGCAGGGGAGGGGCAGAGAGAGAGGGAAACACAGAATCTGAAACAGGCTCCAGGCCCTGAGCTGTCAGCACAGAGCCTGACGCGGGGCTCGAACGCACCGACCATGAGATCATGACCTGAGCTAAAGTTGGATGCTTAACTGACTGAGCCACCCAGGCGCCCCTTAAAGAGCTGATATAAAAAAGTTGTTAAACAACATTACTCATTTTAGACAAGTATCACAAGAAAACACTAATTCATTTTAGATATGTATCACTAGAAGCAGAATTTAAACAAACTAAGTCACCATAAATCTGAATAGTACAAACAAATTAACGGGGTGCTTGGGTGGCACAGCAGATTAAGCATCCGACTCCTGATTTCAGCTCAGGTCATAATCTCACAGTATGTGAGTTCGAGCCCTGAACGGGCTCTGTGCTGACGGCGTGGAGCCTGCTTGAGATTCTCCTTCTTTCTCTGCCCTTTCCCTGCTCACACTCTCTTGGTCTCTCTCAAAGTAAGTAAACTTAAAAAACAACAACAACATCAAAACAACTTTGGGGCACCTGGTTGTCTCAGTAGGTTAAGCCTCCGAGTTCAGCTCAGGTCTAGATCTTATGGTTTGTGAATGTGAACCCTGCATCAGGCTCTCTGCTGTCAGTGCAGAGCCCTCTTGGGATCATTCGTCCCCCTTTCTCTCTGCCCCTCCCCCACTCATTCTCTCTCTCTCTCTCTCTCTCTCTCTCTCAAATAAAACATTTTTAAAATTTTTTTTAAAAATTCATGCACAGTCCATTAAAGAAAAAAAATTAAAAATTAACAATGAAGGGTAAGACTATTTTGAAATTAAAGGACTAATTAGTAGAGAGACAAAGATCAGTGCTCACTAACAACTTCCAAAGCCAAAACTTACCTTCCCTCCAGCTTGACCCCGTACTGCAAAACAAAATAACGTTGATTCTTCTGCATTTCCTTCCATCTTAAACTGCGCAAAACTAGCCGCGTGTCCTTCAATGGGCTGAGATACTTTCCTATCTACAGAATATAACTGCATAGCTCCCACCACACGATTTTGCTACAAAGGATCAAAGAGAATAAAGTTTGGAGACCCAATGAATCAATAACTCCCAGATTCATCAAGAGGTAAAATAATTAGAATGTTTTATATCACTTTTGGCAGGATTTATAATTCTTTATAATGTAGTCTCTCAATGTAGATTTGATACCTCTTCATTTAAAATTTGGCTCCAACATTACATTAAAACAATATGAATACTTAAAATGTGCTTCATATACAACCATCTCTTTACACTATCTTAAAGAATATATATTAGAAAACTCATTCTGCAATAAATGGCCATAATAAGTACCAAATCATTCACACAGGAACTCAATATCCGCTCAAACTGCAAGTAAAACCTAAACCTAAAATCACCTGGTAAGAGTACTCTGAAAATGTATTGTCAGCATAAAGCCATTAAGCTAGCAACCTTTATTTCTTAAAAAAGAAAGTCTTTCCAAATAAGTCTCATTCACCGGGACCAAGCATAGACAACCTAATTTCAAAATAAACTGCATTCTGAGAACATTCATTCTCTATACCTTTTATCAAACATCTAGAAAAATGTTACCTGTGCAGATATGCCAGTCAGAAGTAACCACTTTTGCTTTGCATCTGTACGATAATTGATAATCTGGCACCCTGCAAGGCTAGAATGGCGATCAAACATTTTCACTGGCTGAGACTCTCCTTCCATACTCCAATGATAAACTGCATTATCCGTAACAAGAGCAACCGTATTCAAAGAGATCCATTTCCAGAAAGTGACATCATCAGTCATGGTATGGGCCTTCATTTTACTTTTCATTTCAATGTTAAATATCTGAAGAGTTTTCCCAGCTAAAAACAAAATTAAGAATTGTGAGTCATTAAGAAAACAAAGTGCAGGATAAATTATTATATACCTAGACTAGTGATTTGTAACTTTCAAACAAAATGGTTCTGTTAGGAGACTAATAACCAACTACACAAGTGACACTACTAGAGCAGCAACCTTTGTAGAGATAGCTAAGACTAAATCCACAATCTATATCTACAGCTGAAGCAAAAACTTTATTATCTCTAACAGACATTTTAAATAGATAGATGACTGCTATACATT
The DNA here is from genome assembly GCF_027475565.1 of Acinonyx jubatus. Classification (NCBI taxonomy): domain Eukaryota; kingdom Metazoa; phylum Chordata; class Mammalia; order Carnivora; family Felidae; genus Acinonyx; species Acinonyx jubatus. Next base: position 26,672,169 of record NC_069397.1, read on the forward strand.
TCTAAATCCCAACTGAAAATGAGTCTAAAGAATAGCTCACTTAATAATCATGGAAAACAAGATTGTAGCCTTCAGGCTTTAATGAAGAAGGTTTACTTTATGCATAAATTAAGTTAGTTGCAGGTACACAGAACAAAGCAAATCTGATACAAACACATGGGGGAAAATGTCTACTTTTTAAGAGGCAGTCATCCCCCATCCAATAAAATCTTGTGGAAACTGCTTTTTGAAGGAGGATCAACCTCAACTCAGTCTTACACTACCAGCACATAAAAGAAGTCCATGCTAAAACTGGTTTAAGATACACAGGGAAAGGTGGAGGTGCCAGAGAAAAAGGAGGAGGAAACAAAGGAGGGCAGTTTCAGATGCTGTTAATATACTGGAGATAAGAACAAAATTCAAGCTTTATCCATTTAATACAATGGTAAAAGGATGACATTTGCCTTGAGTGTTAAGAGTTCACTGAGTCAGATGCAAGGGCTTATATTTCTAATTTGAAATCTATAAGTCTGAAAAAGTGATTAGGTCTAAATTAATAGAGGTCAAAGCCCACAACTATCACTAGGCTAACCCAGATTAGCCCTTAGAGACTAAGGAAAACTCCATTCCTGAGCCACAGAGAATCTGGCTCTTGAAGAACAAAAATTATAAGGTAGTAGCAAGGGAGGGGTGATGGGATGGGACACAAAACATATAGCTTTGTACCATGACCCTTCTTACCACATCTGTAAAAACTTCTTTCATAAAACAAAGAATGCTATTCCCATCCCACACAATATGTAAACCACAACCAGACTTGAACAATTGTTAGTTATAGTCCTGTTTATAAAAAGAAGCCAAGGATTTCCCTTCAGAGGGAAGCAGTATTGGGGAATGACTTATTTTCCTCTGCTGCCTTTCCCAATCCCTAATCAGACTTTTATTGTTTTGTTTTGTTTTTTTAACACAAGAGGGGTTGGAGTAAATATATGTAGGGTGATTTGGGGGAAGAGGGTGAGGGTTAACAGCTTAACTCTGTAGTGTAGACATATAGGCACAAATCTATAATGCTATTACAATGCTCTGAAAATCTTTCCAATTTATTCTTTTTATATAACAGGACAATAACTAATACAATCTAATTTAAGATAACTCACCATCTGCACACATAAGAAAGCATTAAGAAATGTGATAAGATAACAATAACATTAAAAATAGAAAAGAACTGTGAGAAAATTAAAACGATGGCCTTTTAATAGAGAGGGGTGAGAGGTGCTAAGCAGTTGAATCTAAATTCTTTAAGGAGGCTGAAGGGAGCTTAATACCTTAAAGTATAATATGTGTACTGTTTAACAGAAGCAATTGTTTTATAGCTTGCGGCTATAAAACATGCGTCCCTAAGTGAAAGCTGGGACCTTTCCTTAAGATGAGATCAACAACTCCTATCTTGGATATGTTAATGGTGATGCAGTTATTTGAATATGCTTGCCCCCAACCCTGCATTTAATCCCTAACCAGTATTACTACTAAATACAAAGTTTAAATAATGTGAAGAAAATCTGTTTAAACACTTCAGCACCTTTAACAACTCACCTAACAAATTTATCAAGAAATTACTAGGAACCTAAAGCCTCCTCCTACTACCAAGAAGAAAAACAATAAAGCAAAGTATAGACAGTTAAATGCCTTTAGAGTCAGCCAGCTTGTCACTTAGCCTTCTCATAAACTACTGTTTGAAAGGGCTGGGACACCAGGGTGGCTCAGTCTGTTAGCATCCAACTTCAGCTCAGGTCATGATCTCACAGTTCGTGAGCTCGAGACCCACATCAAGCTCTATGCTGACAGCGAGGAGCCTGCTTTGGATCCTCTGTTTCCCTCTCTCTCTGCCCCACTTTCTCTTTCTTTCTCTTTCTCTCTCTCTCAAAAATAAACACACATTTGGGGCACCTACGTGGTTCAGTCAGTTAAGCGTCTGACTCTGGATCTCAGCTCAGGTCACAATCTCCCAGCTCATGAGTTTGAGCCCAACACGGGACTCAAACTCACGAACTTGCTGTCAGTGCAGAGCCTGCTTGGGATTATCTTTCTCCCTTGCTTTCTGCCCATCCCTGCCCTCTCATGTTCTCTCTCAAATATTAAAATAAAATAATAAGCATTTTTTAATTAAAAAAAGGGGGGTCAATTACATTCTCATTCTATAGTTCAAAGGAAAAAAATTAAGATAGTCTCCCAGACAGTATGAGGTTCTTTGAACTGCTTGGACTGATAGGTTGTACAGTTCTGTACTGTGTGACACTAAAAAGTTACTTTGAATAAACTCTAATACCCCTGATTCCAAAGCTTTAATACCCATCTACATATACATATACTTCTAATAATCAGTGTAAATGCAAAACATTTTTCTTAAAAAGTAGGCTTCACACTCAATGTGAGGCTTACACTTATGACCCTGAGATCAACAGTTGACATGTTCTACTGACTGAGCCAGCCAGGCACCCAATTCAAGACATTTTTAGAACTTGACAATCTAAATGAAACACACACCTGAAGTATAAAAAAAGGCACAACATAAATGTTAAGTTTATCTTCGTAACAAAATCTTGCAATGTTTAAGTGCTAATATTAAAGCATATTTTATTTCAGGATATGAATCACTAATTTGTCTTCTGTAGATGGATTTATGTACTTAGCACAGTCTTATCACACTGGAGGTACAAAATTTAAATTCATTAAATCTAAAACTCAAAATTTTTCCAAATAGATCTATGCTGAATAGAAAGACATCTCACAGAAACATACCAAGTCATGAAAGTAGTTAAAATCAAATTTAGTAATAGCTTCAAGTTTGCAGATTTAACCAAATTTAATATACAAAAGAAGGTAGATCCTTTTATTGTATTTGAATAAGTTATACATAGGGAAGGAAAAAAAGGAAAGAAAACCACCCCACAATCTTTTATACCTTTCAGTGCAATTACTTTGCTTGCTGGATTCATGATGGCGCTGTCTGCTGAAATTGGTCTTCGAATTGGATTACTTGGGTCATTCATATCAATGATTACCACCTGGGCCTGCTCTCCTACTTTCTCTCTAATGCAGATGAATTTGTCTGACTCCATAGTTAGGGTACTGAAGCCAATATTTGCTGGGTTTATACCCAGATTCTGGAGCTGGGGAAAAAAATCAAAAACATAATAAGTCATGTTACAAAGTGAATCAGAAAGACTTGATATTCACGTATTGTCATTACCTCATTTAACCTTCAAGGTCAACAGTAACAACTCCGTTATTCATTCAAATGAGGCTATTGATGGACCTTCAGTTCTTCCAACAAATACAGCATTCAACTATTTTATTATAACCTTGTAGTTATAACTAGAGATATGTTAACTTTGTGGTTATAACTAAGAGGCAGAACAAATACATAAAAAGGTAAAGGAAACAGCTACCTTTTGTTCAGGGGATTTGTTCAGGGTTCAGGGGATTTGAGGTCATTGACCTTTTTTGGTTTAAGGTCTGTCCTCCCTTACCCCCTTCAATATTCAGCAGTCATTTGCTCACAAGTACTGGACTTTAGGAATCTGAAAATTAACTTCAGCATAAAAAGAGATTTAAAACTTCAGAGTTCTTATGTAAAGGAACTAACAAAAGCAGACACGTAAACAACTGGCAATGCTTTGCCAAAAGCGCCAAAACAAAGATATGTAAGAGGGACCTGGTTAAAGGCGGCCCACAGCTAAGGGAATGTGTCCAAGGAAGGAAGGTAGAAAAGAGAATGCTCAACAGAAGAACAAATACTAAGGTCCAGATATATGACTATGAAAGGCTTGCGGAGCAAAGAATTAAAACTGATAAACTGAATGTATCCCAGTAAGAATCCTGAATGTCTCCAAAGGCAAAGGAAGCTACTTACGGGTTTTAACAAGGAAAATAATGGAATCAGATTTGCTTTGTATATTAAGAAGATATTAAAGTATTTGCTAAATAAATATAGAGAATCTAAAGATGGTAGGTTTTTGAAAACCACGTAAGTGTGTGAGAAAAAGGCACTTGCTAGAAGGTCTCTACCAGAGTGGGTCATTAATATTCTGGTGCCTAAATGTAGTCTAACAGATTAAGTCCCGCTAAAAAGTTACTGAAGGTTTCATTAGCCTTGACCATTTTTTTTCCTTTTTTCCAACGGATAATAAATTCACATGGAACAAAATCCAAAGCAAAATTAAAAAGCCCGCACACACACACACGTCTTCCTTCTGCCCGTGACCGCCCAGATAGCCAATTTTCCTCCCCAGAGACCACCATTGTCACTACTCTCTTATGGACTGGCCTGAGCCAAGTTAACTGTATTTTATCTAAATTCTTTTGTCAAATTCTGCTAATCACACTTAATAATAACTAGGCCGGCTTCTGAATAAAATAAAACATAAGATTAAGAGACTACATTTTATTTTCACTTCAACGACTGCAAGCACAACCAGTTACAAAGTGTAGTTACAATAACTTAGTTACTGAATACCAGGGCAAGGAGTCAAGCAATAGTCTATTAATACAAACATGATAATAAAGTAGAAGATTAACTACCTTTACAAATTCAAGTATATGCTGCAATGCAAGGCAAGTATACAAGCTGATAAATAATTTGTAACAAATTTGGTTAAAATAAAATCTTAGGAATTATTAACTTTCATTTCTTCATGACTTTAACTTTTGTAGTAACTTTTAGGTCCAGAACTAATGAAGGAAGATAAATGAGGACCCCAACCACATACGAAGGGATTGTTGGTGGGCTTCAGAAGGCCTTATACAAAACAAGTTGTCCACTAGTTTCAAAGATATAGACATCTATTTTTCTGAGTGGATGGGTCCTCAGACTTATGTAATTTTCTTTTTATTTATTTATTTTTGAGAGAGAGAGAGAAAGAGACAGAGGGAGGGAGAGAAAGCGAGAGCAGAGTAGGGGCAGAGAGAGAGGGAGAAAGAAAATCCCAAGCAGGCTCCACACTGTCATGTGGGGATCCATCTTATGAGCCATGAGATCACGACCTGAGCTGAAATCAAGAGTCAAATGCTTAACTGACTGAGCCACCCAGGCAGCCCTGTAGGGGAATTTTAACCTGTTAATAGTGAATATTTGACATCAAAACATACTGGCTCATATGTAATAGTAAATAAATTAATCTTCATTGTAGAAGTATCCACGAAGTTGGACACTTAACCAACTGAGCTACCCAGGCGCCCCTCCATTGTAACCTTTCTAGTAATTGTGGAGAAAAAATTCTAATGGCTTACAGACCACCCAGAACTATATGTGTAAGAGCAACATGTTATCTTCTAAACTATTCTGTAAAAGAAGAATTCTAGGTTTCTAAGTCACTATAGCAAGCATTCACATAAGACAATTTTGAGCTTCAATTGTCACAGCTTAAGTCCTCGAATGTTGAGAAAGAGTAAAAACTAATAGTGTGGGTCAAATAGTAACTAACTGAATCTCAAATTACTCTTCAGAGGCAGGTGCAAGACAACTATAAGAAAAGAAAACTATTAGGAAAGACAGTAAAGGAAGGAAAAAAGAAAGTCAAGAAATCTGTGTTTCTTACTTCCCAGCTAGGTCCCCGAATAAACGTAGTCAGAAAAGCATGTTGTCAACAGTAGGCACTGACCTCCAACCTCAGGGTTGTTTTATTTGAAGAAAAAGCAGATTTGGTTACAAATGGATGGGGTTCTTGCACTCCTTGCAATCTATGTAATCCTCATATATTTTTTTCTCATTCTTCATTTACACATTCTACCAAGAAAGCTATGCATATATATTTTTTATCTTTTCTACCAAGAATGTCCTAGTGCTATTCAAAATACTCCATATGAAATAGCCATGCTTTATTTAAAAAACGAAGTTAAACAAAAGGCAAGTGTCAAGCTCTCACCAATTCCACATGTTTAAACATTTTAAAAAGCATACATAATCAATGCCCATTTATACAACTACATAGGAAACTGCTCCTTCCTACAAAGTCTCTCCCAGTTAAGTGACAGAACTTCAAGTGACATACTCCTATCAGTTCAGAGAAAGTTACATTTGACTCTACTTCTTCAAATAAGATCAGTAAGATTTTTTTCCTTACTAGTGATCCTTTTTCAGTGAGAGTGCTCAGAATACTCACCAATTCTTCCCATATTTTCCCATGACATATTCAAAAGGGAAAGATCCCAAAACACACAGTAATAGGGCAAGTCACCATCATTAACAGTGAATCACTGGGTTCTACTGAAATCAGTATTGCACTACATGCTAACTTGGATGTAAATTAAAAATATATATGTAAGTAAATAAAAAAATAAAAGGGTTATACTAGACAACTATGTCTACTAATATCTATATAGATTAAACTTTTAAAATGCAACAATGGGGGTGCACCTGGGTGGCTCAGTTCTTCTAAGCATACAATCCTTGGTTTTGGCTCAGGCCATGATCTCACGGTTCTTGCGTTTGAGCCCCGCATGGGGCTCTGTGCTGGCAGTGCAGAGCCTGCGTGGGATTTTCTGTGTCTCCTCTCTCTCAGCCCCTCCCCTCCACTTGTGTGCTCGGTCTCTCTCTCTCTCAAAAATAAATAAACTTAAAAAAAAAAAAAGCAATAATGTTTTTTAAAAAGTTTTTATTTTTTAGAGAGAGAGAGAGAGAGAGAGAGAGAGAGAAAGAGCACCTGCAAGCAAGTGGGGGAGAGGTAGAGAAAGAGAATCCCAAGCAGGCTCCACACCCCTCAAAAAAGGTTTTATTTTCAAAACACCAGAAGCCAAACAAAATTCTTAGTCAATTATAAAGGTCTCATGGTATCTGAGCAATCTACCACAGAAACTGTGCAACAAACCACTAATAAACTCAGAGGGCATATGAGTCTCCAAACTTGCAGCAATTTTCAGAGAATACATAATAATATCCAAATTCTGGCTACCTTTTTTTATATTCTCAATTGACAAAATGTTGCTACTATTGAAAATGGGGATATTGTTTGACATATGCTTGGAAATTTCTAGTAAGAATTTTTTTAACTTCAAAAAACTTATACTTTTTATTATAAATTAAAAAGAATATGGAGTTGGGGCAGTAGCTCAATCGGTTAAGGGTCTGACTCTTGATTTCTGCTCAGGTTGGTGAGATGGAGCCCCCTGTCGGGCTCCACGCTGACAGCACAGAACCTGCTTGGGATTCTCTCTCTCCCCCTCCCCCACTCTCACTCATTCTCTCTAAATAAACTTAAAAAAATTTTTTAATTAAAAATATGGAATCAATAAACTTAGGTCCAAGAAAAGGGGTTACTTATTTTTTTTTAATAGTTATATGCATATGGCAAAGTATTCAAACAGTACAAAAGGGTATACTGAGAAGTGACCCACCTATGCTTCCAGTAATACCTCTCTCCCCCCAGCAATTAGAGATGCTTTTCCATCTTAGAGACAACCTATGTATATGAAAGTATAGATTTCCATCCTTCCTTTAAACAAAGAAAAACAAAAGACTAATTGCACATGCACAAAACCATACAAATTATCAACTTCTCTGAAAACCAACTCAAATGTTGCAATTCGTTTGGTTTCCACACTACATTCTGGGCACTGGTCCATAAATGCATATTGTAGGGCCTGACACTTAAGCCTAGATTACTTTCCAAAAAGTTAAGTCAATGTATTGTTAATCAGCCAAACCAAAACTCTGGAGAATCCTGGAGTTACATTTTAGAAATGATACAAAAATGTTTCTTCTTCCCTCTCCTCTCCCTCTCACCCCAATTTGGATTAACATGCCTGGGGGTGGTGGGGGGTGTGGGGGGTGGGGGGCTGGGGACACTACATTTCTAGTTTTTGTAGTGAGGCATACAGATAGTATTTCAGACCCCCTATTATCTAGAGAACACAGAAGGTTCTTCACTCAACTAGACAATTACTATAAAAATATATAACACTGATTATAAAGTACAAGTGCCATTCAAAATTAGTTCGTTCTGTAGATTCTTCATAAGGACAAAACGTCCGGATTTTAGTGCCAGTTTTGTCACTTCAATGATCATGGGCTAATCAGTTACCTGTGTACCTGTTTCCTCCTCTGGAACATCTGAGATAACAGTACCTCCCAGAATTGTGTTTAATGTAGAGCACTTAGAACAATGTCTGACACACAGTAAAGGCTCAATAGATACTTTTAGAACACACAACTCAAGAGTACTTAGGCTCAAGATTAGCTTTTCTTGTATTTGCATTTATCTACTTAATTCAGCTGTCCTACAGGTTGGATGTAACTCTGGGTGTGAATATCTTTTGACTACTGATAATAGATTAATGGTCTCTGGGTGCTAAACTTACTCAGACACTGTGAGATGCCATTTTTTTCCTTTTTAAAGAATAGGAAATTACACTCAACAAACTTTCAATTCTGTTCTTTAATTTGCCTAAAGTTAGGTAGAAACCAAAATCTTCAAAACCATGTAACATGGAACCATGTAACATTTTCAAGGTAAGTAACCCTATTTTATTTTAATTCCTTTTTTTAGGTGCACCATGGAACACTGCTAAAGCTTTCTAACAAACTTGGCAAATATGCTCTACCACCTTTGCTGAGGGAGCAAGTTGGGAAAGCTAACGCAAACAGATGGCATAAGGTCAGTACCATCAAAAATTCTCTTTAGCCTAAAGAGCTCAATACTAAAAAAAAAAAATAAACAACCAGAAGTTAAAATGTAAAGCAACCATAGAATTTCACTCTTCAATGTGCAGAAAAGCTTAGGCCACCTGGTTAAAAGACACACACGCACCTCTATACTACACCTTTCCAAAACCAGAGTTTCCCAATTGTTTCCTAATCAGCCCATGCCACATAATTCCAAGTCAATTCATCCAACTAAATTTAAGTTCTTCAAATAAAAGAACTTTCTTAAAGAGTAAAAGCCTCTTCCATCTTTGCTCTTCAATGTCTAACTAATGTTATAGAGGCAAGAATGATCTTACAGAAAGATAGCATTTCTTTTATAATATGTATACTATTAATTACTTTTCAGGACAATTATAAATTAAAAGAGGTTCATGAAATCAGGAGTCCACACTAGTATAAATAAAAAAATAATAATTAACAAAAAATGAAAAACTGTTCCTTATAGGGGCACCTGTGTGGCTCAGTTGGTTAAGTGTCCGACTTCGGCTCAGGTCATGATCTCGCGGTTTGTGTGTTCAAGCCCCGCGTTGGGCTCTGTGCTGACAGCTCAGAGCCTGGAGCCTGCTTCAGATTCTGTGTCTCTCGGTCTCTTGGCCCCTCCCCTGCTCATGCTCTGTCTCTCTCTGTCTCTCAATAATAAACATAAAAAAAAAAAATTAAAAAAAAAAAAAAAAAAAGAAAAACTGTTCCTTATAAAGAAAGCAAACTTAAAAACGGTGAAAGACCAGGGCGCCTGGGTGGCTCAGTCCGTTAAGCATCTGGCTTCAGCTCAGGCGATGATCTCGCAGTTTGTGAGTTTGAGCCTCACACTGGACTCTGTGCTAACAGCTCAGAGCCTGGAGCCTGCTTCAGATTCGGTGTCTCCTCCTCTCTCTGTCCCTCCCATGCTCATGCTCTGTCTCTGTCTCTCAATAATAAATAAATGTTAAAAAAAAAATTCTCAAAAAGTGGCGAAAGACCAATCAATAGAATTTTTAAACAGTCACTCTTTTGCAAGTATCACAATAACTGATTTAGAGAAGACTCATCAATGGATACTAAAATTAATGGATGAAATTTTGAGGAATGACATATTTACATAGTTTCACGGTATTTCCTAAGACACTTGGGGAAAAGAGATTCAGAGTGAAGAAACCTGTCAGACACAACCTTCATCAAACAAAGTTAATACCACCAGCAATGGGTCAAATCAACAGTATGTTTCCTGATATGATGAAGTACAAAGAACACATTACTTCTGTGGTATTCTTGCTGAAAGTACATAACATGGACTAATCACAAGGACCCATTTTTGAGGAATCAAAATTGAGGAACATTAACAAAACAAATGATGTATACTTTTTCAGAAATATCTATGTTTTAAAATACAGAGTTCCAGTTTGGCTCTGGGCTGACAACACAGAGCCTGCTTGGGATTCTCTCTTTCCTTCTCTGCCTACCACCTCCCACTAGTGTTCTCCCCCTGCCCCTCTCTCTTTCTCTCAAAAAAATGAACTTAAAAAAATAAATAAGGGCGCCTGGATGGCTCAATTTGTTGAGTGTGCAACTCATGATTTTCACTCAGGTCATGATCTCAAGGTTTGAGGAACACAGCCCTGTGTAAGGCTCTACACTGACAGTACAAAATCTGCTCGGGATTCTCTCTCTCCCTTGCACTTTCTCTCAAAATAAATTTAAAAAATTTTTTCTTATTTTCTAAAGACGTATACTGAAGTATTTAGGAAAGGTCATGATGGCTTGAATCTCTTTAAAATGTTTAAAACAAAAGAAACACATATAGCAAAATATTAAAAATCTAGATGACTGGGTATATGCCTCTCCCCAGTTCTTATATGAAAGCTTCCTATTTTTTTCAAGTTTTTAAAAAGGGATTAATTTCTATTCTCTTACAAGGTTACAGAAATTGAAAACTAAATGTATAAGGATCAGATTTTTATTAGGCAATTTACCTGTAGGGCAGGAAGGAACAATACAACTTTCAAAAGGTAAAGATGAAAATCAAACCAAAGAATGATGTAATTCAAGTTAGTTATACTCTAAAGGAGTTGTCCAATCAGAACGAAGATTTGTCGCACTGTCCAAGACTGAAACGACTGGTCACGTGCAACTACTCAATTTTAAGTATACAGAATTTAATATTCACTTCTCCAGTCACACTACGCACATTTCGAGTACTCAACAGCCACATGTGACTACTATTGGAAGGCACAAAATATACATTTCCATCGTTGCACAGTCTAATGAAGGGCAATGTTTTCAGACGTTTTTCCTGAGAGTCCAACAAGGAGAAAAAGGTAACTTAAAATTAAACTCTGGCAAAATAGGAAGGACAATTGGTAAAGTTATACAAGAATTTCAAACAAGACAAAAAGACGGAGGAAAAAGTAGAACCTTCAAGTTTTAAAGTCCAGATAGCTTGCAGGAGGCTTGAGAGAAAAAAATCTGCAAAGTTCAATACTAGCAGAAGTGAGAACCCAAGGGAAGAACTCCTCAATCTAGGTGCTCTTTCCCCTCAAGAAATCACTACACTTTCAAACAGCAAAGGCCCAGGGTTACAAAGGATTAAGAATGTGCAGATATAATAAGATGTAATTTCTTCGAAAAACAGGAGAAAAGAGAGGCCTGTCTCTATGCTTGATAAACTGCCACTGCCTCAATTTCTAAGATATTCATCAATATCATAACGCTTTTGGAGAAAGATACACAACTGTATGATGAATCTCTAAAAAATAAGTGTGGAAAAGATTGTATTAAAATCAGAGATATGATAAAAAATTTTTTATTTTTATTTATTTTGAGAAAGAGACAACATGGGCAGGCACAGAGAGTGAGGGAGAGCCAGAATCCCAGGCAGGCTCCCTGCAATCAGCACAAAGCCCAACACAGGGCGTGATCTCAAGAACCTTGAGATCATGACCTGAACCAAGAGCAAGAGTTGGGATGCTTAACCAACTGAGCCACCCAGGCACCCCTAAAAAAAAAAAAATTTTTTTTTTTGAACTTCAGCAGAATTAGATTCAGAAATCTATGTTGAAGGCTCATCAGTTTTTAATGACTTAAAAGCTTTGTTTTTCCTGTCTTGATTCTGGAACTATACTTGATTTGACTGTAAACATGGCAACAGAAAAGAGAAAGTGTTCATTCATGCTTGAGCAAAGCATGCCTAGGTGCTACGTGGAGGGTTAAAGTGATTTAGCACACATCAAGCACTTAAAACAGTGCAAGGCCACATAAGCACTCCCTATTTCATGGATTTATTTTATGGATTTCTGCCATTTTACAGTACCTACTACGGGACTGTGACATCATGATATATACTTTTTCAAAACAGAATGGCTCTGATGTCATCCTACTAACATTACATAGTCAAACCTATGGTAGGCCAATTTGCTTTACTCAAAACACATTACTAAACACAGCTTAGAAAACCCTTTATATATATGGCAGGAATCAGGAACCCAGCGATGGTTAGTACCTTATTAGAATACATTAGTGATTAAACTATGAAAATAGTGTTAAAGGGACTGAATGGACTATGGCTGTATGCAATCCAATAATATGCATTTATTATAAAAGGCAGAAAATGCTAGAAGACAATACAACCAGGTAAAACCATGCACTTTCTTTTCTTACGTTTATTTTTGAGAGAAAGAGAGAAGGAGAGAGTGCACATGGGAGCAAGCAAGGAGAGGCAGAGGGGGAAAGAATCCCAAGGAGGCTCTGCACTGACAGCAGAGTGCCTGATGTGGGGCTCAATCCCACAAACTGCAAGACTGTGACCTGAGCCAAAATCAAGAGTCAGATGCTTAACCAACCGAGCCACCCAGGCACCCCCATCCTATTCTTCAATGCCCAATTCTTGGACTAAAGAGGAAGACTCTGTTAGCACAGTCTCTATCACACAGCAACCAATCACAATTGTTTGTGCCTACAAACATCATACAATTAAAGGAATATTCGTCTTGCTTTGAGCCTACTAATTTCAACCAACAGTTGTTACATTTGATCGATCAATAGGAACATTCACTGCAAACAGCCTTCTTTATAAGCATACTCAGGGAGTTTGCTTCCTAATGAATGACTGGTAAACTCAGAAGAGAACTCATTTACCAGCTGTATCAGCTGAAAATCAAAATACATTAAAACTTGTGTTTATGACAGCATTACTAAAAACACGTCTCATAATTAGTGCTTAGCTTTACACTTTCCAGATCCTTCCTCCTGGTTTCATCTGAAGAGTTACAATGGAAAGGAAGTACATACAAGCTAGTATATTTCAGATGAGTCTATTTTGTAGGTACTCCATGTATTGTCCTATTTCAGTTACCTTTTCTGTAAATGAACCTTGTATCTTGATAAAGACTTACTAGTAAGTGTTACCACTAGAGAGTTAAGAAGTCAACAATTTGAGAGAGACCTGCTGATACCCGGATATCACTCAACGCTGTTATTTTTTTCAATGTAGTTACTTTGAAGTTAAGTGCCTGAAGATTTGGTTAACTTCCTATCCCAAGTATTCCACTCAGCATAATTTCCTTTAAAAACCCCTAAACATCCTCTACCTTCATTAATATCAATCACAGTGGAAAAAAAAAAAAATGCTGACACCAGTCACTTCACTGAGCCCTTGAAACTAGCCATGAAACTAGCAGAATGTCAAATAAAAACTGCAGTTTGTCTTCTACAGGAAATGAAGACAAATGCTGAGAATGCAGCATTCCTTTAGTTCTTCCATCAACAGGATACTGGCCATTGTTTTGTGTACTCCACACATTTCAAGCAAGAAGTAAAAATGCTTTTAACTCTTGCTGACCCTTTGTTTCCACTCCATGTTAGCCTTTCAGGCAATCACGGTCTCTTAGGAGAATTTGACTCTGGTCACTCACTCCAAAATTAAGTACTATATTCAAGAAGGAACCACAGTTGGACTGTAAGACTATTAGTTTTGGTAAATTATCAGGAAACTCAAAAAGAATTTTTCCTACTTGTAGCCAACTAGTGACTGGAAAATTTTAAAACCTTAAATTTGACTCACTCTTAAAAAACAGTCCAATAATTAGATGAAATATTACACCTCGATTCTGATCAAACTACAGGGGAATATTGGGAAGTTTTTAAGTCTCAAATCTTGCAGATTCTCCAAGGTCATGTCCTTTTCTGCATAAATGTCATTCAGCTGGCACAGAACAAGTGAATGCTACCAAAATCATAACTGATTATAGGTATGTATGTTATGTGTGTCAGGGGAAGGGAGGGGAGGGTCGTAGACTTTATCCAAACACTCTTTTCGAAGTACTAGAAATGAGGCTTACTTTGAGGGTCCAAGATTATAAAACTTAGAGCTGACCTAACCTAAAATTCTTCAAAGGATGATGTGAATGTCCCTAGGCAGACACCACAGGCTTGGTTTCCTGGTGTAAGTAACTAAAACATCTGGTCAGTTTCCTTACTATTAAAACTGTAAAGGTCCCAAAGAAATTTCATTCTATGACACAACTTCTCAACAACTTCCCAAAATGTATTTTTAAGTGGGACCCAGTGATTCAGCCCAACCCCGTTACTGCTGCACATATTCATGTCTTTTTCTAACTTATACCAACATATCTGCTAGGAAATTAGACATTATGTGGTTAGTGCTCATTTTCCTAGTCGGAGCAATCATTTAAAGCATGATCAGCACAGAGGTGCTACAAGTTACAAGGCCAGAATCAATTTTTTACATGTGAATCACTGGAATATTTCCTTGTGAACCTAAATGCCAAAAATTCCAAGTTCAACAGAATGAATGAATTAACACTCAGCATGGAGAGTTACAAGCTTTCTCAAAATCACTTAATATTAACAAATTCAGGGAGTCTGAAACATTAAAATAACTAACTGACCAGGATTTATTTTCCAATACCTATTGAGCATCTATTATTTGGCAACTTAACATCAATTGAATATTTTATAGCCTGCTATTTATGTGTGAAACTGCTTTTCTTTACTTTCTGTTAAGCTATAAATTTGTCATCACTACAAAGGTAACAACCTACAAGGAAAATAACAGGTTTTAGGCTCAGAGAGTTTAGAGTGTACAATTTGTATGTAGCTCATATCTTCTAAAAAATGGAAAAAACCTTCCATCCCAAACCCTATAGATACTGCTTCACTGTGGTCAGGGAAAGGGTATGCTATGGATGCTTATAGATTTTTTTTTTTTTTTAATTCATGGTACTAAAACTTCCCCAGGCCTGTCTCAAATGCTGAACGCTTTAAATCTTGTTTCCTCTTTCATAGCAGTTAAATTTTCTTCCATTGTCTAAAAAGAGCTTCCATTCCAATTATTTTGGTTTCTGTAACTCTTAGATTTGTAACCTATTCTGTCACACCTCCTGTTCTTTTAATTCTGGGATTTTCTCTAAATTTAAAATCTTCAAGTTAATCTTCCACATTGCTGATGTCCACAGGGGCAATTCTGCTCCTAACTGCTCCAGGATCAACTGTTTCTGTATATATTCTATTACTGCAGCTTTCTATTTGTATTGTATCAAGTTTCTTTACATGCCACAGATAATGCCAACAGTTCTCTGAAGTTTTCTTCCAGTTCCAATAGAAAAAAACTTTTAAAGATTTCCTCAGATCTCTTCCTAGTTCTAAAGTATTTTTTCCATAATCATACATTTTAATTAAAGGCTACTGTATGCCAGACACCACACTAATACAGACAATTCTACAGTAAATGAGCTATGGCCTCCTCTATTCAGTGCATAACAAGCACACAGTAATTACAACGGTGCAATTACAAGGGATGCATGCCTAGCCCAAATATATGTAGGGGAATACATGGTGTCTCAGAAGAAATTGAAATACCATCTAAAGAAGGGCACACAGTTAAAGAGAGGACAGAGGGGCGCCTGGGTGGCATGGTCGGTTGGGTGTCCGACTTCGGCTCAGGTCACGATCTTGCGGTCCGTGAGTTCGAGCCCCGCGTCAGGCTCTGGGCTGATGGCTCAGAGCCTGGAGCCTGCTTCCGATTCTGTGTCTCCCTCTCTCTCTGCCCCTCCCCCGTTCATGCTCTGTCTCTCTGTCTCAAAAATAAATAAATGTTAAAAAAAAATTAAAAAAAAAAATAAAGAGAGGACAGAGCTACAAAACTTGGGACAGAACAGATAGAACTAAAAATACCATTATGTACCCAAGTGGGGTATTTATTTTAGCAAGCAGACCATTCCCTAGACACTCAAAAAAGCTTTTGACTAGTATTAGAATGCAGAAAAACTAGAACTCTCATACATTGCTGGTGACGATGTAAAATGATACACCCGCTATGAAAAAACAGTTGGGCAATCCCTCAAAAAATTAAAACACAGTTCTAAACCATATCACCTGGCAATTTCACTCCTCAGTATATATCCAAAAGGACTGAAAATAGGTATTCAAACAAAAACTTTAATGTTCACAGCAGCACCATTCATAATAGCCAACAGGTGGAAAGAATCCAAAGGGGAAAGTGGGTGATGGGCATTGAGGAGGGCACCTGTCAGGATGAGCACTGGGTGTTGTATGGAAACCAATTTGACAATAAATTTCATATCAAAAAAAAAAAAAAAGAAAAAATATTTAGTCATCTGAAAAAAACAGAATCCAAATGTCCATCAACTACTGAAAGGACAAATAAAATGCAGTATATCTTCTACTCAATGGAGTATTGAGTAAAGGAATGAAGTATGGGATACATACTACAACATGGATGAACCTCAAACATTATGCTTAGTAAACATTAGACAAAAAAGGTCACATATTGTATGAGTCCACTGATAGGTAAACCTGTAGGGAGAGAAAGCACATTAGTGGTTGCAGGGGATGGGAGGGGGGTGGGAATGAGATACTTCTTAATGAATTTGGGGTTTCCTTTTGGGAGATGAAAAGGTTTTGGAAGTAGATACAGGTGTTGGTTGCACAATGTTGTCAATGTACCATTAAATTGTTCACTTTAAAATGATTAATTTTAAATTAATTTCATATATTGAAGAAAAAAATAAAAATAAATAAAATGATTAATTTTAGGTTGTATGAATTTTATCTCAATTTTAAAAGATCTTTGGCCCTATTAAATTCTTAGGAATTAGATATGCTTAATACATACTTCAAGTAGTCATTTGACTTAGTTTATAAAGACATTTAAAACTATAAGATAATTTACAGGGGTGCCTGCCTGGCTCAGTCAATAGAGCATGACAGTCTTGATCTCAGCGTTGTGAATTCAAGCCCCATGATGGGGGCATGGAGCCTACTTAACAATAAATAAATAAAATTATAAAATAATTTACTTGAAAATGTTTTTCTACTCTTCACATTTCAGAAACCATGTTAACTCTTCATATGCACTTTTTTACACCAGTGTTTCCATAAACACTGGAAAATCCTCTCCATTCCATTAAAGTGCTTTAAAAAAAAAAAAAAAAAAATCCAGGGGCCCCGGGTAGCTTAGTTGGTTAAGCATCTGACTTCAGCTCAGATAGATCATGATCTCGCAGTTTGTGGGTTCAAGCCCCATCCCATGTTGGGCTCTGTGCTGACAGCTCAGAGCCCGGAGGCTGTTTTGGATTCTGTGTCTCCCTCTCAAAATAAATAAGCATTAAAAAGAAAACAAAATTTAAATCCATTAAAGTACAATCATGGGAATTTTAGAACATACCTAAAATTCCAACTGCATATTAGGAGAGTTGTTTTTTTCACTTGTTTCTGGATTATGATCTCCAGAAATATACCCCTAATAGATTGAGTTTTTGAGGGATACTTAAAATGTTTCTTACCCCATCCAACAGTTATAACTGTGAGGCCAGAGAACAATAATTATTAGATATGTTACATTTACCTCTTACCAATCCAGATGGATTTCAAGCCTATGATAGCCTTCAATGAACATGTTGCAGTATTCGAAATAGAAGTTAGCTGTGAGAGGACTCAATAAATGTGGAGACTTGGTAAGGCTTTTAATATAAGGGAACTCCTTCTTGAAGAATATTTTATAGTAAAAAAGAAAATCACCTTAGATTTACCTAGTTCAAAAGGGAGAAATATACAGTACCAAAGAGAGTGGAGAAAGACAAGAATTTTGTAAACCATGTTCTCCCTATGGGTTTTTTCCTTAATTATTCACCCTCAATGAATTATCCAAAGTCACCTGTTTGCCAAGTTGAGTATACATGATTAATCTTTGGCTTCACTGTGTCCACTATGGTGGTTTTTAAGTCCTTTTTGTCAGCTAGTCAGAAACAGATGAAAGCAACTCTCCCAAATCCCATTTTCATCTACTCTGATTCTCAGTCAATAGATGGGAGTCATCAAATGGATTCTCCTCTAGAGCCTGGAGGAAGGATACAATCCTGCCAAAACCCTATCATCTCCTATGGGATTCATTTCAGCCTGTCCTCTAAAACTGTAAAATGAATTTGTTTAAAGCATTACATATGTGTGTGTGTGTACACACACACACACACACACACACACACACACACACACACACACCTCTCAAGGTCATCAGAAACTGCAATCCCTAGGATCCCCAGAGTGCATCACTATTAGAGTTCTTCCCTTCCCTACTCCAGAAATGGACTGGATGTGGAAAATAAAAGGAAAGGGCCACCTGGGTGGCTCAGTCAGTTAAGTGTCAAACTCCTGACCTCAGCTCAGGTCATAATCTTGAAGTTCCTGAGATAGAGCCCTATGCCGGGATTCTCTTGGGATTCTCTCTCCCCTGCCTCTCCCCAACTTGTGTTCTTTCTCTCTTTCTCAAAATAAACACTAAAAAAAGAAAAAGAAAATAAAAGGAAAGAATCTGGTGTAACTCCAAGATCTTGGCTTCAATAACTGGGTACATGGTAGTTTTTTTTCCCCTTTTGCATGGCATATATATTCTACTCTACTGGATAAAGGGAGACTCCACTCTAGCACAGGGCTAAGAAAGAATACTTGAGTATCTGTATAAGCTAAGTATTATGATATAAACACAAAAACACACCCCAGTATAACTTTCCAATTGCCAAAAAGTATTATTTTAACTTAATGAGGAAGTTCAGAAAAGATAAAAAGATCTCAAACATCTGAGACATTTTCCACAAGAGAACACAGGAGAATTTAAATTTTTTAATGTGGCAAAATGATTTCAATGCACTCAATTCCTATTATTTCAGAAATAAGCTTTAAAATCTGCTTTACTTCAGAACTTAAAAGTCCTATTTACCCAATGAGTCAGAACAGGAAGTACGAATATAACTTACTGGTAGTTCTACCTCCAAAGCAAAACCCTACAAGCCTGTAACCATTTCTCCCCTCTATGGTTATGCTATTCACACTGA
Organism: Acinonyx jubatus; assembly: GCF_027475565.1. Taxonomy (NCBI): domain Eukaryota; kingdom Metazoa; phylum Chordata; class Mammalia; order Carnivora; family Felidae; genus Acinonyx; species Acinonyx jubatus. The sequence continues at coordinate 26,691,192 of NC_069397.1, forward strand.
GCAAGCATGTTCAACTCCCACTTTCCTCCTCACCCCCACCTCAAGTGCCACTTTTCCTAGAGTTCTATTCAAGTTTTACATTACAAAACATTTACATTTACAAAAACATAAATAATACAGTAAAATAGAAGTTTCCTGCTTTCATAAGTGGCTTTAAACTAAAACATATTCACACTCTTGTCATTAAGAAAAACTCTCTTATAGACATGTTTGAGAAGTTCAGCTTTGAGAGGGATAAAGATAATCCTCATTACCAGTTAACCTGATCCCAATCATTCTGCACAATTTTCTAGTGGGAACTTGAATAAAGCCCTTTAAAAACATCATCTAAATGGCCACTTAAAGCATAGAAAGTCAAATGTTAGCTCACTGGCCCCTACTTTTCTTATAATATAAAAACTATTGGGGTGCCTGGATGGTTCAGTCAGTTGGGCATCCAACTCTTGATTTCAGCTCAGGTCATGGTCTCACAACTTGTGGGTTCAGGCCTGCATCAGGCTCTGCACTGATAGTTCGGAGCCTGCTTAGGATTCTCTCTCTCTCCCTCTCTGCCCCTCTCCTGCTATTGAGCATGCAAGCATGTGCTCTCACACTCTCTCAAAATAAAATAAAACTTAAAAAAAAGAACTACTGACCTAAAAACAAACCACTGGCAGAATGTGTACATCAAAGGACACCACAACATAGATGCAAACAAACTGCTATATTTTGCAGTTCAAATTATATAGACCATTCATCAACGTGCCACACTGCAAAAAGACCAAGTATTAAAGTCTGGCCATCCACTTATTAGCTGTCTGACTCTACAGATTAACTGCCATGAACTTCAGTTTCCTCAAGTGCAAAATAAGGCTAACCCTACCTATCTGATGGGATTTTCTTGCTAATTAAATAAGATCATGAACATACAATATTTAGCAGTGTCCTCAGTACACAGGTATTCAAATAACTCTAATGGTCAATTAATTTTGATCTTGTAGATGTCAGGACAATTAAGTTTGTTTTGTTTGTTTTACTTTAGAGAGAAAGTACAAATGGGGGAGAGGAACAGAAGGAGAGAATCCCAAGGAGGCTCCACGCTCAGGGTGAAGCCCAACATGGGGCTTGATACCACAACCCCAGAATCATGACTTGAGTGGAAATCAAGAGTTGAACGCCCAACCAACTGAGCCACCCAGGTGCCCCAAGATTTGGTGAATAGTTAGGGCAAATTTAAGTTAGGGCAAAATAGAGGCATATGGGTGCCTAAGTCAGTAAGAGTCCAACTTCATCTCAGGTCATGATCTCAGGGTATGTGAGTTCGAGCTCCACATCAGGCTGTACGTTGTCAGTGCGGAGCCTGCGCCTACCCCTACCCCACGTTGTGTGTGTGTGCGTGCTTGCTCTCTAAAAATAAACACTTTTTTTTTTAAAGTTAGGGCAAAATAAATTATATCTTTCATAACACACAAAAAAAGGAAACACAAAATCCAACTCTGACAGCTGGGTTTTGCATAATGCATTTAGATCCAAGCCTCCTGCCATCCCTTTGGGTTAGGAGCATTAGCCACAGGCACTTGGCCAAGAAGGGGGAAAAAACATCTAGAGCTGACTTTGTGAAGTAGCTTCATCACGACATATATGCGAATAAATTTAGAGAAATAACCTCATTCTAATATAAAGGATTGAAATATCAGTTATGAACTCATTTCCCACGTAAGTGAGAACATTCATTTCAACATAGGACATATATAACACCAGCGAAGGTCTGATTGGCATTCCAGGCGGGTATTTTATCAGATATGATGATGAGGTTTGTCAAATGTATCTGACCAAGGAACACTAATTAAAAATGTACCAATGGCATACAGTGAGAGCTCATGGAATATAATAAAAAAATTAAAAATTTTCTTTCTTTTGGGCACATGTCAGAGAGGGATCACTTTTGTATCATACAAATATTTCTATTAAGTCTTGCACAGCATCAGACATTATATAACGTGTTGCAATTATGTGTGGACAGCCTTTGCCAGTTAACCAAAGCAAGCTATAGTCAGTATTGTTCATCACTTTGTCCCTAGTCTAACATAGTTGCTGATAAGTACTCAAATCTTAGGTAATTATCAAACACTTATAAACCATAAAAATCTAGGTGTGCAAATAAAATACTGTATCACTGGTGGTGAGCTACATGAATAAAATGTACTGGACAAAAATTTTATACCCCACAATTCATGTTCCTAAACTGCTACATCAAGAACTTTCACATACATGACCTCAGATCTTTACAGTAACTTTGTGAAGCAGCAGGCCTATTTTACTGAGAAACAGAAAAGGTTAGTTTTGGTTTTTTTTAATGTTTATTTATTTTTGAGGGAGAGAGTGAGACAGAGCACGAGCAGGGGAGGGGCAGAGAGAGAGGGAGACACAGAATCTGAAGCAGGCTCCAGGCTCTGAGCTGTCAGCACAGAGCCCGACGCGGGGCTCAAATCCACAGAGTACAAGATCACGACCTGAGCCAAAGTCAGACGCTTAACCTACTGAGCCACCCAGGTACCCCCAGAAGAGGTTAGTCTTAACCCATGTTCTCCAATACTATAGCCACATTTCACAAGCCACATGTGATCTGAGCACCTGGAATGTGGTTGCTGTGACTGAATTTATTTTAAAATTTAATTAAAACTAAATAGTAACTGATAATTGATTCAATTATGGAAAACTTATGTTTGGAATAACCTAGATAAGCAAATCTGCTTTTTCAACTGTAAATATCATGAAATCTAAATACAGAATATTTCCAGTGAAAAGAGGGTCTGAAAGGAGATGTGCTTAACTGTAAAATACAAATCAGATTTTGAAAAATCACTACCCCAAGAAAGGAATGTAAAATATCTCATTTGAAAATTTTATACTCCTTACGTGTTGAAATTTTAACATTCTGGATCAAATTAGAACATCCTCAGAGCAAAGTCCAACAGGAAAAAAGCGAAGTAGGATACTGTATAACTTCTCTTAAGGCCAATCATCCTATTTCTTTGAAATATTTTGTGTCCAAAGATCCAGGTTCAAATCCCATTCTGATACTGTGTTCCCTTGGACAGTATCCCTTGGGGATTAAGTGAAGACTGAAAGCACCCAGCCACATATTCATAGGGCAAAACAGGCTCTCACAAGAAGTCTACTGTTCCCTTCATTCACTAGTCACTGTTCATCACCACCACTTCCCAAAAGAGACAGTATTCAACTAACACTTTTTTTTTTCCAACAACTTTCAAATAATGAATGTTTTAATTTTGGTTAATAAAATATTCTAAACATACAAATATGGGTGATCAGATAAACCTTCACTCTTACCAAGCCTATAAATGTACAGTCCAATGTAGTAGACAATAGGCTGATGTGGTCATCTACATTTAAACTAATTAAAAAGAAATAAAAGTAAAAACTTAGTTCCTCAGTGACACAAACCATATTTCAGTATCCTTATGTAGCTAGTATATATTCTTTTTTTCCTTTTTTTTAAATATTTATTTATTTGGGGGAGAGTGCAAGCAGGGAAGGGGCAGAGAGAGCAAGACAGAGGACCTGAAGCAGGCTCGGAGCTGACAGGCTGACAGCAGTGAGCCTGATGTGGGGCTCAAACTAACAGTGAGATCATGACCTGAGCCAAAGTCAGATGCTCAACCGACTGAGCCACTCAAGTGTCCCACTAGTATATATTTTCATCATGGAAGAAAGTTCTTTTGGACAGTAGCTCTCAAAAAGAAAAATCACATCAGTAACAGTGACAGGAAAAAACATACTGTTAAATATAATTCAAATATCACAGGTTAAGGTTTCTAAAATCACGCATTTCACTATACACTAGCACGAAAACGACCGTTGTTCTATATACACACAGTTCCACGTCTTACATTATCTCCTAAACAGAATGCAAGCATATTCACCACAATTAGCCACACCCCTTTAAGTAAATAGACCATTAGGAAAATTCTGAAAAACATGATACATCTTAAACTTGAAAGCTATTCCCAAGGTAAACTGCGGCAGAATTCCAGGCAGTATGCCTCTTCCAAGCAGTATAGTTAAGCATATACAATATCACAATAATAGCGGGCACTGCTCTCTCTTTGCAAATCAAAACAGCCACAGCAAGAACTTCTACCATTCAATTCACAACACATTCCAGGCCTGCATTTATGGATCAAAGAGAAAAAAAAAATGGGTGGGAAGATTTTTAATTGCAGAACTCAAGAACCTGGGTATACAGTAAAATGTGCCAATCAGCATAAAGATACTTAATGTGCCAAGAACTGAGAATTGCAGGCAATATTTTACGTATAGTCTAGGATGTTTTTTACAATCTGCAACTCTAGCAATATCTTGCCCAAATAGGCACTCATCTGTTGACTATCAGCCTAGCAATCCTGAACACACACACACACACACACACCCTTCATAACTTAAAATACTTAACATTCATTTCATATAATTCCAAGCCTTGATGACAGATCCTTCAGTTGGACAGAATAGTTAAAAATAAATTCATTTACAGTTCACCTTTGGAAATTTTCACAAAAACTAACTCTACACTCAAGTTCCTCAATTCTTGTTCCCAATTTTTATCCTAAGTGTTTCAGAAAATTTTCTGCTACTTAGCAAACTGGCAGAACTCAGGCCAAAGACCTGAGGTGCCTATTAAAATAATACTCATTAATTGTTTAAAAAAGAGAAGGGATAAAAATGAGAAGTTAGGAGATACTCTGTAAGAAGTTGGTGACTGGGGCCCTTTGCACCATTAACCATTATTAACTGGAAGTTCACAGACCCACTAGCAAGCTTAACTTTAGGCATGGCATATTACTACAAAAAAATGACTGAATTCTCCAAATACATTTGCAAAGCTGCTTTATACTCAAATCTTCAAATTATTTCAAAAGGAAATGGTTTCACTTGAATATATGAAGAAACTCAGAAATCAGACCCATATTAAATCTGTCTTCAATTAGTGACAAGGTGAGATTCCAATCTCTGGGATTATTTAACAATTCTCATCTCGTCTTTAATCGAAATGAAAAGCTACTGCTCAAATCACCACTAGTTAAGAAATAGGGTTTACTAATGGGACATACCTCTGCCTTGTAAACACCAACAGTACCTGTTTCTGTCTATAATTTACAAACATTTATCTACAGAAAGATTATATTTCAGCAACACTCTAGTGTGAGAATGAGCCTGTGTTTTCCCCTCAGACCTAAAAATATTATTTTCCCAACTCTTTACATTCATTTACACCCCACTTTAACAGAAAGAACACAACAATTAAAACTTGGAGCAAAAACAAGAACTTCTCTGTGTCCACTGTCACTTAACATTTTTTAACCTTTTGTAAAAGTGTTCCATTACTTCAAATGAGTTATCTGAAAAGCACAGATGACTAAAGGTGTGTTACTTATTTTTTAGATTTATTCATTACAATTCAAAACTTAAAGGAAAAAAATTTCTTGCTGATGCAAAGATGATTAATACCTGTAAAGAAATAATGAAGTTATGTTACTGATAGCCTAAATAGTCATCCTTTTTATTAACCTTTTTATTAACAAGAATCCTTTATGTATACCAACTGGAGAAAGTAAATAAAATAGCTTTCAACGGTAAGGTGTCCAATAGGCCACTAACACTAATATCATGTCAAACCACGGCATCTTTTATCATTATGAATTCAGGCCTTCAGAAGATGAGCTGAGGCAGGCCTCTTTAAGGGGGTATTTGGGAAGAAAACAAAATACATGAATAAATGACTGCAGCCAGAGTAAAACCAGGATTGGTGAACTAAGAAAATCAGAAGCTCAAAAACGGCTTAATTCAGTCAAGCCCTCCAATGATCATCTATCTGCCTGAGCCCGCCACCGGCAAACTGCCAGATAAGACAGTATGTTGCATAGGAAAATGCACCACGGGGAAGAACTCTAGAACCTACTAAAAGTAAGCCAATTGCAGACCAAACAACCTTGCATATCTCAGAACAGGTATGCTCTATCTCCAGGACTCTATTTCATTCCATGCAATCCTGAAGGAAGTACTTACGCCAAGCCCACAACTACCTGCTATACTCCAGCAGACCCCAAGATAACCTATGGATAACTCTTTCCCACCTCTTAAAACGAAAGAGGGGATAAAAGCTGCATCATCCCCAGAGAAATCAAGAAAGGAAAAAAAGACGAGTACCCCTAGGGACCTTGACCCCACGCACTGAGACTGACACCGCCCTGAGAAATACGTTCCCCCATTTACCCTCCTCCTGGTTCCTTCAGTGACCTTCTGTTCCTACTGCCTCAGGGAAGGCTTGAGGCAAGTCACTGCCGTTCCACCCACCCCCAGGGGAAGGTGCCTTTCCCAGTTGAGAGCCGCAGAGGGAGGAAGAAAAAAGGTTGCTCCTCCCCAGCCCACCCGCCCCACAACTGCCGAATACAGACACGATGGGGAAAGGGAAGAGAAGAGCAATCGGAGATGACAGCTCTGCACTGGCCTAGGGATTGAAAATCCTTGCTGTGGAAGAAACGCGGGAGATTTCTTCCCACCCCCCACCCCCACCCCACCCCCCGCCAAGCAACCCAAATGAATGAACTGAATAAAACGGCGAGGGGGGGAGGGGGTTAGAATGCGCAGTTTTTACCACTCAGGAAGCGAAAATAGAGGCCCTCGAACCCAGGCCTGGCCTCGCTGCCTTTTGCACCCCGACTCTCGTCCTTTCTATCCAAGTCCCACACCATTAACCCTTAGGCTTTCCAAGATAGCGCCCCTATCCTCCATCTACCCCAATACCCCAAGCACCGATACCCACCCCGCTCCGATCCTGCTTTTTGCTTGGGCCCAGACTCCAGCCTCTTCCTTCCTACTACCCTTTCCACAGCCCTCATAGGCCCGAACCCAGCCGCACCTGGAGATGCTCCTGAAAACGAATTGGCAGAATCTGGGCCATGGCGCTGTCGGGGTGTATGGTCTCCTCCTGTCACTGGGGCTGCGGGGCAGTGGCTGCCCAGGCTCTCCAAGGGAGAGGAGGAGAAGGGGGAGGGGGAAGGCTGGACTCAGCAGGATACTCTCCGGGGACGCAGGAAACTGGCAGGCAGACGAAAGAGCTCGGGTCGGGGGCGGAGGCTCCAGGGTCCGGGAGAGCCGCAATGGCGGAACCGGGCGCAGCGCAGACTCCGGAAACGGCTGAGCCCTGCGGAGGGATCCCGACGACAGAACTCCGCCCAAGGCACCTCACCCCCTCCGCCTTATGTACCCCTCCACGGAGTGCCGCGGTGCAGTGAGGCGCAGGAATTCGGGGCGCAGTACGCCGAGGAGCTCTCGCTTACTGCTGCGCCACGAGGGTAAATTAGAGGAATCGGAGGGACTACTTTTTTGGACTCATCACTTTCTCCAGCCTCCTTCTTTTCCTCCCCCCCCCTTTTTTTGCATTTTGCCACATCATGCGACTAGCAGTGACCGACGTCATTTCCGTGGGCGCTTAGGTCCCACCCACGTACTTCCGGGTGCACGTGATGCTGGTCAGGAAGGGTCGGCTGATAGCTGCCCGAGTGCCGGGCGAGTTCCATGGAAGTGTAGTGTCTCCTGAGAATAGAGTGGCTGTTGGGCTGCTGTGAGGAATGGCGGTGTTACTCACTTTCCTTCTGGGCCCTGCCTATTTATATTGATTCCCATACGAAGAGGACGTGGCGTGGGTAGATGGGCTCAGCCTCCCGCCCTCTCCGTGACTCAGGGAAACGGCCTCCTTGCAAGAGCGCTCTCTTGGCAGCCGCCTGCAGCACTCCTCCCCCGCCTACTTTCAAACCGTGGGTGGTTTCTTACATCTCAGGGAGTGGGAATGAAATGGGGTTTAAGATACTGCCTGCCCTTATGCACACCGTCCTGACGCTTGGAGAAGCTGACGCTTGGATTCTAACTAGAATTAGCAATCTCTTTGTACGTTACCTAAATAATTGGCCCAAAGGACAGTGAAGGCCATTTATGAGGTGTCTGAAGCTGGCCTGATAGCTTTTATTTCTGCGGACATTTTGGCGGACACGTATGTGACATGAGTCAAGCTTGGTATAAAGAATTAGAGTATCATATATGTGCTACAGAATTGGACCAAAATTGTGATAGGATTTTTTAGCCACATCAAATGAGTCTGAAAGATCTCGATAATTAGTTTAAGGGAGAAGTTTGACACCTTTAAGGGTCTATGGTGTGATTAACACACGTTCTTCGAAAAAGGGTTTAGCTATTAATTGGTGTATTTCAGTGGGACCACCTTAACATTGCCCATTAATGAGCAGCGTTTGGGAATGTAAGCGCTTCAAACCTGGCTGGCACATCTTGTCTTCTAACAGCGTTAATAGAACTATGGTATTCATTATCAATTAATAACCTTCCCAGTAGTTTATTGCTAAGGTATAAGCTGTAATATTTCATTAATGGCACAAATGCAATAAAGGATACAAGAATTTAGTTCTGTACCTTTCATCTTTATAGGAGATGTGATTATTTTTCCAGAAAGATCTTGAGGAAAAATAAGCACATAGTAATTCTTTTTACTGGCCTTTTCAGTTAAACATAAAACCCTATTAGGTATACAATAATTCTGTGTGTTAAGCAGTTTTGCTTAGAGAAGTTTGCTTAATCATTTAAATTGCTTTTAATGTTTTTCCCAAAATATATCTCACCTACTTAGGATGAGAGAAGAATCTTTGGCAGTTTAGGAGACAGAGACTGTTTTGCATTGCAAAGAAAAGCCTTGCCACCATAAGAGTGAATATTTATGCTAGGCAAAATGTTTGAATATGTTCTGTATTCTGCAACCTTTCTAATTCCGGTTTAATAGTAGTTGCTTTCAATCCTTTTTGGAAATAGACAAATTCTAAATTAAAAATCTAAAGGAGTTATTGTTTTATTACAGTAAAAGCAATAGCTTAATCGGGTTACATTTCTAATCTCAGAATCTGAGGTACAAGAGCTATATCATGAATGGGCCACCAAAATTTTCTTTAAGTTGTTAATAACTGTCTTGTATTTTCATGCAGACCTGTAATTGTAAGCATTGTACATTTAGAATTCCCAAAGCAGTTGATTTTAGCTTGGATATTTGAATGTATGCAATATCTTAACCAAAAGTGCACTGACGTTATATTAATGACTGCTGTGTCATCAGACATAGAAATGTAAAAATGCATTGTTTTCAGAAGTCATTTAGGGAGAAGAAAAACATTATAATTTACCAGTTCGTTTTGAACACTGCATCCTTCAAATCAATAAATCCAAAATGTTTCAAGAGGAAAAAAGGGTCCAGATGATAAACATTAAAACCCAAACCTGTACATTTTAAAGAGCAATAATTTTGGTTGAGGTAATAAAGAGAGCTTTTTACAGTAGTAAGTTGTTCCTGCTAATGGTATAAAGGCGAAAAGAAAGGTTATCCTTGGTTGGAAGTCCCAAAGGCAGAGTCACTGTTAGCAGTTACCTGAGCAGTAACCAAATGGCTTTGTTTTCAGATGCTACCTTAAGTTAGAGAAGATACATAACCTAATAAATCAGAAAACAAATGCTAAGTTTGGGAGGAGTTTTTTCTAACTATGACAAAGTCTTAACACGTATACTGTATTAATGTGTTATCATCCTGGCTTTTAGTTTCATAAAATGTTTTAGTAAGTAGCCATATTAATAAAAATAAATGGTCAAGTTCTTCGAATTTGAAGCTATTTTTATCAGTGTATTCAATAGTAGGTCCTCGCTCTGAGTCACAGCAAGCACCATTAGCAAAAACTGCGTTGTTCATATGCTATTTTGAGGAGTGTCCATTTCTCAAAACCTATACAAGAAACATTTATTGTACCCCTAATTTTATATTTTGTGCCAGGAAATATATTTTGTGTGTGTGTGTGTGTGTGTGTAAAACATCTAGTGAGTATGATACCTCAGAAAAAAATTCATTTGATTGCTCTATAGGTGCTTATCTTCAAGCAGCCCCCAAATTAAGGCCACTACCTTTTAACTTGACCTTTTAAAAATAGCATGAGCTAGCTGCATTGCAAAAGCCACAAAGTAAAAACATTTCTCAAACATTAAGAGATATTTTTGCTTTTTATTTTTTGCTTTTTACAGAGAGAGCATGAGCAGGGAAGAGAGGCAGAGGGAGAGAAAGCGAGAAAGAGAAGCCCAAGCAGGCTCCATACTCAGCACAGAGCCCAAGGTGAGGCTTAATCCTACAGTGGACCCTGGGATCATGAGCCAAGCCTAAATCAAATCCAGAGTTTGACACTCAACCAAGCTACCCAGGTGCCCCTAAGAGATTAAATTTAAAGCAAAACTTAAAATTTTTTTAATGTTTATTTATTTTTTAACATTTTTTTAAATGTTTATTTATTTTTGAGACAGAGACAGACAGAGCCTGAACAGGGGAGGGTCAGAGAGAGAGGGAGACACAGAATCTGAAGCAGGCTCCAGGTTCTGAGTTGTCAGCACAGAGCCCGATGCGGGGCTCAAACTCACGGACCATGAGATCATGACCTGAGCCGAAGTCAGAGACACTTAACCGACGGAGCCACCCAGGTGCCCCAATGTTTATTTATTTTTGAGAGAGACAGAGCATGAGTGGGGGAGGAGCAGAGAGAGAGGGAGACACAGAATCTGAAGCAGGCTCCAGGCCAGATCTGAACTGTTAGCGGGGCTCAAACCCACAACCCGTGAGATCGTGACCTGAGCCAAAGTCGGACACTTAACCAACTGAGCCACACAGATGCCCCTTAAAGCAAAACTTTAAACCTAACCCACTGTAGCAATTATTTAAAATTCAGATTTTAATGAAACCAAAGGGATATACTTTACCATTACTCAATAAGTGGTTTTGCCATTTAAACAGCTTTGAAACATCTCAGCCCCATAACTTCCTGGATATGAATCCCACAGGATTAGGTAAAGAGCATCATATCAAATGCACTGACTCAGGTATCAGTCAACCTATAGTGCCCACTTTATTTTGGCCCTGTACAAGGCACTGGTTATAGGTGAAGCTCGCCTGAAAGGAAACATTTACAAAACCAGAAAAAAAATGTCATGGCCTTTTTAGTATGAGATGGACCTGAATTTATACTCAGTATCATTCACTACTCAGGCTTGTCCTAAATCTGTGTAGACAAGTTTTATAATGTATCATGGATGGCAAATAAGATCTATACTGAATCTTTATTCTGTGTCAGGATTGAGCATGTCCCAAGTGAATAGCCAAGACTAGCCCTGTGGGACTACAATCTGGAATCTAGTCATATTATTTAGGCCCCTCCCATGTTGTCTAAAGGTTAAATCAGTTTCCAACAGAGGAATGAAGTAGCTCATAACATTACCTTAAAAGTCCTCTCAGGAAAGTTGGTTCAAATATAGTGATACACACAGAACACTATGGACAGAAAAACCTAGAAAAGTTATAACCATGCTGATCAATAGAGAGTTAGATGCATGTCAGTGTCCCTTTCATATCCAAAATTTGAAGTCATAAGAAGCTTGAGGGGGATTTATACAGGAAGGGATAATGAGGATCAAGGTGTTGGAATGATTGTTATGGGCTTTTTATTTCCTTTCTAGATATGTAGAACTGTCTCTTCACCTCCTAGAGTTATTACTGTCTCCAAAGCAAGGCATGACCCACAAACATGTTCTCTCAGCAATCGTAAAATTCTGTTACACTCCAGGGATAGTTCCACTAGTAGCAATGCACATATGCAGCCTTCTGATAGTAGTAAACTCTTTCTCAGAACAGAATGGTTAAAAACTAAGATCTGAGGGCACCTGGGTGGCTCAGTCAGTTAAGCATCCAACTCTTGATTTCAGCCCAGGTCATGATCTCACAGTTCATGAGATCGAGCCCCATGTCAGGCTCTGTACCGACAGCATGGAGCCTGCTTGAGATTCTCTCTCTCTCTCTCTCTCTCTCTCTCTCTCTCTCAAAAATAAATAAATAACCATTAAAAAAAAATCTGGTAAGCAAAGTTTTGCTTAACTCAATAATAAAGGTTCAAGAAAGTATAATTTACTTGATCAACAAACACCTTTCAGTACATACAATGAAAAGTTAAACAATGTTAAAAACTCTTGATTAATTAAGACAATATTTTATATGGAGAAAGCAATTCTGACTTTTAAGGTCCTCAGGTTCATCACTGTGAAGTTTTTGTAAGTACACCTACATACGTAGCCTGATCTGAATATATACCAAATTTAGGACACACTACAAATTACTTTTTTAAAAATGACTTACCTGAATAGGTCATGACTGATAAGGGTAGATTATGTAAAATGAACCAAAAACCTGCTTATTTACTTTTCCTGGTTGCTTATATTCCAAATAACTGTGAGTTTAATGTTGTATAGTACACAACCATACAACTAGTCATTCCATAACATCCCAGTAATGAAAAATACATAGCATTCATATAAGCTTACCTCATATTCATTGATTTAAATTTCTTTTTCTGAGCCAGCCCTGTTAGCATTAAGGGGCATGAAAGTTTTAGGGTGAAAATAAAAACTAACCTGATACAGTTCTTTACCATCTCTATACTTTTGGGTTGTCTAGCTAAGCCATCAAATCAGACATAGATATTATACTCCTCATTACTGAAGAGGGCTTAAAAATTCCAGTTCTTGAAAGAGAACTAAATGGAATAGCAGACTGGCACACAATGGCAGTCTCCAAGTACTACATGCTATAAACAGATAACCTGAATCCAAGAGGACTTTCAGATTTTTCTGTCTCCCAAGAATGAGTGGCACCCAAAGTATTCATTTTACTACTTAGTGTTAGCCCAAGTTACAGACTGGAAACTGAAAAACCCTTCAAAAAAGCCCCTCTCAAGGCGACATGATCTTTCCATTGTTGTGATGGATCTTTCCGTTGTTTAACTTTGATTCCTCTCCCAACCACAAAAATTCTGTCTTTTTTATTCTAGTCCTAGTCTTACTCCTACTCTGCCTTAAAAACTGAGCTTAAAATCTATTTATCCTACTTGTTAAGCTATTATAACATTTACTGACTGTACCCCCTGTTTAATTCAAAACCTAACTTACGTTGTCAATAATCATACCTGGAGCTAGCACAACAATCATTTATAAATATCTGACATATATACAAGGCACCAAACTGGGTGCTAGGCTATTATTTTGGATTAACCCCTCTCATTTCCTCTGTATTAGCTGAACACCAAGTAATATTAGATTAAGAAACATGTAGCTTTTATCTGGACAAGTAATGTGATCTTTTCTTCAAAAATCTTTAATAGTTTCACAAGAGTTTTGTATTATTCATATTTTAAGGTAAAGGAACAGCTAACAAGTAATATGGATTACTTTGAAATTCGGGGGCAGAATAAAGACTATAATTTAAATTTATTGATATCTAACATTATGCTCATTCCCGTCAACTCTGCTATAAAGAAAAATAAAAGGGGCACCTGAGTGGCTCAGTCAGCTAAATCCACCTTCAGCTCAGGTCATGATCTCACAGTTGGTGAGTTTGAGCCCCGTGTTAGGCTCTGTGCTGACATCTCAGAACTGGGAGCCTGCTTCGAATTCTGTTGTCTCCCTCTCTCTCTGCCCCTCCCCTGCTCATGCTCTCTCTCTCTCTCAAGAATAAATAAACATTATAAAATACTTTTTAATAATAAAGAAAAATAAAAGCCGGAAAAATCTCAGATACTTCATGAAATTAAGATCTCTTCTTACAAATGAAATAATCTGAATTAGAATTGGTATGTGAAAAGTACTTTCCTGGATTAAAGTGTAAGTGGTAAAAAGTGAAATCAAAAGAACGATATTTCCTGATGTGAAAATTATATGAAATCTAAATTTCATTGTCCATAAATAAAGTTTTATTGGAACACAGCCATATCCATTTGTCTATGGCTGCTTTTATACTACAACAGCAGAGTAGTTTCAAGAGAGACTATGTGGCCGGAAAGCCTAAAATATTTACTATCTGCCCTTATCATTCAAATCAGTTATTTCCTATAGACAGTTTCAACATAAGGAAAAAGATGAGTATCTAAATATGTAAATTAAGATAATAATGAGGCACCTTTTTTGTTCTATAATTAGAAGAATATTTTTGAGTGACAACAGGCTGCAGTAAGGCAGGCACTTTACTACATTGCTGTTGGGAACATAAACTGGTTCACCTGTTTTGCAAAGCAAACCATCAGGAGTCTCAAAAAATCACTTTCAATGCTATAAAGAATTTGACCGTAAGAACATATCACAATTTATTCAACTATTTTCCTATTGATAGATACATATGTATTTTTCAACTGTTTTGCTATTAGAAACACTGGAGGATATATAACATTTTTATGAATGCTGTACTTAACATTTCCATGTATTTAACATCAACCATCAACTGATGCTAAATCTGTGTGAGTCAAACTTTATGAGGAACAGCATATTTTCTATAATCTCAAAAGAGTTCCTAGAATCTATATCTAAAAGTGGGCATGCTGGGTCATAGGTTATGCACATCTTCAACTTTACTACACATTTGCCAAAATGTTCTCTAAAATAAAATCAATTTATTCTATGCCAATGCTTTTTAGGCATATTGACTGTTGCCAATCTAATGGAAAAGAATGGCATTTCACTGTTTTCAACTGGATTTCCCTAATTACTAGTAAGATTTAATATCTTACTGACCATGTTTCTTCTTTTGTGAGGAAATATGTCCCTTGGATATTTTTCTATGGTAACATTTATCTTCATTGTCTCTTTTTGTTTTGTTTCATTTAGTGATTTGAAAAAGTGAATCCTCATTCTTTTAAGAACAAACTTGTCCATTATCACTACTGTTGCTCCAAGGCTCCTTCCACCTTCTTAACTAGATCCAGTATTCCTCTCATACTATTTCTCTCACAGTGGAAATCAAATTCTTTTGTTTTTTTAAGAGAGAGAGTGAGTATGGGCTGGGGAGAGGGGCAGAGGGAGAGAGAAAGAATCTTAAGCAGGTTCCACGCTCAGTGTGCAGCCTTAAGTGGGGCTCAATCCCATGACCCTGGGATCATGACCTGAGCCGAAATCAAGAGTCAGACGCTCAACTGACTAAGCCACCCAGGTGCCCTGGAAATCAATTCTTTTTACAGGAACTCTTGTCACAATTACCTTAAAGCTTTAATAAATTCATATAGTACAAAATGAGTCAAAATGCCATAAATTGGTTTCCAAAGCCTTCCATAATCTGTTCTCAACCAACATTTTCAGCCTGTTACTTTCCTACATATAATCCATGCACCAAATAAAGAGACTGTTTGCTACCCTTCTCAAATAGCACCTGGGCTTTTTAAATTCTCTGTCTTGATCTATATACCAACTCCCATCTGTTTATTGGAAATTCTTCAAAGAAAGCTCTTTCTCATAATATAATGCGAACAAATAAATATAGGAAAGAATTTGGGGGCACTTGCGTGGCTCTGTCGGTTGAACGTCCAACTCTTGATTTTTGGCTCAGGTCATGATCCCCACCTCAGGCTCAGGTCATGATCCCCACCTCAGGCTCTGTCCTGAGTGTGGAGCCTACTTAAGATTCTCTCTCTCTCTCTCTCTCTCTCTCTCGCTCTCGCTCTCCCTCTCTCTCTCTTCCCCCCCCCGCTCTCCCTCTCCCCCCCTTCTGCCCCTCTCCCCAACTTGTGCACACTCTCTAAAATAATTTTAAATATATTTAAAAAAAGAATTAGGAAAAATAAATCACCATTTTGCAACCATAAAAATAAAACTGATTCAGCAAGAATCATCAGTTGATGATAAATCCTGAGGATGATAATTTATAAGAAACAGGGTATTTAACATAATTTCAACATATCCCTCCTGAAATTACTTTTTTTTTTTAACGTTTATTTATTTTTGAGACAGAGACAGAGCATGAACAGGGGAGGGGCAGAGAGAGAGGGAGACACAGAATCCGAAACAGGCTCCAGGCTCTGAGTGGTCAGCACAGAGCCCGACGTGGGGCTCAAACTCACGGACCGCGAGATCGTGACCTGAGCCGAAGTCGGAAGCTCAACTGACCGAGACACCCAGGCACCCCGTGAAATTACTTATTAATTATAAGAGTAACTACATTGAAGAAATCAATATACTCTAACCAAGTAATCAAAATTAGTATCACCAGGGCACCTGGGTGGCTCAGTAGACTGAGTGTCTGACTTTGGCTCAGGTTTGTGAGTTTGAGCCCCGTGTCAGGCTCTGTACTAACAGCTAGGAGCCTGGATCCTGCTTTGGATTCTGTGTCTCCCTCTCTCTCTGTTCCTTCCCTGCTCATTCTGTCTTTCTCTCTCTCAAGATTAAATAAACATTAAAAAAAAAATTAAAAAACATTCATATCACTAATAAGGGGCATATACCATACCTCCAGATTTGATGCTTGAGGAAAGACATTATGCAGTATTCTAATAAAAAATGCATAACCATGAGGAAACATTAGAGAAATCCAAATTGAGGACATTCTATAAAATAACAGCCTGTGAGTGCCTGGGTGGCTCAGGCAGTTGAGTGTCTGGTTCTTGATTTCGGTTCAAGTCATGATCCTGGGGTCATGGGATCGAGCCCCACATCAGGCTCCACACTGACCATGGAGCCTGCTTAAGATTCTCTCCCTCTTTATTTCTGCCCCTCTCCCCCACTTGTGCTCTCTCTAAAATAAAATTTAAAAAGAATTTTAAAAATATATAACTTAGCCTGTATTACTAAAAAGTGTCACAAATGTTATTCAAAATGTTAAATGTGAAAGAACAAGAAAGACTGAGGACATTTTGCAGACTAAAAGAGATTAAATACAATACACAATTTGTGATGGGATCCTGAACTGGGGGAAAATTTATAAAGGACATTATTGGGACAACTGATGAAATTTGAGTATGGACTATAGATTTAGAATGTGTGCGTAACATTTATTAAAATGAAAGAGCTTTCATGCTAAGAATCCACATATACCCCCACATTTAAGAAAATACACTGAGGAGTGCTAGGGTGGCTCAGTTGATAGAGCATCTGACTTCGGCTCAGGTCATGATCTCATGGCTCATGGGTTTGAGTCCTGCGTCGGGCTCTGTGCTGACAGCTCAGAGCCTGGAGCCTGCTTTGGATTCTTTGTCTCCCTCTCTCTCTGTGCCTCCCTGGCTCACACACACTCTCTCTCTGTCTCTCTGTCTCTTTCTCTAATACAGAAATAATATTTTTTTAAATATTAAAAAAAAGAAAAAAGAAAATACATTGATAAATATACCTGAGAAGAGAAACTGGTAAGACTAATGTACTGACAGTGTCAACAGCACTGGAGATTACAATGAACGAATTAACCACACAGGGAATGTTAGAGGAACCATCATCGCTAACCTTACTTTAAGAACAAATACAGAGAGGGGTGCCTGAGTGGCTCAGTCAGTTAAGCATCCGACTTCAGCTCAGTCATGGTCTCACGGTTCATGAGTTTGAGCCCCACATCAGGCTCTGTGCTGACAGCTCACAGCCTGGAGCCTGCTTGGGATTCTTTGTCTCTCCCTCTCTCTGCCCCTCCCTGCTGTGCTCTGTCTCTGTCCCTGTCTCTGTCTCTCTCTCAAAAGTAAATAAACATTAAAAAAAAAAAAAAGAACACAGAGATTTGGGTCCTTATGTGATTTTTCAATAAAGGCTCAAGTTTCTAGAATTGAACAGAAAACTGTTTAGACACCAAAGGAAATAACTGCAAAATAGTTACCTATAAAAAATTTAGATTCTTAATTTTTACAAAAAATATCTAAAAACACACATTATACTGCCTTTTGAATTTTAATGACACTAATAGCTTTATTTAACAAACATTGAGAGACTACTATGTGCAAAGCACTGTGCTAGGTGCCATGAAAGATACAGATATGAAAAAGACATAGTCCCTGCCCACAAGGAGCGTATAATCTAGTGGGGGAGACAAATACACAAATAACTAGAATACAAGGCAGTAAACAACAGAGGGGCAGTGCTGACTGTGGCCTGAGTGTGATATAACTAGCCTCAAGGTTCCAATTTGAAACACTGGTGATCTGGTGTTGGCTGCTTTGAAAAAAATCCCATCTCAAGATCAGCATAACAGATGTTTAAATGGTCATACCCAAGCAGCTGGAGGCAAAAGACTAGGCCAGGTGGAGAGGCTGTTTGCAACTGTCATGCCTACATACGTGGTGCTGATACAAGTATGTAGGGACAGCTAAAAAACAAAAACAAAAACAAAACAAAAAAAATACATATATCATCTGTCCTTTGGTTAATGGCTATAGCTACTGTTTTAAACAATATATTTTTATATAAAAAGGAATTTGTATAATCCCAGAAAAATCAATTTAAGGATTAATAATAATTCAACAAAGAATCTTGCCATAGGCAATTTTCTTATTTACTAGTTGATTAAGTCTTTTCTCTAAATATCTATAAAGCTCTGTAGCAATTAAACAGTTAGACATCTAAGTATTGCTGAGTAAAAACCTCTTATGTTTAGCCTTCTGAAGGAAATGGTCACATACCTGATAACCTGATATAATACTATTCTAATAGCAACAAGAAGGCTTTAAAGAGATTTAAGGAAAATAATTTTTAATGCTTCAAATGCAAATGGAATACACGCTGATTAAATACAATTCAATGTTCTTTGAAAATACCTCAGTGACAGCATTTGATACCAGTTAAGGCCAGCAAAATTGAAGTGAGGAAAATATCACATGTATTGTCTTTCATTGGTTTCGTAGATCATTGCCTAGGACCATGGCAACTCAATCTTTTCTTTGAAAATTCCATTTATTGGTATTGGTGAACTTTGATTTGCTTTTAGCTCATATGCTAATAACAGCTGCTGACCCCTTCCTCTTGGTAGTGCTATTTAATATAAATGTCAAAGTAGAAGCACATTTCCTGGCTGCTTTTCCTACTTCCTGAATTGGAGGATTCACTGCTTAGCCTGTTTCCTTCCGTGTGTCACTGTGATCCTGGGACCTCTGCTGCTTTCGCTCAAGGAAACGAGCACGTGCATCTGATATGGACTTATCATCATTTCTTCTTTGCATTTTCTTTAGGACTTCTTTTGAGATTCCATCTGAAAACATTATAAATTAATCCAGTTAAACTTTAGTTGTGAAACTCAGTACTAGAAATGTTAAGAGAAGGAGATGCCCTGATTTTTCAATGCTAAGGAGGAAAAAAAGAAAACTAAAATTTGCCCTTTCAAAAGAAACAATGTAGCCTATGGTTAAAAGATAAAGAGCATGCCGGCACCTGGGTGTCTCAATGGGTTGAATTTCCAAATTCAGCTCAGGTCATGATCTCACATTTTGTGAGTTAGAGCCCTGGACTGGGCTCTGAGCTGGTGGTGTGGGGCCTGCTTGGGATTCTCTCCCTTTTCTTTCTACCCCTCCCCCGCTCTCGTTCTCTCTTTCAAAATAAATAAAATTTAAAAAAAAACAAAAAAAACTAGCATGGAGGAGTGCCTGGGTGGTTCAGTTGGTTAAGCATCCAGCTCTTGATCTCGTTTCAGGTCACAAGACCAAGTTTGTGAGATCGAGCCCCACAATGTCAGCATGGAGTCTGCTTGGGATTCTCTCTCCTTCTCTCTCTGTCCCTCCTCTGCTCATATTCTCTCTCTCAAAAATAAATAAACAAAAAAAAAAAAAAAAAAAGAGCATGGAAAAAATAAATAAGTCAATTAAAATAAATAAATGAATGAATGCATGGAGGCCTAAAGAGCCAGAACAACTGACCCTAATTTAATCATGTACTACAGTTATATACTGCAATAGAACACTACATTTCTAAAGACTCTTCCAGATCTATTTTTCATGACATTAAAAAAGGATCATAAAATTTGCTCCATAAATCAGCCTCAGAAAGCTTTACTGAAAAGCTTTTTGTATATGTGAGCTGAGAATTAAACTTTCTGTCCTACTTCATTCAGTACAACTGTTTACACCTCCCAACTAGGGATCTCACATTTCACAGAAAAATCCCCTGGGTGGGGTGGGGGGGAGGGGAAGATGTTCTGAAGTAATAGTCACAAAATTTTATAAACAAAATAAAAACAGCAGTGGACTACTGGGAAACTGTATGGCATTATGGTTAAGAGTTTAGGTCATCACGTCAGTTTCCTTGGATTCAAAATACAGACTCACAAATTATTAGCTATGGGATTTTTCAGCAAATTATTATACACTGCTAAGTATTTCGTCATCTATAAAGGGGGGATGTGTACTTCCCTCATAGATAGGGTTATTGTGAAAACTCAATGAGGTAATTAATGCAAGTTGTTAGCACATGGTAAAAGCTCAACAGATACTGTTTTTATTAATAATGTTGTTGGACAGAGGGATTAAGGAAAACATGATTAACTGGAAGAAAAGAAGGAAGTCAAAGTATCAAAGTCTGAGACTCATGACAACTCTTTGCTTTCTGAGGAGATAGAGCCAGAATCTAAGCTCTATACAATATTTCCATAATTATATGAGAATTTGGGTATTTATGCTCCCTGGACTTAAGTTACTAGAACAAATGACTGACTCACCCTTTAGATGCTTTACATTTTCCTTATTTGTCCATCTCCTTCTTGCATCTTCTCTCACTTCACGTCGGGCCACACTGCTCAAATCATGTGCATTAAATTCATGCAACTTGGGTAATAAGTCTCTCACCCATTCATAACGGATTGGACACACAATTCTTGCGTAGACTTTGGTGGTAACTAATACCTCATGAAAAATGATCCATTCGAGTTTGGTTTCTTGTTCATGAAGCTATACAAAAGAATTTATTTAAGGATGGTTAACTCAGTAACCTGCCTTATTCCACATTAGACCAGCCAAACACTAATAGCCCCAAATCTTCTGAATTAATTCCTATATTTTTCAATCAAACAGAAGGCATGGGCCAAGCAGTGCCTTTACAGCTTTATGTAATAAAGATGTATGCTAGGGGTGCCTGGGTGGCTTTATTAGTTAAGCAGCTGACTCTTGATTTCGGCTCAGGTCGTGGTCTCAATGTTGTGAGGTGGGGCTCCACACCGGGCATGGAGCCTGCCTGGGATTCTCTCTCCACCCCCACCCCCCAAATAAATAAATGGACTTAAAAAAAAACAGACTAAACATAACCACAAAGTGAAAAGTAGAAAACATTTGTGTATTACTTATTCCCATACCTTTACAAATGTCTTCCCTTTATTAAAAAATAAGACACTTAAGGGGCGCCTGGGTGGCGCAGTCGGTTAAGCGTCCGACTTCAGCCAGGTCACGATCTCGCAGTCCGTGAGTTCGAGCCCCGCGTCGGGCTCCGGGCTGATGGCTCAGAGCCTGGAGCCTGTTTCCGATTCTGTGTCTCCCTCTCTCTCTGCCCCTCCCCCGTTCATGCTCTGTCTCTCTCTGTCCCAAAAATAAATAAACGTTGAAAAAAAAAAATAAGACACTTAAAAAATAATAATAGGCACTTACTGCTGAGGAAGGATGAATGTGGACTGGGCTTCCACGCCCATCCATTGTGCAAAATGTTCTCCCAACAGATCTAAAAACCAAAAAACCAAATGATAAAGATAAGAACACTAAAATAATTAAATAAGTAGAGCACTAAGTCTAACAATGTACAATTATAATAATGTGTTCTACCACAAAGAGTTTTATAAACAGAAGTTTAAACTTACTTGTCACTATAACTTCTCTACCAAGCCATCTTAAATAATGATACATCTTAAACAGTCATTTCAGTTAAGTAGAAACATTTCTTGTTAATAAGTATTAATGTTAACAATATTGATAATATTTATGCTTTAACATTTCTAAAATGATTTTGTAATAAATCCTCAAAACAACCTATGAGTTTTGAGAGTAAGTTACTTTTATTAAGAGGTCAAAACAGATTCAAACAAATCAACTAGCCTTCCAAAGGTCACAGAGTTAATGTATGGTGAAATCAAGTTCCAAACATAGGTCTTCTGACTTAAATCTTGATATGATGATCTCTTTTTAAAGGGATAATTTTCACTATTCTAAAATCTGATAATTAGAATTTTGCACCTATCGTTTCTGTAATTCATGTTCTTAACTTCAAATTCGTATCCTCTTCTACAGTTCCTTACATAAATGTTATTCCAAAAACTTGTCAAAATATTAGCCCTAGTTCAACCATCACCACAGATGATTTCCTATAATACTTTATATACATTCCCATTATAACCCAGATCAGATTGCATTATAATTATTTATATACTATGCAGTATATATATATATATATATATATATATATATATATACGTATATGTATATACATACATACACACATGTATATGTGTGAAATATATATGTGAAAAGTAGTATATGTGTGTATGTATGTATATACATATACATATACGTATATATATATACATATATGTGTATATATATATATATACACATACATATATGTGTATTTATATATATATATTTGTACAGTACAAAAAAACATTTTTTTTTTGAGAGAGAGAGAGTACCCATAACCAGGGGAGGACCAAGGGGGGGAAGAGGGAGAGGGAGAGGGAGAGGCAGGGAGAAGGAGAGGGAGAGGGAGAGGGGGAGAGAGGGAGAGAGAGAGAGAGAGAGAGAGAGAATTCCAAGCAGGCTCCACACCTAGCTCAATCCTATGTACTATGAGATCATGACCTAAGCCAAAATCAACAGTGGGATGCTTAATTGACTGAGCTACCCAGGTGCCCCCAAAAAATCTTTTTTACTTGAACCATTTGAATTAGTTACCAACCTTATGCCCCATCATCCCCAAATATCTGAGTGTGCATTTCCCATAATCAAGGACATTCTCTTAAATAACCATAATACAACCATCAAAACCAGGGAATTAACACCAATACCATCACTAACATCTAATCCTCAGACCCCACTGAAGTTTTAACCAGATGTCCTAATAAAATTTTTTATAGCAAAAGAATCCAATTCAGAATCGAGTATTAACTTTACGTTTCATGTCCCCTTAGTCTACCTCATTATGGCAATCTTTCTTTGACCTTCATGATCTTGACAGTTGTTTTGTTATCTATCTATTTATTTATTTATTTATTAAGTTTATTTATTTTGAGAGAGATAGAGAGAGAGAAAGCAAGCATGTGCGTGGCCAAGGGGCAAATAGAGAATCCCAAACAGGCTCTGTGCTGTCAGTGCAGAGCCCGACTTGGGGTTTGTTCCCACGACTGTGAGATTATGACCTGAGCCGAAATCAACAGTCAGGCACTCAATCAACTGAGCCCCTATTTATTTTTTTTGAAAGAGAGAGAGAGAGCTCATGAGCGGGGAGAGGGGCAGAAGGAGAGAGAGAAAAAGTCCCAAGCAGGCTCCATGCTCAGCATGAAGCCCAACTCGGTGCTCAATCCAATGACCCTGGGACCATGACCTGAGCTAAAATCAAGAGTTGGATGCTTTACGACCCTAGCCACCCAGGTGCCCTTTGACAGCTTTTTGAATAATTTTTTGTACACCCCTCAATTTGAATTTGTCTGTTTCAGGATGATTAGATTTAGGTAATGCATCTTTGCCAGGAACATCACAGAAGTTAAGCTGTGGTTTTCATTATATTCTATCAGGAAGAACATGGTTTCAATCTGTTTTGTTACTAATGGTGTTCACTTTGATGGCTTGATTTGGTTAGCATCTGCCAGGCTTCTCCATGAAAAGTTACTTTTTTCCTTTTTCCCTTAGTAATTAAGAATTTTGTGGAGGGGCGCCTGGGTGGCTCAGTCTGTTAAGTGTCCAACTTTGGCTCAGGTTGTGATCTCACCGTCCGTGAATGAGCCCCATGTTGGGCTCTTTGCTGACAGCTCAGAGCCTGGAGCCTGCTTCAGATTCTGTGTCTCCCTCTCTCTCTCTGCCTCTCCCTTGCTCTCTCTCTCAAAAATAAACAAACATTAAAAAATTAAAAAAAAAAAAAAAGAATTTTATGGAGAGGTGCTCAACTAATTCCATTTGTTATTAAACTTCTAATTTATTCATTTAGTAATTTATATGACTATAGACCCATGATTTCAGATTTTATTTAGTGGGCTATATAATCCATTACTATCATTATTTATTCTGATGCTTAATATGTCCTATATTTGTTCAATTGGAGCCTATTCAAGCTAGCTCCAGTGTACTTCTAACATGGCCTCAACCTTCATTGATCCCTTCTTGCTTGCTGGCAAAATAAGATGTTCTCAGCTCATCTTGTACTTTCCCACCCCTATTTCTCCAAACAGTTCTGAGTCCTTTATGTGGCAGATGGCTGTTTCAAGTCAAGATCAAGGGCACTGAGTATATTTATTGCTATTACGGTGTTACTGCTCCCAGTGCATCTGAGAGCTAGGGTATTTTTGTATGTATGTATTTACACATATACAAACACATATAACATATATATACCATAACATATAGTTTCATTCCCACATGTATATATCCATCCATCTAACTATATTGAAAACCATAAGTTCACAATAAAACCCTGAAATTTCAATCCAACACCACAGGGTTTATTCTCATTTTCTCCCGTTCAGTATTTATAACTCCCTTCACCATTCCTTAATATACTGAATTATGTGATTAATTCCTTTCTATATAATGAATCTCCCATCACCACCATTGTTACCCCTTTCCCTAAGAAGATGCCCTCCTTCTCTAACACTCAGACTCTAACACTCAACACCAAACATATCCCATATGAGTGCCTTCTCCATCCTGCTCAATTACTAACATTCCACACCACCCTATCTTTCCTCAGGGATGCCATGCTCAACATGTTTGTCTTTCATACTCCACACAGAGCCTCACTCCTCTGCAAGAAAACCCTTGTCATTCAACTTAGGTGCCGATATCCCATGCTAGACAGCTGTCCTACAAATTCCCTCCTACCAAACTTGAGTTCCAATATCCCACTCTGTGCCACTGCAGTTCCCCCGGCACAAGTGAAAATCATGAAGAGTCATTGTAATTGATGTCATCATAATCACGGAGCTTAAATAAACCACCAATCTTTAATATTAAATAGTTCAACATTGTAGCCAAATACAGTAGTATTCTTTATCCATTTCTCAAGCTCATTATTGCTTACCTTCGAGCTACATTTTTGAAATAGCCTGCACAAAGACATCTCCGTAGTACTTCATGTTTAGGGCCTTCAAAGGTCTCTCTTGGGAAATCACTTTGCTATAGAAAGAATATATATACAGTGGTAATCTCACAGAATAATATGAAATGATCTTTTATTTTGAAAACTACATGTTTCTAAAGACTTCTGTTTCTGGCCATATGAAGTAAGAGGGATTAGATTTACACTTCTGCTTGAAACAACCAAAAAATGTTTTATATGAAATAATGATTTCCAAAACACTGTATATCAAGTAATAAAGGACAGCGATCTCTGAGAAGTAAATGAAGTATGGGAAATAAGTGAAGTAAGTCCAACAACTGCCCCAGGTTACGGTCAACCTTGAGAGAGATTCTAGATGAAGGGTCAGGGAAGGAAAAACCCAGCGGAACCTGAAGAACACCCTGAGCTACAGAGGCAGAGCTGAGAGTCCAGGAAGACCAAGATGGCTAGAGTTCACAGGCCAAGAGTTCAGGAGAGAAGAGAACTCAGATAGAAACAGAACTCCAGAGATCTGCAGGAGGGCCTCTGCCAGTGTTCAACTGAGCACTAAATTAGCATATAAATGTGAGGAAACTACCCAAGGCCAGGGAAAGAACTTCCCCAAAGGATAACAGTGAACAGTGCTTGGTACTCACGCACACAGTTAGGAATGGGGTCTATTCCTACAAACCGGAGATCAGAATACCTCATAATTTGCATAGTTTGGGGTACAGTACTCAGAGAATCTTGCCAAAATTTGACTTAAGAAAAGATCACTATAGCAATCACCTGTTTAAGCTTCCTGATTAGTTCTCGAAGTTGAGCTTCAACACGAAATGCTGAAAATAAGCATCTCCAATGAATCCAGTGTTTTTGGCACCACGAAGCTGGAGCTCCACTGCAGAACAAAAATACTGGTATCTTTAAAATACCCTCTCGAAGTGAAAGTCTAACAGGTGCACCTGGCGGGTTCAGTCAGTAGAGCATGTGACTCTTAATCTCAGGGTCATGAGTTGGAACCCCATACTGGACATAGAGTTCACTTAAAAAAGAAAAAAGGCAGTCTAACATTCTCATTTCTATTACAAAACTAAAAACAAATAAGCATCAGTTAGCCCTTTTATGAGACCTGTCCCATTACTGAGAAAGCCACTTAAGGAATTTGAGGAAACAAATTAATGTAGATGCCTCTGAGTGAATTAAAAATAATTTGTAAATTAATTTCTTTTTATACATATATGTTTTAACAAATATCCAATCATTTTCTCATCTAAGGTACTTCTAGCGAATCAAAATTCTATAAGGTCATTTTCTTTTTTTTTTTTTTTCATGTTTATTTATTATCGAGAGACAGAGAGACACAGCGTGAGCAGGGGAGGGGGAGAGAGAGGGGGAGACATAGAATCTGAAGTAGGCTCCAGGCTCCGAGCTGTTGGCACAGAGCCCAACACGGGGCTCGAACTCACAAACCGCGAGATCATGACCTGAGCTGAAGTCGGATGCTTAAGCAACCTAGCCACCCAGGCGCCCCTATAAGGTCATTTTCAAGAAAGAATTAGGAAGAGAAGAAAGAAGAGAACTAATATTATAAAATAAATGCCTACTTAGTAATAGTCACCCAACATAGATAAATCTCACTAATGTTCACAAAAATGCCTCAAGGTCAACAGTATCCCCACTGAACCTTACTGTCTAAAGTCACATAGTAAATACATATTGGAGCTATATTTTAAACTGACACTTTCTAGGGGCATCAGGGTGGCTCAGTCGGTTAAGCTTCCGACTCTTGGTTTCGACCCAGGTCATGATCTCAGGGTTCATGAGTTCCAGCCCCACACTGGGCTCTACCCTGACACCACAGACAGAGCCTGCTTGCAATTCTCTCTCTCCCTGCCCCTCCCCTGCTTGCTTTCTCTCTCTCAAAAAAAAATTAATAAACTTTAAAAAAAAAGTTTAGGGACACCTTAGGCGGCTCAGTCAGTCGAGCATCCGACTTTGTGTCAGGTCATGATACTGCGGTTACTAGGTTTGAGCCCCAGGTCGGGTTCAGTGCTGACAGCTCAGAGCCCAGAGTCAGCTTTAGACACGGTGTTTCCCTCTCTCTCTCTCTGTCCCTCCCCCGCTCGTGCTCTGTC
This sequence comes from Acinonyx jubatus, assembly GCF_027475565.1. Lineage (NCBI taxonomy): Eukaryota > Metazoa > Chordata > Mammalia > Carnivora > Felidae > Acinonyx > Acinonyx jubatus. The sequence continues at coordinate 26,718,467 of NC_069397.1, forward strand.
TCTCTCAAAAATAAACATTTAAAAAAAATTTAACCTGACAATTTCTAGTACAAAAACTATTTCACATACCTTGATTTGCACTGTTCAAAGATGACAGCTAAAGTTGCAAAGTCATTAAATCCTCCAGCTTTAGCTGCCAATTCTCGATGTCTTTGTTCTGCTTCCTTCTGGTACTCTGGATCAACTAAAATGACAAGTTGAGAGGCAATTTAGTTATACTTTACATCAAATGCCTACATTCATTTTGTTTATTCAAGGTCAGTAGAATCTGCCTCACCATCTGCAGTGGAATAAGACAGAACTATATTAACTCTTGGGGAAGGACTCTATTTACTTCCATTACTTCTTCTTTTTTTAAAAAATTTTTTAAAATGTTTATTTATTTTTGCAAAAGAGAGAGTGTGAGTGGGGGAGGGGCAGAGAGAGATGGAGACCAAACTCCAAAGCAGGTTCCAGTCTGAGCTGTCAGCACAGAGCCCAACTCGAGGCTCAAACCCACAAGCCTTGAGATCATGACCTGAGTTGAAGTCAGATGCTTAACTGACTGAGCCACCCACTCTTCTTGTTTATTTTATTTATTTTGAGAAAGAGCACAAACGTGCACACACAAATTTGTGCGCACACGAGTGGGGGCGGGGCAGAGAGAGAGGGAGAGGATCTTAAGCAGGCTCTGCATTGTCAGCATGGAGCCCGACTTGGGGCTGGAACTTAAGAACCATGAGATCATGACTTGAGCCGAAACCAAAGGTCAGACGCTTAACTGACTGAGCCACCCAGGAACCCCACTCCTTTCCTTCTTTTAACCATACTTCAGAGATTTAACCAGAACAGTAACATTAATTCTCTCAATACATTTGCCTTTAAAATAGTATTTAGAATTTATTTTTTACGTTCAGTTTGATCATAAGAGTAACCCATGTTCATGGTAAAAAAATTATGTAAAAGTTCAACATTCCCCACTTTTGTCACATTACCCATAAACCAATCCTCATGGCTAACCACTGTTATGAATGTGTGTCCTTCAAGATATTTTCTTTTTCTTTTTTTTTTTTTTTTAATATTTATTGATTTTGGGGAGAGTGCTAGTGGGAGGCGGGCAGAGAGAAGGGGACAGAGGATCCAAAGCCGGCTCTGCACTGACAGGCTGACAGCAGAGAGCCCGATGTGGGGCTCGAACTCATGAACCCTGAGATCATGACCTGAGCTGAAGTTAGATGCTCAACTGACTGAGCCACCCAGGTGTCCTGTTCAAGTTATTTTCTATATGTATACCAGCCAATGAATACAGTGGTTTATTTTTACATAAATCCATTATATGTTTTGAAACTTCATTTAATAATGGGCTTCATGTCAGTACAAGTAGAATTATTCATTCTCAAAATAGCTTCATTGTACTCCCCAGGGATATAAGGAACATTTGAGGAACACAATTTAACCAGTCCCTATTTATCCAGTTCCTATTTATGGGCAATTAGACCATCATATAAGCAGAACTGAACTACTACTAGCCTTTTGTTTTTTTTAACTTTATATTGAAGTAAAACATGCATGCAGAAAACTACCAGATCACAACTGTACAGCTCAATGTTAATAAACATAATATACCAATGTACCCAATACCCAAATCAATAAACAGAATATTACTAACATCCAGAAGCCCTCTTTTTGTTCTCCTTCCAATAACTACCTATTCTCTTCCACAAACCATGTTCTGACTTCTGACCCCACAGAAGGCTTTTGTATAAATTTTGTATAAATGTACTTCATGTGTCTGATTTCTTTTGCTCAACATTTGTTTTTGAGATTTATCTCTTACTGACATTGACCCTATCCCACTCAGGATTGATATACTCTCTGATTGCCCAAGTTCCCTACATACCACTTTGCCCAAGCTAAATTTCTTTCAGAGTACCACTTTTTTTTTTTTTTTTCAAAATTTCCTAGGGCTCCTTCATTCATTGTACCACATCATATTGCAGTTTGTTCTCCTTCAGTAAACCCCTCACAACTAGATTTAGCATAGGCACCATGTTCCCTGGTATTAGAGAGAAGTACTTATATAGACTATGAAGTGAATCTGCAAAGCAGCAGACCCTGGTCTTAGGAGGAAAGGAATCTGATTAAAGAAAACACCCATGAAGATAAAAAGTCTTTCATCCCAGGCTTTAAGTAGCTTCGACCTTTGTTACCTAGGTGACAACTAAAGGAAGCAGTTAGAAACAAGAGGAGAGAGAATATGATTACGGGCCATACAAACAGCCCTGTCAAGGTGAAAATACAGTTCCCATCTCCTGAACCACTCAGGGAAATTGACTTTTAAGCCAAAACATTTAATTTCAAGCACTGAATCACCATTGCCCTAAAGATATTATGACAAAAGTCAAATTGCACTAGACTCAAGCATCACCCTGACCTGGCTCCCAACACTAGGAGACAAGCCTATCTATCAGACAGGAGCTCCTGGATCAATGAATTGTGTTTCCTGCTATAGAATTGTAGAGTGCCAGTTGCCTTGGACCCCTGGGGTATGAACCTTCAGAGACACTTCCTACCTGGGCTCAGTTCTTCCTTTCTCTGCCTCTAGCTGACCATTCAATTTGGCTGTAATACCTACTAGCACAATTTACACAGGTGGCTTACTATCTCTTATTAAAATGTCAGAATAACTGCAACAAATTTTAGTGTAGATTAAAATTTTAAGCTCAGCTCATATTCTGTGAAGATTAACTCTGTGTAGTTAATGTTGGATCCCTGCTGTTTAGAGCGGTGGCTTGCTCACTCACGTTTTTAAAAATGTAGAGAACATATCACTTTCCTGGTTGTCCATCCCACATTGCTACCTTCTCTATGTCTCTGTCTCTTTCCTTCATTATTCTCAAAGTCAAGAGAATAGAAACATTTTTTTGTTCCTTTTCCCTGACTCTCCCCCCAAAATAGACTAATTAAAATTAAAACACGCAGAAGTCCCATAGTAAATTCCGGATATGTACAGGAAAGTCACAATCCATATCATACACAGTTCCTACAATCTCAGCAAGTTTATCCTCTAACTAAACAAAAGTTTGACTAGCCATCTTTATTTTCCAGTAGGCTTGTCACTGTCTTTAATTTATTATCTTTCCCCAGATGAAATTCTATTATCAGTTTTATCTCATGCAAATAGGCAAATATTACTGAGGGAAGAACTGTAAGAAGGTGAAGCAGCAAAACAAGGTTATATCAGCTGAACCTTTCCATTTGGGAAAATAATTTAATACTTTTCTATACAGCAATCAATCAGAAAGCAAAACTATTTCACAGAGGATATCAATAATAATAACAGTCCTCAGAGCTGAAGCAGAAGAATAAAACAATGAGTGTCCCATACACATAAAATACCCTTTATTTCTAAAAATATCACAGTTAAAATGAAAGATTTAGAACCTACCCAGTGTTGTTATTTTAAATTTGTTCCATTTTAAGGCAATGCCTTTAGGTGGTTTAAAAAAAAACCTAGAAAATATTTAACAGCCCTCACTCCATTGTCTGACTTCTAAAGTAGTCCCTATACTAGGAGACATTGTATACAGTTCACTACAGCAAAAGAGAGATTACTAAAAATGTTGACAGTATGATCATTTTGATGTTTATAATCTCTGTTTAATGTTAGATCTGAGAATACTACCCAGTTTTACCAGTGAGGATACAGTAAACCAAATTAGATGATCTATAAAGACCCAAGCCAGAAAGTACTGCTCAACTTATAAAGACTACAAATGCAGCTGGAAAGCCAATACACGTTTTGGGTATAACAAGACCTCACCAAGTCACAATCTCAAAACCTGAAGCTACATTTTGCAGCAGCTAAAGTTCTTCATGATCCAGGTTTAAAAATTAGGTGTATATTTATATATAAGCCATAGTATCTAAGTATGAAGAAAAAACTGGTAGCAATTGTTGCCTCTAGGAATCAGACCTAAGGACATGTTTAAGAGAGAAGAACTTACTTTTCATTTAATACTTTGTGTAGTGTTTGAATTTTTAACTATATACATGTATGGGGAATAGTATGAGGAGTTAGGTGAAGCCTCTCTTCCAGATAGACATTTGTTAAACTAGTCAAAATTACCAAAGACAATCATTCAAGGTCTCTGGAGATTGACTGAATCTATGGAATTCAGTAAGAACAGTAGGCAGCATCACATCTGAGTAGGAACTACACTCAACCCCCCATAGTTTTGTGTGTGGAAGAGGGCTTAGCAGCCTGAAAGCGGCACCCTTTTCCTCACCTCCAGCTCCTACTCTGTAAGGAGGATCAGGTGCAAATAGCTAATGAATGGGGGAACAGCTAATGACAGTGCATCACAGCTTTCCATTCCCTTACAGCTCTGTAACGCAGAAAAGCTGTCCTAGTGAGCACGACAGCTGAGTGGTAGCTCCCACTACTCCCAGTTTTCTAGAGCTATTCCAGGTTTCTGGGTTGTTGGGGTTTTTTGGCAGCTGGTAAATATCTGCAGAGGCCATCTCACCAAGCTTTGTGCTGAAGATGTATACTGGGCAGTGGTGGTAAGTGAAGCAACAGTTCCCACCACCTCTCACTTCAACCTTCTGCTCTATAGAGAGGATCCTGGTGGGGCAGCCAGTGAATAGTAGATTCCCAATCTACTCCCAGCTCCTGCTCCATAGCACAGAGTTTCTTTCCAGGAGAGGATGGAGATAAGCACTGTTAAAAACCAGCAATAATTTGTCCCTGCCAAGGTGGATGGGTAACTTTATCTGGACTAGACTTTGGAGCAATTTATGCCCCAAGAACACTGTCAAAAACAACAGAGCAATCAGCAAGCAATCAGTGGAGACTAATAGCTTAATCTGTTACCATTTGAGGCAGACTAACAAAAAATCGGGCAGATAGGCCAAATCTTAACAGAAAAATCAGAGAACCTACTAAACCCATAGTTGTCCTGATATTCTAAAAGACTATGTAGATGCCCAAGGTTTTACCTTCTGAGAAGCAAAAGGAAAGGCAACATCTGCGCCTCTGGTCTATGGCTGAACACAGGAGAAACTCATTAACTCTCTGAACTATGAAAACAGTCTCCAGACCACACAACACAGATCCAAAAGTAAAGGGTGAAAGAAAACATCACTAGCTTAAGTCTTAAGGACAACCTCCAACCAACTAGTAGCGGAGTAGCTGACTCTCAATAGCAGTGAGGACTGGCAGAATAATCAGCAAAATATACATCAAGAGAGAGTATGCAATCCAAAGAACAGAGAAAAAAAGAATGATGAAAGATGAGCAGTCTCAGAGAAATGATGTATAATGGACTGTCAGAAGGAAAGAAGAGAAAGAGGCAGAAAAAAAGTTAATGAAATGATGGTAGAAAAATTCCAAAATCTGACAAAAAACATTAATCTACACACTGAGGAACAGTAACGAACTCCAAGTAGGATAAAAGAAAAAAGATCCACCAACACATAATAGCCAAAATACTGAGAATAGCTAAAGAAAAATGACTTATTATACACAAGAGAAAGCCAATAAAATTAACAAAGGACTTCTCATTAGAAGTGATAGATGCTGGAAGACTGTGGGTTGATATATTCGTAGTGTTGAAAGAAACTGTCAACTAAGAATCCTACATCCAGTAAAACAATCTTTCAAAATGAAGGCAAAATAAAAACATTCCCAGATAACAAAACCTGAAAGATACATTCTGGTAATACCTGACTTACTGGAAATAATAAAGGAAGGTAATCAGACTGAAAGGAAGTGACACTAAGACAATAATTTGAATGACACTGAAAAAGAGCATTGATTAAGTATGTAGGTATGTAAAAAAGAGAATATAATTATTTCTTCTGTCATATCCCCTTATGTGATTTAAAAAGAAATTGCATGGAACATTATCTATAAAATTGTGTTGTTTGGGGGCACCTGGGTAGCTCCATCGGTTAAGCACCAGACTTTTGGTTTCAGTGCAGGTCAGGATCTCACGATTTCATAGGTTTGAGCCCTGTGTAAATAAACTTAAAAAAAATTGTGTTGTTGGGCCTATAACATAGAAATATATTTGACAATAACAACTCATGTATATGTATTATCTATTTGTTAAATTTATCTATTTTGAGAGAGAGAGTGCATGTGCGGGGAGTAGGGGCAGAGATAGAGGGCTCTGTGCTGCCAGCATGGAGCCCAATGTAGGGCTCGAACCCACAAACTGCAAGATCATGCTCAACTGACTGAGCCACCCAGGGGCCCCTATTTTTGAAAAAAGAGGCCTAGGTCAGTATTTATGGGGAAAAAACCTCAATCCTGTGTCTGACATAACAATAGAAAAGGTCACTGCTTTATAGCTACATTTTCATTCTGTGGAATTTAGAAACACTGATAAATCTCTGAGATACCTTAGTACTTTCAGGGTCATTCATGTTTCATATCCATTTACATGACCGACATCAAGCACTTCACAAAAGCAAGACTTAATCAAAAATATCGTACCAAATCAAAGCACAGACTCTAAGACATATTCTTATTGGTTATAATCTCTGAATAGTCTAAAGAGTTAGATTTATGTCCACAGATATCTAAGACCGAGTATTAGGATCACAAAGGGAAGTCTCTCATTTCCTTGAGTGCCTACAAATATAATTCACTTTCAAATAATGTTTTGCTAAACTGTAGGTCCCAAATAAAGGCCTTTGAGATACCAAAAACGAACTTAAGGACTTGATTAAAAACAAAACAAAACAAAAAACCACACACAAACATAGTTAAAATTTAAGACCTGAAAAACCTAAAAAGCTAAGAACTTGAGTCAACAATCTTCTGAGACAGATTAGAAATAAAAATTTTAAAACCAATACCTGGACTTCTGCATCCAGTTCTGGAATAGACTTAATTTTTCATCCTTTCTTGTTTATGTACATTACAAACCCCAAATACAGTATTACAATATTTCCTTTAAAACTTCCTATGTTTTAATATATATGACAACAATTGCACACACCATGGAGGAGTAAATGGAACTAAATTGTTGCAAGGTTTCCTATATTCACATGAAGCAATATTCATTGAGTAAACTGTGATTAAAGATGTATATTATAATCCCCACAGGAAGGACATGTTAAGCAGAAGAATAAAGAGTTCAACATAATCCATATCAAAATTCTAGCACGCTTTTCTTGAAAAAGCTGATACGTTGATTCTAAAGTTTATACAGAAATACAAGGAATATAGAATAACCACAGTGGTATCAAAAAAGAAACACAGTGTCAAAAGACTTATAATACCTGATTTCAAAATGTATCATAAAGCTATGTAGTCAATACAAGGTGGCACTGACATAAGGACAGACATATCAATGGAATAAAATAAAGTCCAGAAATAGGCTCACATATATACAGTCCACAGATTTTCCACAAAGGTGCCAACACAGTTCAATGGGGGAAAGAAATCTTCTCAGTAAACGTGCTAGAATAAGTGGATATTCACAGAGAAAAAAAGTAACCTAGACCTCTACCTCATGCCATATATAAAACTTAATTTCAGATGGATCACTGTACTAAAGTTAAAAGCTAGAAACTGTAAAGCTTTTCCAGTTTTTTTCCAGATCTCTTAGCATTCAGAAAGCAATAACTACAAAAATATAGTAATTGATGTATTAAACTTTAACAAAATTCAAAAGCTCCCTCATCAAAACATACTGTTCAGAAAGCAAACAGAAAACCCACCGAGTGGGAAAAACTATGTGCAATTCATACATACCAAATAACTTGTATCCAGAATAAGTTAAAAACTCTCAGATTCCAAAAATAATTTTTAAATTTATTTATTTATTTTGAGGAGATAGGGAGCACAGAAGAAGCAGCGAGAGAGGGGGAGAGAAAGCATCCCAAGCAGACTCCACACCATCAGCACAGAGCCCAATGGTGAACTCACAAACTGTGATATCATGACCCGAGCTGAAGTCAGATGCTTAACCGACTGAGCCACCCAGGCGATCCCAAAATCTTTTTATAAATTTAAAACATGGATAAAAGATGTTAACAGATAATTCACAGAGGAAGACAGATAAATGGCCAACAATCATGATTAAGTGCTCAAAAATATTAGTTACCAAGAAAATGCAAATTAAACCATAAGGAAGAATCACCAATACATAATAGAATGTAAAAAAATAAAGTGGCAACATCAAACATTGAGGAAGACATGTGGTGCAAATTGCACTATCATTGCTGATGGAATTTTAAAATGGTATAGACATTTTGGGAAAAGGGTTGGCAATTTTGTTTGTTTTTGTTTCCATGGAGCAAACCTAGAGCTTGAATTCACAACCCTGAGATCAGGACCTGAACTGAGATTAAGAGTCGGATGCCTAGGGGCACCTGGGTGGCTCAGTCCGTTAAACATCGAACATCGACTTAGGTCATGATCTCATGGTTCATGAGTTTGAGCCCCGCATCAGGCTCTGTGCTGACAGCTCAGAGCCCAGAGCCTGCTTCAGATTCTGTGTCTCCCTCTCTCTCTGCTCCTCCCCTACTCGCACTATGTCCCTATCTCAAAAATAAATAAACATTAAAAAAAAAAAAAAAGAGAGAGAGACACTGAAACCAACTGAGCCACCCAGGTGCCCCAGCAATTTCTTTTTTCTTTTTTTATAATTTTTTAAAATGTTTTATTTGTTTTTGAGAGAAAGAGAAAGAGAGAACAAGTGTGCAGGGGAGGAACAGAGAGAGAGGGAAACACAGAACCCGAAGCAGGCTCCAGGCTCCGAGCTGTCAGCACAGAGCCGGATGCAGGGCTCAAACCCACAAACTGTGAGATCATGACCTGAGCCAAAGTCGGATGCTTAACCAACTGAGCCACCCAGGCGCCCCTCCAGTAATTCTTAAAGTTAAACACACACCTACTCAATAATGCAGCAATTTGCTCCTAGGTAGTTACCTAAGAGAAATAAAAATATACATCTACAAAAGACCTGCAGAGGAATGTTCAAAACAGTTCTATTTATAAACAGCACCATATAAGAAACAATTCAAATGTCTATCAATAGGGTAATAGATAAAAACTAATTTTAATACATTCATACAGTGGAATTACTACTCAATAAAAAGAACAAAGCACTGATTAAATACATGGATGAATCTCACATACATGATGCTGACCAAAAGAAGCCAAACACAGAAAAGTACATATTGTATAATTCTATTTATACAAAGTTTTACAAAAGCCAAATCTAAAAAAAAAAAAAAAAAGATAGAGGAATGACTCACTGAGGGAAGGTAGGGTAGCATCTGACTGGGAAGGGGCATTGAGGAAGTTTCCTGGAGTGATACAACTGTTCCATACCTTGACAGGGGTGTGGGTTATATGGTATGTGCACTTTGAAAAATTAATTGAATTATACACGTAAGATTTATGTTTCACTACATATAAACTTTACCTTAAAAAAAACCCAAAAACTGTAGGGGCACCTGGGTAGCTTAGTCGGTTAAGCATCTGACTCTTGGTTTCAATTCAGGTCATGATGATCTCACAACTCGAGAGTTCGAGCCCCACTGCAGAGCCTGCTTGGGATTCTCTGTCTCCCTCTCTCTCTGTCCCTGCCCCACTCATGCTGTCTCTCTCTCTCTCTCTCTCTCTCTCTCAAAATAAACAAACATTAAAAAAAAAAACAAAACACAAAAACTGTAAGCAAAGAATGGTATACCTAAAGAATTTTAAAACTACTTTTGTATATTCTAGGGAAAATGGACAATTTGAATATGGACTCTGGACTAGATAATAGTATTATATCACTGTTAAATTTCCTATTTTTGATAAATGTTCTATGGTTAAATAAGAGATTGCCTCTATTCTTAGTAAATATACATATATATAAATATTTTGTGGTAAGAGAGAGCAATGTTCCCAAATGATTCAAACAAGAAAGAAAGAAAATGCATATATGTATATCAAGAGAGAAAGAGAAAAAGAATAATAAAGCAAATGCAGCAAAATGTTAAAAACTGCTAAAACTAGGTAAAAGGTATAAAGGAATTCCTCTACTATTCTTTCAACATCTCTGTAAATTTGAAATTGTATTACAATAAAAAAGGTAATAAAAAAGAGTTAACACGAGACTGGTATTATCTATTTAAATATTCCAATGAGGAAAACCAATTCCTTTTTCTGGCCTTAGACTGGATCACCCTAATCTATTCTAATTCCCCAGTTTCACAAATGAAAAATGAAGTCCAAATAAACTAGGCCAATAGATAATTAGACTGGAGTGGAGTCAAGTTAGAACTCTGATCTCTTCACTCCTACTTCAATACTCCTGCAATAGTTTTTAGGAGTATTTTTAGCTTTGAAAAATAGCCAAACTTATTTATTTATTTATTTACTTATTTTTTAAGTTTATTATTAAAGGATAGTTGACATACAATGTTATATTAGGTTCAGGTGTACAATATAGCGATTCGACAATTTTATATAATACTCAATGTAAGTGTAGCTACTACAAAACATTATTACAGTATTATTGACTATTTTCCCTATGCTGTACTTTTCATCTCCATGACTTATTTATTTGGTAACTACAAGTTCATTTCTCTTAATTCCCTTTACTTATTTCACCCATCCACCGACCCACAACCCAACCTTATTTATTGCATATGGTATTTACCAGAAAAAAACTACTGTAGCTAGGGGTATTACTAGAACCAAAATTCTGACACTTAAGACTATAATCTATTTGGGAGAGGCAGCACACTGATTAAACCAGAGTATTTTTATAGAAAAATATATCCTCCATTACAATCTTGGCAATAACAAACCAATCTGGACCAAACGCTCACAGTCTATAAAGGGATAACACCAGGATGATAGTACACACTATTGTTAGTCTAGGCTGTAGGCAAGATATACTGTCTACTCAGAAATTCCTTTGAGGGGCGCCTGGGTGGCTCAGTTGGTTAAGTGTCTGACTTCGGCTCAGGTCATGAACTCATGGCTCATGGGTTCGAACCCCGCATCTGACTCTGTGCTGACAGCTCAGAGCTGAAGTCTGCTTCAGATTCTGGGTCTCCCTCTCTCTCTCTCTCTGCCCCTCCCCAGCTCACACTCTGTCTCTCAAAAATAAACATTAATAAAAAAATTGGGGGTGCCTGGGTGGCTCAGTCGGTTGAGCATCCGACTTCAGCTCAGGTCATGATCTCTCGTGGTTTGTGGGTTCGAGCCCCACGTCGGGCTCAGAGCCTGGAGCCTGCTTCAGATTCTGTGTATCCCCCTCTCTCTGCCCCTGCCATGCTCATGCTCTGTCTCTGTCTCTTAATAATAAATAAACGTTTAAATTTGAAAATAAATTGTGATTTTCCCCCATTAGAAGAAATTAAAGCTGACATGGGATGAAGTAAGTTGTGTCCCACATCAAGAAAGGAAATAAGCAGAAGTTTAAAGGCATGGAAACTTCAAAACAATTCTCTTAGAGTACAAGGGCTGAACTTCGATTTCTTTTGTTTCTAGAGGGAAAAAAAGTTAATGTATTACTAATGTACTATAACAGGGCAAAGGTCCACCATACTATCTTTCTTTACCAGTGAAAGGACTCTCAGCCAAGAACATTATAACTCTCTATTTCAAACAACTAAGTTAAAGGATAACAAAATGTAAAATTCGTTTATCCTCAGTTTCATGTCTCATAGGGCTAAATATATGGTAATAAAAACCGCCCAGTGAATTACTGGAGAATATAAATAAATGGAGAGATACTTCATGTACATGGATAAGCAGGCTCAATACTGTCAAGATGTCGGTTCTTTCCAACCTGATGTATAGATTCAACATAATTCCAAATAAACTCCCAGCAACTTATGTTATGGATATCAACAAACTGGTTGTAAAGTTTATGTAGGAAGGGAAAAGACCCAGTGTTGAAGGGGAGGAGCAAAGGCCAAGAACTGACCCTATCCAACTTTAAGAGTTACTATAAAGCTCTAATAATCAAGACAGTGTGGTATTGACAGAATAGAAAAAGAGATGAATGGAACAGAATACGGGGCCCAGAAATATACCCACAAAGTACAGTTAAATGATCTTTGACGAGGGGGAAAAGCTTTTCAATGGAAAAAGGATAGCCTTTTGAAAAATGGGGCTGGAACAAATGGATATCCAATTCCTAGAAGATAACATAGGAGAAAATCTAAAGGACATTGAGTATAGTGATGACTTTTCAAATGTAACAGCAAAGGCATGACCCATGAAAGAAGTAACTGAAAACTGGACTTCAATAAAATTAAAAGCTTCTGCTCTGTGAAAGACCATGTCAAAAGAATGAGAGGACAAACCACAGAATGGGAGAAAATAGTTGCAAAAGATATACCTGATAAAGGACTGTTTTCCAAATATACCAAGAACTCTTAAAACTCAACAATAAGAAAATAAACAACCTGATTTAAAAAGACCTGAGGGGGTTGGTGGTGCCTGGGTGGCTCAGTTGGTTAAGCATCCCACTTTGGCTCAGGTCAAATTACTGAGCCAAAGTGAATTACTTAAAAATAAAATTTAAAAATCTAAATGGATACCTCACCAAAAAGATACAAAATGGCAAATAAGCATATAAAAAGATGATTAACATCATATGTCATCAGGGATCTCCAAGTTAAAATAACAAGATACAGGGGCGCCTGGGTAGCTCAGTCAGTTGAGCGTCCGGCCTCAGCTCAGGTCATGATCTCAGTTTGTGAGTTCGAGCCCCGCATCGGGCTCTGTGCTGACAGCTCAGAGCCTGGAGCCTATTTCAGATTCTGTGTCTCCCTCTCTCTCTGCTCCTCCCCTGTTCATGCTCTCTCTCTCTCTCAAAAATAAATAAACATTAAAAAAAATTTTTTTTTAATTTAAAAAAAATTTTAAAAATAACAAGATATCACTACACACCTATTAGAATGGCCAAAATCCAAAACACTGACAACACCATATGCTGGTGAGGATGTGAAGAAAGAGCAATTCTCAGACTCATGGCTGGTCAGAATACAAAACGGTACAGACACTTTGGAAGAGAGTTTAGCAGTTTCTTACAGATATAAACATATTATACTATAACTCAGCAGTGAATTGAAATCCAATGTCAACACAAAAACCTGCGCATGGGACATTTACAGCAGCTTTGTTCATAACTGCCAAAACTTAAAAGCCACCAAGATGTCCTTCAACACGTGAAAAGATAAACAAATTCCATAAAATGGAACATTGTTCAGCAACAAAGAAATGAGCTATTATGCTACAAAAAGACAAGGAACCTTAAATGCACATTGCTAAGCTACAGAAGACAGTCTGAAAAGGCTACGTACTGTATGATTCCAACTACCTGGCATTCTGGAAAAGGCAAAACTATGGAGATGTAAAAAGATCAGTGATTGCGAGAGTTTGGGGTAAGGTATGTAGGGATGAACAGATGGAACACAAGAGATATTTAGGGCAGTAAAATCAGTTAGTATATTATTGTAATGGTGGAAATGTGTCATTACAGATTTGTCAAAACTCAAAGAATATACAATACAGTGATCCTTTTAGTTAATGATAATGTATCAATACTGGTTCATCAATAACAAATGTACCACACTAATGAAAGACGTTAATAATGAGGAAAATGTCTCTACTTACCCTTAATTTTTCTGTAAACCTAAAACTGGTCTAAAAAATAAAACCTATTAATTTTTTAAAAACTCACCAATAAACTTCTTACCAGGTCTAATGAAGACATTTTCCACAGACAACATTGCTGCTATTGGAAGTAGTAGATCTTCACAATCTAGAGAAGCAGCCTTGATTACTGCACATGTCAGATGTGGAGGGAGAGGAAATTCCACCATAGACAAACCCAATCTGGTCACATGGCCACTCCTTAATAGAAAGAAAAGGTTCTTAAGTCTTTCTACCTTGGGAGAGTACAAATGAAATTCATTCGGAATTCAGAATAAATCAGATATAATTTATATTACCTTAAATCAACTCCAGAAATTCAATTCAATACAAGAAATATGATACACTGGTCATTGATAAAAGAAACATGAAGATGATAAATTCCCTGCTTTGGAAGGCCAATACATCCAAAAAACTAAACAATGAGACACAATAAAGTAGTATGATAAAAGACCATACAAATCGGTATAGAGGCATAGAGGATGATGTCCTTAAAGAAATGAGAGAATGATAATTACCAAAAATTTCCCCATTACACAATCATGAGAACAAGGACTCTGGCTCTGTTATTATTTTGATATACCCAGATTAATGCCTGGCACTGAAACGATACTCAAAAATTACCTGTTAAATAATACTAAATATAAACATAATTTTATCATAAAATTTTTATTCATTTGTTTTTTTAAGTAGGCTTCACACCCTGCATACAGCCCAGCACGGGACTTGAACTCACAACCCTGAGATCAAGACCTGAGCTGAGATCAAGAATCAGATGCTTAACCGACTGAACCACCCAGAGACCTTTATCATATAATTTTTAAATTCAGAATTGTGGGAAAGAAAAACTGAGGGCAAATTCTAATTTCAGGTAAAACAATCCATTCAATTCAAACAAATCATTTTCTGCTGATAAAAGAAACTATTAGGAACCCTATTTTAAAAGGAGATTGCAGTGCCTGGCTGGCTCAGTCAATAGAGCATATGACTCTTAATCATGGGGTTGTTTGACCTCCATATGTGGCACAGAGTTTACTTAAAATAAAAATTAAAAATTAAGATAAAATAAAATAAAACAAAACAGAAAGAGATGTTAAGAGATTAACAGATGTTAATCTGTTGTGGTTTAATTTTTGTTGTTGTTTACCTGTCAATAGCATCACACTGGTAAAGTTGTTTAAGAGCTTCCAAAATAAGCCTCTCATTAGGTGGATCCAAATAGGGAAACCTGTGTGTTTAAATGAGATATGAAATAAGATTCCATTCCCTGACCATGATTAAGATTTCATACAGACTCGAAAATTTCTTTATAAGGTTTTACTTCTCCTATTTTTCAAGCTCTTTCTTTTTCCTAAGCATTTTATGATCATAACCGGCATTCAGCAGAGGAAATTATTTTTTCTGAATCACACTCTTCCTTTAAATTCAAGAAGCACTTCTTTTTGATTCCCCCTTAGCTGGAACACTCACCATTCTTCTCTGTTTATCTTAACCCTGCCCCATTCTTCATTAGTCAATGTCAAATCTACTCTGTTCTGTAGCCCACAATTTTTATTACAGTTTTATAAACCAGTGGAGAAAATTAATTGAAAGTGGCCAAACACTACAAGTTGTTTAAGAGCACTTAAACATGTTTTTTAATAAAATGGTAAATATATTTGATTAATTTTTCTATATTTGCTGTATGTATATTCTTATTTTCTCCTGAACTATCTGAAAACAAGTTGCAAACACAATGCCAATTCACTCCCAAAATACTTCAGCATGCATCCTCTGAAAATAAAAGACGATCTCTTACATAACCACAATACCATTAATGAACATAAGACAATCACATTCACAAGGGTGGCATATAACCAAACATGAATGTATGTATTACATATATATATTTTTTTGTTTTAACTAGAACAATAATTGCTTAATGCTATCTGCACTAGATTACTTTTTCCACTATAAGTCTTGAGACGGTAAATCATCTACTCCAATTTCTCACCTTGAAAAAGGTCCAACAAAGGACAAAAGGTCCAATACCTTACACAAAAGTCCATTCCAGGATTCACAGCTCTATTTAAAAACAAATAAACAAAAATCTTGTAGACTGTTCTACAGTCAGTTTTCCTACAACTTGTACCAACAAGTCCTGGCATCTTCTAGAGCAAGAGTCGGCAAACACTTTCTGTAAAAGGCCAGATAGTAAATATTTTAGGTTCTGCAGGCCATATGGTCTCTGTCACAATTATTCAATTCTGCTATTGTAGTGAAAGCAGCCATACATGAATGAACAGACATGGCTGTGTTCCAATAAAACTTTCTTTACAAAAACAGCCAGTGAGCCTGGACCATAGTTTTCGACCCCTGTCCTAGAGCAGTACCAAACCAGTCATCCGTTTCTTCTATAGAAGAGCCCTTTCAGATTTGTAAAAACTACCATTATTTCTCTCCCTTGATTATACCAATTACCAATTCTGTCAAGCACTCCTTGTATTATTTGCTTCCCAAGAGACCCGCTATACCTAATTACTATCTTTTAGAAACACTCTAGTTTGTCAAACTCCTCATAAAATGTGGTAATATCCAAAACTGAACTCCAAAGGTAGAGCGACCAACACAGAACAGGAATGCTATAATTCCAGTCATTTGAACTTTGCAGTCTATTAACATAACCAAAGTCTACACCAGCAGAAATTTTTTCTTGTTTTCTAAACAGAATTAATAATTGCAAGCTCATATTGAGTTGTGGTGATCTGATCATTTTAGATCTTTTCCACATGAATTTCCTTAATGTACAACCAAAACACAGGATATAAGATGTAACCTTTCAGACTTTTGCCTTGTTGATTTGACCTGTGAGATCATTCTAAACCTTCCAGTTTTAATCATTGATTAGATATTGAGACATTTTCCAGAAATCTGATAATTGTGACTTCAATATCTTTACTTAATACTGGCATTTAAAATGCTTATGAAGAAAGAGCAAAAGTCAGTTTACTATCAGCACATCCTCCATCTAGGATATACTACACAATTAATCAATACTTTCTGAATTTGGC
Source organism: Acinonyx jubatus (assembly GCF_027475565.1). Classification (NCBI taxonomy): domain Eukaryota; kingdom Metazoa; phylum Chordata; class Mammalia; order Carnivora; family Felidae; genus Acinonyx; species Acinonyx jubatus. Next base: position 26,735,180 of record NC_069397.1, read on the forward strand.
TCTTTGGCAACTACTCTATTCAGCAGTTCTATCACCTTATTCACAAAGATGTCAAATGTAATCTTATTAAATACTGTGTAGAAAACAAGAGACATTAGGTTATCATTCAATAAATACTTATAGTGCACCCATTATGTGGACAGTCCTGTATTCAAACTGAAAAGGAAATGGTTTATTATGACATATTCTTTGTGAAACATTTTGATTCATACTGATTACTATAAATCACCATTAAATTCTCTAAAAACATTTTCTAATAAAAATATGCTAGAATTTGCTAAGACCAATTTCAAGCACACTGGGCAGTTGTTTACAGATTCTGCCCTTTTCCTAAATGAAAAAATCAAGACATTTGTATTTCTCACAATTTTCTGGCAACCTGTTCTGCATAATTTCTTATAGATAACCCAAAACCTACAAGTTATTTTAGTGCCATGGAAATAATTCCTAAAGCCTCAAGACACTCATTTATAGTCATTAGGTTTTATCTCATTTCTTAATCCATCTTGGTCATCAATTCCTTTTTATTTAGACTTGTGTTCATGTTTTAAAAACATTCTTGATAATGGAGAAAAAAGAAGCAATAAATGAAAAGCTCCATTTTCTTTCTGTCATCTATGAGTACTATAACATCTATCCCAAATACTGGTTCTATTTCTATACACATTAAAAAGAGAGAGGAGAGGGGTGCCCGGCTGGCTCAGTCAGTGTAGCATGTGACTCTTGATCTCAGGGTTGTGAGTTTAAACACCAGGTTAGGTGTAGAGATTACTCAAAAACAAAATCTTTTCTTAAAAAAAAGGGAGAGAGGAAAGAGAATTTTTTTTTTTTGTCTCTATTTTGGGGACTTTTAGTACATTCTAGTCTTAAAACTTAAGATGGAAAAATAGTGCAGAAGTTATTAGGTAATTATTATTCTTATTTTTCTAACATACATTTATTCTTGATTACATGCCACTCTTGATATTATTCCTATCTTTCTAATACATATTTATTCTTGATTGTATGCTGTTTTGTGATTATATATTATTCACAAAAATAATACTATGAATATTGTTTTTAAATTGGGCTCATCTGAAAGCTTTTTGTTTAGCCATATGGAACTCCTTTTAGATGATTCTTCTTTCTCGCTGGTATCATTCATGATTACAGTTAGAATTTCATATATTATATACTTTCCTCTTTTTAATTATCTACATTCTCATTTAGAACATCTCTAGTCTTAACACTATCCAAAAAAATTTTTAATTGGTTTTCCAAGAGTATATAACACATATTTGGATATATCTAGTAATTACTTCCCTTCTTATGAACTTACAGAATGCATGGTCACCTCCCAGGGTTCCTGACACTTTCACATTCATAGACAAATAAAACTAAAATTAAGAGCAAGACAGTACTTTCCTTCATTATTTCCTCTATCACATATAATATGAAATTTCAAGCCCCTACAACAATATTTCATCCTATACCAATTGATTATATAGTTTAACATGAGTAATTTAACAGTTGTTCTACTGTTTGCTTCATGTGTCTGAATCTTGCTTCCTTAAAATAACTTAAGTTCAGTGAAAGCAAAATACTACTACCGAGTATTATTCTGCCTCTCACAATACTTGGTACAATGTTAGTCATACAAAAGATGCTATGAGAAAACCACTTTCTGATTGGAATAAGGGTCATTATATACCTTTCATTACAGATAAACAGTGGTCACTAAATGATCCAAATAAACTTCAGCATGAAGCACCCCATTAAGCCAAGGTTAAAATATGAGCAAGGGATCAAATCACAGGAAAGCAATGCAAAGAAGCTTTTTTTAAAAAATTTTTTTAATGTTTGTTTATTTTTGAGAGAGACAAAGACAGAATGAAAGTGGGTTGGGGCAGAGAGAGAGGGAGGCACAGAATCTGAAGTAGGCTCCAGGCTCCAAGCTGTCAGCACAAAGCCTAACGCAGGGCTTAAACTCACAAGCTGTGAGATCATGACCTGGGTGAAGTCGGACGCTCAACCGACTGAGCCACCCAGGCGCCCCAAAGAAGCCTTTTATTTGGGCTTAGGTAAACCGTGAAAAGCTGTGATATAGGAATCAAATACTTCAAAAGAATTCTGGCTCCACCCTAACAAATTTTTCTTTTTTCAAATTGTCTACATACCTTATAACATCGTGTATGGCAAGGCACTTTAAGGTCAGAACTACAGATGTCAAACTAGTTCTCTTGATCTCAGGGATCACATGGTCAGGCATACACTGGTTCCAAAAATCTTTACTATAGATCCGAAAGCATTTTCCTGAGGAAGTCCTGCCAGCTCGGCCACTTCGCTGTAACGCCTCACTCCTTTAAAAGGAAAAAACAAAACAAAACACAAAAGTCCCCAAAACATACTGCAGGTTTCCTAAGTAGTTAACATCATACCCCCAAGCCAGCTAGAAATGATCTAATAAACTGTTCTCTGAATAAAAAAGCTTTAGAGACTTACTTTGAAATTGGAACCACCTCCAGGATATCCAACCCTAATCTGGGATTGTGATTTAACTGCTTCACAAAGCCACCATCTACCACATATCTAAGAGGAATGAAAAACAGTTATGTTTTTAGAAAATAAGGAAAGACTTGTTGCATTTTGGTCACTTTGTATTCTCCTTTTCTACCAAACTAACAACTACATAATGACTTTTATGTTAAACGTAAAACTTGAAAGTCAAGAAACTGCAACCCTGTACATCACTAATGGGAATATGGTTAAGCCAATGTGCAAAACAGTTTAAAGTTTCCTCTAAAGGTTTAACAGAATTACCACATTATTGAGAAACTGCATTCTTAAGCGTCTACCCAAAAGAACTGAAACAAGTACTCAACCAATGTTCGTAGACATATTTTCATAGAAGCACTATTCGTAAGAGCCCAAAGGCAGAAATAACCTAAATGTCCATTAGCCATTAAGGGATAAATGGATGAACAAATTATGGTATATACATGTAATGGAATATTATTCAGCCATAAAAATGAATGAAGTGCTGATACATGCTACAATGTGAATGAACCTCTCAAAAGCATATGAGTGAAAGCAAGACATATTGTATGACTCCTTATAGATAAAATATCCAGAATAGGATTTCATAAAAATAGAAAATACACTGGTGGTTGCCAAAGGCTAGAATGGAGGAGGGCATGGGGAGTAATTTGCTTAAAGGGCACAGGGGTAATAAAAATGTTTTAGAAGAGAAAGAGTTAGTATTAGTTGTAGTACAACATCATAGAAGTACTAAATACTAACTATTCACTTTTAACTGTTAATTTTATATTATGTGAATTTCTCCTCTAAAAAACAAACCTAAAGTCACCTCTAGACCAACAATACCATTTAAGTCAATTAAACAGAGAACAAGTCAAGTAAAAAACTAAGTTAGGAGTAATAGGTTTACCATTCACTAATGGAACATTCCAAAACACACTATTTAATGACTTTTGCCATTGCTGGAAACAGAAAATTGCAGAGGTTAACTTACTTCAGACAACTGCTCTCTTAAGCCCTTAGTGAAATCATTATTTTTAAAGTAAAGAAGAAAAGCAAAGAAAATTAAACTGCCTCTCAGATCTAATCATTTTACCCAAAAGAAATATATACAATCTTTGAGATTCACATCCAGCCTTCCTATGGCAAGCAGGACATAAAATATTAGTCAAGGACATAAAATATACTGAATTAAAGATAAATACCCAAAAGGGCTGTGGGTTAACAGTCTAAAAGAACTTCACATTAACCATCAGTCTAGATTTAAATTTTCCAAGTGTTTCTCCACTAAATTTACTCAAAAATTTGATGTGTTATTGATTACATAAAAAAATAAGAGACTCGCAGGGCACCTGGGTGGCTCAGTTGGTTAAGCGTCCAACTTCGGCTCAGGTCATGATCTTGCGGTTCAGGGGTTCAAGCCCCACGCTGGGCTCTGTGCTGACAGCTCAGAGCCTGGAGCCTGTTTCAGATTCTGTGTCTCCCTCTCTCTCTGCCCCTCCCCTGTTCATGCTCTCTCTCTCTCTCTCTCAAAAATAAGAAACATTTTAAAAAAAGATAAGAGACTCGCATTGTAGTTCATTTCACAAAAAGGTGAAAAGTGAGAAACAGTACCTTCAGATAAACACTTAGATATACAACACTTACTCCACCAAGTGAAAGTGTCAGATGAGAAAGGAATATCAGATCATCTTAGGTATAGGCTGATAATGAGCAGAGACAAATAAAAATAGCTTTGGTTTTCTATCTAATGAATAATGAAACCTGTGAAACATTATGTATAATCTTAAATTTTGGAAGAGAAAGCTACAAATTGCCAAATAAAAGTAGTTAAAAAGTATACTAAAAGTATACTGTGTACCTCCTACTCTATTTTCTAACCATGGCAATCAATAATTACAAAAAAGTGATAGGTGATTACAAGTATGTGAGAAGGAAATTAGTGTATGACACAGAGGAGGAAACACAAAATTAAGTGGCTTCCTTAGCTTTAAAAGAAAACTTAGGGGCACCTGGGTGGCCCAGTCAGTTGGGCACCCAAATTTGGCTCAGGTCATGATCTCGTGGTTCATGAGTTCGAGCCCCACATTGGGCTCTGTGTTGACAGCTCAGAGCCTGGAGCCTCCTTCAGATTCTGTGTCTCCCTCTCTCTCTGCCCCTCCCCTGCTCGCACTCTATCTCTCAAAGATGAATAAAGATTAAAAAAAAAATTTTTTTTTAAAGAAACCTTAAAAGTTGTACCTGATTCCATCTATTGTCAAAGATGTTGCAGAAATATTGGTGGATATGACACATTTTCTAATTCCAGGTGGAGGTGGCAAAAATATTCTCCTCTGCTGATCTAAAATACACATAAAGAGAAAATGTAAATTTACAATATGCATTTGTCAAACTCCACTTTTGAGAAACTTACTTCTTTTCATTAAAAGTTACGTTTCCTTCACCTCTTTAATTATCTTGAATTCAAAACAGCAAAACTTATCTTTGCCTCCTCACCTCTTGCTGCTAAGATTTCTAGATCCATTAAATCACAGATTATTATTGCTAAAATAAACTCTACAGCAGGGTCCTTTTATGTAGGTCATAGTTCCCTTTGAGAATATTTTAAAAACTGTGGCCCTCTTCTCCATTAAAAGACACATATATACACACATACAAAAATTTCAAATAATTTCAGCGTGTTCAGGGATTCTCTGAAGCCCATCCATGGATGACACCATTAAGGACCTCTCTTTGCCTTAAAGACTGATTAGCTAGGTGGTTTTTACTTTTTAGGGAGTCTTTCTGATTACTCATGGCTACCTCTCTAAGCAAGTAACACCATACTCCTTCCCCTTAGCCATACATTCTAAAGGATGAACCCAAGCAGTAATGCTTGTAGTATTGTACCTTGTTCCTCCAGCCATAGTTTATGGCACCAAAGATAAACATCTCCCCCCAAGCTGGGACAATCTGAATCTCCTGGAATTTGGAATAAGGTCCAAAAGATGCCAATTTGATTAGGCTACTCTCTGGCAAAGATGAAAAATAAACTTGTGAACCATACAGAACTGGTTAATATACATGGAGGAAAGTCTAAAAGGAGAAAAGAATGAATTAGCCACGAGAGTTGACAAGAGAGTACTTCTGGGCTCCTGGCACTTCCCAGGCCTAAAAAGGACTGGGTGTAAAATAAGTAGCAGACAGATTTGGCCAGACTTGCTCTCTTGCAAGGTTAAGCACAAAATAAGACAAGAGAGTTAAGTATGTTTGCAAGGGAATGATTATAGTATGGGTGAAAGAAGATAAGTGACAGTTGATAAAGGACAGGTGTCAAAGCATTCTGAAACCTGTTGGATTAGAAACAGTGGAGTGTCTGGCAAAAATATAGGAAGTAGTCATCAGAAAGATGTTTAAAACTGAGATCAAAAATGATGGTAATGATAAAGTCTAAGATAGAAGCTTCTGAATGGGTGGCTGAGGTGGGGTAAAGAAAAAGATCACTTAAGCTATAGAGATCAAGGAACTCTGAAGCAAGGAATCTGAGTGGATCACTGTATTTCAATAATTTCCAAAAATTAGGAGTGATTATGCCAGTGAGTACACAAGTCAATCCACTGGGGTATGAAAAGAAATTATTAGCATTTCTATCTATAGTTTCTATAACATCTTTTTAAACTGTTATATGTATTTACTATTGTACATTATATATTAGAACAATAAGTACATATATATACACCTTAAGGAAAAAAAATTAAACACCTGGCTGTATTAGTTTTACATGAGATATGCCCATATGTGTTTAGAAAAGTCACCTTTTCTACCTGAGCAATGTCAAATTGTTTTCCTTTCCGTAGCCAAGAAAATCTTACAAAACCTGCTTTGAAATAATAAGGTACAAAACCTGTTCTCAAATAAAACCTTTCAAAGATCCATGTATTCCCAGTATATGTAACAGACCAAAGCTAAACTACTATTATAAGGGAGAAAAGGAGTGCACACACACAAAAAAAGGAGTGGCACAGATGAACAGTTTTAAAATCATGGAACTAGGCCAGCCATTTCATTTTACAGATGAGAAAACTAAATCCCAGAGAGCTCAAGTGACTTGCCAAGATTTACATACAGACAAACAAATTTGAAACAAGTAATGTTGCTTTTCTTCCACATTATTCAGAATTTAATTTCACAAGTAAAAAAAGTGCTAGAAAGGCAGCTTATAAATCTGTGGGGAAGTTTTGAGGTGAATACAAAAATAATTCCAAAAAGATCTACTTCTTTTAGATTTATAGTTTTTTGGTAAAAAACTTAAGTGTTAAGAATAATTTTTTAGGTATTAGATTTAGGTAGCTCATTTCTTCCAGATGGTTCAAACGAGTTGTATACTACTTTGTAGTTCAAGTTATATGTTTATACATTATTTATGGTCTATTTATTCTGCTACAATGTAGCTCCATGAAAGCAAGGACTTTCTTTTGTTCAAGACATATATCCCCCACTACACAGAACAATGTCTGGACCATAGAAAGTGCTCAAAAAAGTCCAATAAACTGATAAATTAAAAATGCATTATATAAATAATAAAGATCCTTCTACCTTTAAAATTCCTCACTACCCTAAAACTTTACATAAATGTTTACATTTTTTTACATGTTTATTTATTTTTGAGAGAAAGAGAGACAAAGCACGAGTAGGGGAGGGGGAGAGAGAAGGAGACACAGAATCTGAAGCAGGCTCCAGGTTCTGGGCTGTCAGCACAGAGCCTGACACAGGGCTTGAACTCATGAACCATGAAATCATGACCTGAGCCGAAGTGGATGCTTAACTGACTGAGCCACCCAGGTGCCCCAAAACTTTACATAAATTAAAAACATCCTTTCTGAACATATTTATCTCTAATCAAATCTGTTTTTCAATCAACCCATTTCTAAAAATATCTAATTTTTAAGTCTTCAGTTCAAGCAAAATTTCAGTTTCATTTACCATTTTGTTCACTATAATCAATTAAAAAGTCTTGAAACTGCTGTTTTGACAAGACTCACATTTATTTCATTTACATTTCATCCACTTTATTTTCTTTAATTTTTATTAAGCTTATGTATTTATTTTGAGAGAGCATGTGTGTGTACGTGGAACTGGGGGAGGGACACAGAGAGAGAGGGAGGGAGGGAGAGAGAGAAATCCCAAGCAGGGTCTACACTGTCAGTGCAGGGCCCCATGCAGGGCTCGATCTCACAAACTGTTGAGATCATGACCTGAGCCAAAGTCGGACGCTCAACCGAGCCCCCCAGGTACGCCTAACCCACACACTTTAATACCATATTCCACAAGGATAAACACATACTAGGTTTTTTTTAAGTTTATTTTTTTTAGTAATCTCTACACCCAATGTGAGGTTTGAACTCATGACCCCAAGATCAAAAGTCACATCCCCTTCCGACTAAGCCAGCCAGGCACCCCAACACATACCACTTTTATGTTGGTTTATAAAGATTTGGAAAAAAGTTAAATACATATATCTTAAAGCACATTCTCACTCTCCAGGAAGGAAAGGGGAAATGGAATACTTTCATTAGGATGTAATAAAGTACTAGGATGTTATTAAGGGGGGAGGGAAGCACTGGCAAAGAGGCAAAAAAGATAATCCAAAGTCTACCAAGAAATGAAGATACCGAGAGATCACTCAATACTCATAACGGAGTAACACTCCTAGAATATGTGCATATGACATATTATATGTCAAGGCCAACTGAAACTTCCTCATAGAATTTCTTGTCCCAACTTCCCCCAAGAAGATTCCAAACCAGAACTATTTCTGAGAGTGAGACAGAGAGAGAAGGAGAGAAAGAGAAGGAAAAGAACATAACCTAAAGTAATAAACATAAACCATCAATCAATGGGGGAAAAGATGATGATTCTGGAGAAGAAAGAGGCATAACACTGCTCAGTTCTAACTCTACCCCTCCCCCAAGAAGTCATTTTTGGGTGAGTCAGAAATATCGAGAATTCTCACTAACAGCTGAAAATCAAACTCTCGACACCAAAAAAAGGCCTGAGATAATCAGTAAATTCAACTGAAAAAGTAACTAGGAGGAAGTTAAAAAATATGGATGACAGGCAATCCAACATAAGAATAATTGATATCCCTGAAATACAGAAACCAATAGATAGATAAAAATTATAGTCACAGATACAACACTATAGAGTCTCCATGAAATAAAGGTTTGAATTTGCAGATTAAAACAACACATCATAAAAGTTCAACTTGTTTATGGTTGGTCGTCATTACATGGGTACATACGTTTGTCAAAATTCATTGAACTGTCTATTTAAAAACCAGCAGTTTATTCTATGTAAATTATACCTCAATAAAGTTGATTTTTTTAAGAAAGCACATCAAATTCCAGGAAATTTTAATATAAAACACTCAACATCAAAAAATATCCTAACTAAAACCACTGAACTTTAAAAATAAAGAGAAATTTCCAGGCAATCAGACAGAAAAAGCAAATGACTTACAAGGAAGGGAAAAAAAATCAGGCTTGGCCTCAGACTTCTCTGCAGCAACATTCAATGCCAGAAGACAACTGGACAACGTCTACCAAGTTCTAAGGAAAAGAAAGTGTGACCCAAGAACATAAAACCCAGCCATGATGTAGTTCAAGTATAAAGGCAAAAGCCGGACATTCTCAAACATAAAAAAATAACAATAAAAAGTAACACGTAAGAGCCCTTTTATCTATTAACAAAAAAAAGTTTAAAAAATCCAGGCAATCTAAAATTAACCAAAAGTAACTTGAGAATAGAAAAACCAGGGGTATCTAGGTGGCTCAGTCGGTTAAGCATCTGACTTTGGCTCAGGTCATGATCTTGTGGTTCATGAGTGCAAGCCCCATGTTGGGCTCCTCACTGCCACCTCAGAGCCTGGAGTCTGCTTTGGAGTCTGTTTCTCCCACTGTCTCTGCCCCTCTCCCCGCCTCTCTCTCTCAAAAGTAGATAAACATTAAAAAAAATGGAAAAACCATAGTGAAAGGATTGATGATAAATATTGATACATCTAAACAGTGTAAAAATAACTAACAATCAGAAGGGAAGGATACAGAAGAATAAAAGTACTTAAGTCCTTATCTTTCAAATCAGACAATCAACAGGTAAGATCTAAAACGAAGATATTAACTTCAGCTTCTTAATACTTTTCGTCTTTTCAAACTTTAAAGCAATCTTTTATAAAATATTCTCATGTGGTAAAGATTTACTCAAAGTTTAACAATTCCTTCAAGTAAATTCAAGTAAAATTAAATACTTTTTTAAAAAGCAACTAAGAGTATAAGTATTTCTATCAACCTGCCTATATATTTACTTATCCTTCTGTATGGACACACATACATACACACACAGATCTAAATTTTTTCCTAATGTTAAAGATGTTTATTTTTGTATGGACAAACTTGAGATGATTTCTTTACTTTCACCTTTGTAATTTTGTACACTGCTTGAATTCTTTATAATGAAAATCGTATCATTTTTCCTTAATTGACTAACTATTTCTTAAGTGAATATTGGAGCAAAAATGCTGAGACATTAAGAGTGTGTTAATTCTGCATAGTGGGAAATAGATTGTTTTTGCACTTTTCTATATTTTAAAAATTTCTACAAAGGGCTGAAGAGAAAAACAAAAGAAAACACATAATATAATGCCATTTTTTGTTAGAAAAAACTAAACAATAAAAATATATTTAAATATATAAAGAAAAAGTTCATATACCTCAAAATATTAATAGTGATTATTACTTAATCATGTTGGTGAGATCTAATCTTAATTACTTTTCTTACTTTTCTGATTCTATTTTACAACTATGCACTCTTTACAAGACAAAAGAAAAATTTTCACACTGAGCATGAAGCCTGCTTAAGATTCTCTCTTTCCCTCTGTCCCTCTCCATTTGTGCTCTTTCTCTCTCTAAAAAAAGAAGAGAAAATATTGCACACTAATCCAAGGCAAATCTCCTTTCCTTTTCTTCATGTATTCTGGAAACATGTACTCATTTTTTCAGTCCCTACTGAATAGATAACCAGTTATGAAATGCAGTTTTACCCTGTGACCTCAGGAACATCACTTAGTCTCTATCTGTAAAATAAAGAAGTCTGATTATGCAAAAAATAAATACATGGGTATATTTGCATTTTTCTAGAGAAAGAAACCATGGCTTTATCTTTTAAAAAGAATCTGAGACTCCATCCTCAAAAAAGGTTAAGAACACTGAATTAGATAACTGCCAAATTCCATGCAAATATTTGTCACTTATGAAATAACAGGTATATTTCAGTATACCTGAAAAACTGCAAAACTTTGAACAGGTTTTGCAAGAGGGAAGTCAGAAGAGCAAAAAGGTTTGAGGGAAACAAGAATAAGGTTCTAGACATAGCTAGCATTTGATGCAAAACATCAACAGAATGTCTAGCAGAAAGTGAAAACTCTGGAACTCAATTTAACAAACATCTGATCAGGACTTTTTCAACATATAATACTCAAGTAGTTCATAATCTCATAAAGGAGATGAGGCGACCATAACACAAGGTAAGATGTGTGAAGTGCCACAAGAGGAACAGGAAAGCACAGTGAGGATTAAACGAAGACGAGATCAAAGCCAGTTGTGAGGTGGGAAATCGGGAGGTTTTTATGGAGGTGGTTGCACTCATGAAACAAAATAGCAGGATTTCAGCCAGTAAGAGGGGAGAATAAAAGGCAAAGGAGGAGTTCAAGTTAAGGAAATAGCAGATGCAACCACAAAGAAGATGTGGAAAGAAAAGGAGTAAAAAATACTGCCTACACTTTGAGCTTGAGAGAACATCACAAAGGGTGGGGGGTTAGTTCAGCCCAGGGAGCAGGATCATATAATCTTGCCAGTAGAAGGGATACCACAGCATCTCTTCACATTTGACATTTGAGAATTTTTTGTCAATTAGAGAGATACCTTAAGATGTCCCTTTAAAACAGTAAGCCACCCTCATAGCTAGCCCAGAAATAAAAGCAAATAACATATCCACCTCAAAATCTTCACTTACTCACTAAACCTAGGTATGAGTCATTTTTGAACCCCCTCACAACAGGCCACAGGCAGGAAACCCTTCTTTGCTCTCCTCACTCCCAAGTCCAAGTTTTCTATTCCTAAAGCATAATGGGAAATAAAAGAAATAACATATAGTGTTTCTCTCCATCACCCAAAGTAGCAATAATAAAGAAAATATTATAAGTATTATAGTAACCAGGCTTTTAAAAAGAAGAGCCTATGATCCCAGGAATCTGCCACTCTCTCCCAACTTCACGTTACCCATTACTCAGTACCTCATTAGCTCAATGTGAATGCCTCTCTGCATTGTTATAAATTGCTCCAATAAATATTATTATGCTCATAATGGATCACCAGTAGCTCAACTTTATCGTGCCCTTAGAACCAGAAGGGAAACTAAAATAAACAAACAAAGCCCTTCAGTAATGGTTCTCCTGACACCCAGTTCTATATCTTTACCATTCACACATACACACCAACACAGAAAATCTCATACACTGGGAATTAAGGCTGAAAGTAGGTTGAAATCACACTGGAAGGATAATAAATGCCAAGTTATTAGTTAGTATTTTAATTCAGTTGGTAATAAGGAATGGCTGAAGATACCCAACAAGAAACTGACACAATCAGAGATGTGCTTCTGAAAGATTAAAACAGATTAGCAGATTATGTTAACAATTTAGGAAAGCAAATTGAAGATTCCAACTCTAATGATGACAATGAAAAATGAAAAAGAATGAATGAATGAATGATCTGGACAAAAGACCAACCCCCCCCCCCACACACACACACATACACAAAACACCTATAGGTGTGGTCACATTTGGATTGAATGATCTAGGATGATATGATGCAGACCAGTAAGCCCCGTTAGGAAAACCAGGAGGTCCAGAGTTCAGGAGAGAGACTGAACTAGAGACAGTCATCCATAGAGAAGTGACAGGTGAGTCCTAGGATCCAACCTCTCCAAAACAAAAAATTCTAAGAAAACAGAAAACTAAGGATAAAACCTTAAGCAATAGTCACATTTAAAGAGAAACAAAGGCTGGGAAGGGTGGGAGGGCAGCACACCTAGAGAAAGAGTGGTCAGGAGAACTAGGTAATTAAATATTATCCCAGATGACAGCATTTCAGGGAGACTTATTATCACAAAACCAAAATACAAACTAATGGAAAAAAAAATAGTCATGAGATTTGAGAAATAGGTCATTAGCAACCTTTAAAAGTATAAAAACTGGATTTCAGGACATTAAACAAGATGCACTAGCAGACTCAGCATGTTATTTTCAATATGACAAAGAATGAAACTATTTATACAGAAAAATGCATTTATATTATTAATAGTTAATAACAAAGCAACCGTGGGGCGCCTGGGTAGCTCAGTCAGTTAAGCATCTGACTTCAGCTCAGGTCATGACCTCCTGGTTCATGGTTTGAGCCCCGTGTCCAGCTCTGTGCTGACAGTTCAGATTCTGTGTCACCCTCTCTTTCTGTCCCTCTCCCATTCTCACTCTCTCTTTTTCTCTCTCTCTCTTAAAAATAAACATTAAAAAAATAATTTTAAAAAAATAACAAAGCAACCATAATTAGTTTTGAATTACCTTAGCAGTTAACAAAGTAAATTATAAAGGAGCCAGAGGATCAAATCTCCAGAAAACAATGAAAACCTTAAAATATCAAATAATGACCCTAAGAATTCCCTTAAAGATATAAAAACCTAAAAGAAGATTTCAATATTGAGGGCAAGGGCCTAATATCATCACAAAAGAGATTTCCAAACCAGCATGTGGTCTACAGTTATTTATAAAAATATATATTCCTAAACTTTTTTTGTTAATATAAGAGTAAGAACTGGGCCGCCTGGGTGGCTCAGTCGGTTAAGCAGCCGACTTCGGCTCAGGTCATGATCTCGTGCTCTGTGAGTTCGAGCCCTGCATCGGGCTCTGTGCTGACAGCTCAGAGCCTGGAGCCTGCTTCCGATTCTGTGTCTCCTTCTCTCTTTGCCCCTTCCCTGCTTTCTGTCTCTGTCTCTCTCAAAAATAATAAACATTAAAAAAAAAAATTAAAAAAAAAAAGAGAGTAAGAACCACCTCCTCAACAAAACAAAAATACACATAAAATATAAAAACACTCATATTATTTTTACATTAAATGCTAATCACAATCAAATTATAAATAACTTCTCTTTAGTTTTACATATCAGATTCCGTAATAAAGTAGTTTTACTAAACAAATCCTAAACCTAATTCATCACTATTTATTATGAACAAATATCAGGGTAAGAGTTTGCATTTGCTCTTTGAAATTACAAAAGAACATCATCATTCTTGAAAATCAGATTAATATGTGCTATTTCAAAAGAAAACCATCTACTGTGTTTATGTCTCAGATGTACCTAGATGTATGTTTCTAGAAATTCTTTGGCACTGGCAAATTAGGTTTGACTTATGGTACTCTTATCAAGAAATTATAGCCCTGGGGCACCTTGGTGGCTCAGTCAGTTGAGCATCCAACTCTTGTTTTCATCTCGGGTCATGATCTTGCAGTTTGTGGCATGGAGCCCTGCATCAGGCTCTACACTGTCAGTAGAGAGCATGCTTGGCATCCTCTCTCTTCCCCTCCCCGACTTGCACATGTGCACAGGAAAAAAAAGAAAAAGAAAAAAAGAAATAATAGTCCTCATTTCAAAAAAATTACCAACAATATTTTTATTCTGTTGGGAGAGACACAGTCCACTCTTAAACAACACCAAGGGTTGTCCAAGTCTCTTGAAAAAATGAATATGAAAAGACTTCAAGGGAAAATCCCTTCCCTAAGGAAGGCTGGTTCCCTTAACGTTCTGTTTTATGATCTAGGTGCTGGTTACAAAAATGAGTTGTTTGTAAAATTAATTGACCTAAATTACTCGGGATCTGTGCACTATTCTGTACATATGTGATTTTTCAATAAAGTTTTTTAAAAAATTAGTCAAATTATCTATTCTAGTGAGGAATTACCTGTTGTCATAGATCCGTAACATGGCAATATTAACAAACCATCCAGAGTTGTATCTTGAACATCATAATCATAGTCAACAGACTCCGCCATCTGAAAAAGTAACTCACAACTTTTTTCAATTTCAAACTGACCTGAAATGAGGGAGGAAAATAACGTCAGCAAATGAACAGCAAATATTATTTAAGAATGGGGGAAAAAAGCCTTCTAGATTAAAATTAGTTTTGCATAACAGTTATTTTAAATCTCATTTGATCTAAAGGAGATGAACACATAAACTGTACCAAATCTCAACAATAAAATTAAAAACTGAACACCAGTTCCCAAGCAATTTAAACCTCTTCAGGAATAAAAATGTTTATAATCTTCAAGACTTTTATCTTGTTAACACAGTATTTGAGAAAGACTCAGTAAAGTTAATCATTAATATAGGAGTATCTAGTCCAAGAGATACCGCATTTAGGTGTATTTCAAAATACTTAAAGTAATCTGAAAAAGGCAGCAATTGTTACAATGTCTCACTTCTGACAGTACAAGGCAGAGTAGGAGGAGAGCGATGAAATGACTCATTTCTGTTAGTAGGATGCTGCTAATTGAAGAATCACACTAGTTTAGGATTTAACTAATCTATTTTTGACTTCCAAAAAAGGCCTGTCTCTGAGACATGGATTTAACACCTCGTGTACTGCTATCACACAGTACCATCCCACCACTCAAAGAAGAAAGGAGCTGGTAGGATGTCTTTTGAAATAATGGAATTAATCATTCAGATCCAGGACTGTTTAGTGTGGTCACACCTCTATATAAGGCAGACTAAGAAAAATATTAATACTTTACCATTTAATATCTTTTTACTAAAAGGTCAGTGTATTTTATGTATGTTTACTAATGAGACTGGCAGTTTTTATGGCAGTATAGAATTCTGTTATATTTCTTATATAAGGCATGACATCTACAACTATTCAGATAAATCATAAAAAGGCAATATGAGTTAAATATGAGCCCAGATTTCCCAACAAAAGTAACACTCTATTGTGCCACATTTGCTTCTCATAAATAGTTAAATTTTTAAACCTGATACTGAATGCTCACCAGTCAGGAAAACCAATATGTCTCCAGCCATTTCATTCAAATGGATATCCATGGTCACCTTCACAATCTAAAGCAAGAAACACAAGCATAATATGCTATAATATAATAGAGTGGAAATAGAGTACCCCACTCCCAATCATTTCCCCTTGTTCCACAGAAAAATTAAATTTGGTTCTCAAAAGTGCAAGGAACTATGAGGGCTGCCATTAAAATAAAAGGGAACAAATGAATTACTAAACTACTTAATCAACTAGAATCAGAATATAAAAAAAAGACATAAAAAGGATGTCAAGTACTACCGCTTGGATATATGCAGTATTTTCTCTGTCTCGTGGGCCAATCAAATTGCAGAATTTTTCTCTGACTGGATACAGCCTTCCAGGTATATCAAATATTGGACAATTTCCAAAGAATGCAGAGAGCTTGGCTAATTCCATAGTTGCTGACATCACCACAACCTTCAAATGCTCTTTCCTGTTAGGAGACTTCTCCTGAAATAATTTCTTTAATAAGCCAAATAAGATGTCCTGAAAAAAAGTAAATTTCTAATAAGTAACAAGTATACCTAAAAGCCAACTTGTTTTAAATATTTTGCTTTCCTAACCAAAGAACTCCTATTTCAACAGATTAAAATGTAAGTAAGACCAGACAATTCTCTACAAGGTAAAAGTTACCCCAAAGAAATAAACTAATAAATAACCATTATATTAAAATACTCACTGTAGTTAGAGTTCTCTCATGGGCTTCATCTAAAATGATGACGCTGAACTTGGTAAGATTTGGATCTCCCAGAATATGTTTCAGTAAACATCCATCAGTCATATATTTGATTGCAGTTTCCTAATGTTCAAACAGCAGAGTATATCAACTTACATATACAGTGTTACAGAAATTCACCCCTACTTTACAGACTAAAATTTCCCCCAAATGTACAGACATTAGGTATTCTAACTAATCTGACTAAATAAAAAAGTACATAAAATAGCCTAACAACAAGGATGGTAAATTATAAAACATGTGACCTACACAGGGACAGAGATAAGGAACTAAGGTGGATATTCTAGGATAAAGCAACAAAAGTGACAATACGGAGATATAAAGTAGTCAGGGGAAAGTGGTAAGATAATGCAATGCCTTCACATGAGCAAGCTGTAGGAAGCAGCAATGAAATGCGATCCATCTCCGTCTCAGCCACTGTTTTAGAGGACTCAGGAGAAAAGGTAGACGAAATAGGTGCACAATTTCTTCTCACTCTCTTCTTCCCTCACTACTCTCTTATTTTAAAAACTATGTAAGCCAACTAGCATTAAAAACAAGGTGAGAATAAGAACCAAAGGCTACGAGTTAACAGCAATATAAACATAAAACAAGGGAAGACAAAAGAAAGAAAATTCCCCACTTCCCACTAGGAAGGCAAAGACAGTATTTTGGGGAGTCACTGTGTACCATAAATGATGGCCATTCCTATTATGAACCATATTCGAATAGGGATTGTTTTGTATCTGATACAAGATTTAAAAAATCCTGAGGGAATATAAATTGTGACCATTAACTACTAAAAATAAAACAATTTTAAACTTGTTGGTACCATGAATACAGAAGATACTCGATAAATACTTGCTTACTGACTTTTCTAAGTTGTCCATTTTCCATTGACTTTAGCAATACAAATATACAACATGGATGAACCTTGAAAATATTATGATAAATGAAACAATCCAGACACAAAGGACCAAATATTATATGATTCAACTTATAATTGGTACTTAGTAAAGGCAAATTCATAGAGACGGAAAGTAGAATAAAAGTTACCACAAGCTGGAGGGAGGGGGGATGGAGGGGCTAACGTTTAGTAGATATAGTGTCTGTTTGAGATGATAAAAAAGTTCTGAAAATAAAGAGTGGTGATGGATACATAAGATTGTGAATGTATTTCATGCCAATGAACTGTACACCTAAAAATTATTAAAATGGTAAATTTTACATTATATATATTTTAATACTATAAAAATTGTTTTAGAGAATGCAAATGTAAATTATATATCAAGGATTCTTACAGCTAAAAAATAAGAGAATCCTTAAAAAAATAAACATGCCACTTATAAACTAACTGAGAAGAGAGAAAATAGGAAAGCTAATTCATTCACAATGGGCAACAAATCATTAACAATGGGCAAAAAAAATTAATTCTTTTTTTTTTTTAAGTTTATTTTTGAGAGAGAGTGAGACTGTGAGCAGGGCAGAGGCAGAGAGAGAGAGAGGGAGAAAGAGAATCCCAAGCAGGCTCTAAGCTATCACTGCGGAGCCCAAAATGGGGCTCAAAACCCCAAACCATGAGATCACGACCTGAGCCAAAATCGAGAGTCGGAAGCTTAACTGACTGGGCTCAGGTGCACAAACAAGATTAATTCTAATCTGAGGCTTTGTTTCTTAAAATTATAAATGCAGGGGCTGGCTCAATCAGAAGAGCATGCAATTCTTGGATCTCAGGGTTGTGAGATCCAAGGGGAAAAGTGGTAAGATAATGCAAGCCCCATATTGGGTGTAGAGATTACTTAAAAATAAAAACTTTAAAAAATAAATAAAATAGGGCGCCTGGGTGGCGCAGTCGGTTAAGCGTCCGACTTCAGCCAGGTCACGATCTCGCGGTCCATGAGTTCGAGCCCCACGTCAGGCTCTGGGCTGATGGCTCAGAGCCTGGAGCCTGTTTCCGATTCTGTGTCTCCCTCTCTCTCTGCCCCTCCCCCGTTCATGCTCTGTCTCTCTCTGTCCCCCAAAAAATAAATAAACGTTGAAAAAAAATTAAAAAAAATAAAATAAAATAAAATACAAGTGCAAATTTGAAGTTAAAATCTTTCATAACTTTCTCCAATCTGTCTATAAGTTTACAGGACTTATAGCAATAAAACTTTTGTACCTTAGAGCTGCAATCATCAAAACGAACTTGGTACCCTACTTTGGATCCCAAAGTGCATTTCATTTCTTCAGCAACCCTCTGAGCAACTGATATAGCAGCTACTTTTCGTGGCTGAGTCACCCCAATCATACCATGTTGTGAAAACCCTATCAAAAACAGAGGTAAAAAACACAAAACTGTTAACAACTGCTTCCAATTAGAGCTAAATTGTTTCTGACCAATCAACACAAACTGTTCAAATGTTTCCAAAAGAAAACCCTGCAAATTAACAACATACCGTTTTACCCAATGTACCATGGAGATTTTAGTAATAAAAAAATAAAAATACATATTCAAAATATACATATTTTAATTAGCTTTTTCCAATTTCAGTCTAATGATTTACACTAAAGAATAAGTCTAAAATTTTTAATCCCTAGGAATCCCATAAATTCCACAGAATTCCTAGATTTACTTTTGCCACAGAAGTTTAAACATACCACCTTTCATATTTTTACCATTTTAGTATTTCTGAAAGATGCATCTTACAATTGATGCTTTTTTCTTTATTAATAGGATGCAAAACAGTTATACTATTGCAAAAATAGTATGCAAAAACAAGACATTCCATGTCTTAAAAAATGGCACATCAGATTTAATGGATTAGAATAAGTTAATATCAGAGAAGAAATTTTCATCTTTTATATGAATAACATCCAATATAATTTTGCTCTATACCAACCTTATGATAGGAAGTTTTACCATATTGAAGTTAAAGACACTTTAAGGGTAGGAAATTTGTTAGTTGGCTTGGTGTTATGGAATCAGGGAATAAATATTTACCTGACAACCCTCTGGAGAAGGAACCAAGAAATACTAATGTCAGCAACAGATATCACTATATCCCTTCCTCCTGAAAATTATCTCAATACCCAGTGGTTAACTGCAAGACAACCTCATTCTATAGCAGAGAATCATTATCTACCTATAATTTTATTTGAGATTATTATGACAATTAAAAATGGAAAAAACATCATCTGAATTACCTCCTGAATGTGAAATAACACCATAAAAAAGCAGGAAAGATGTAGGGAGGGTGTGTCAATAGAAGAATCGGGACTGTAAAACAAATGGTGGGTATTTGTGCAATACAGAGTCCTATTAGCTTTTAAGAGGATTTTTTTTAAGTTTATTTATTTATTTAGAGAGAGAGCACACACTCGCACATGAGAGGGGAAGGGGCAGAGAGAAGGGGAGAGAGAGAATCCCAAGCAGGCTCCACGCTCTCAGCAGACCTGGCCTAGGGGCTCGATCCCACAACTGTGAGATCATGACTTCAGCCAAAATCAAGAGTCAGAGGCTTAACCAACTGAGCCACCCAGGTGTCCCAAGAGGTTATTTTTTAAATACTCCCAATATTATCCCAGAATAAAATTACCTGCTTCATATAGATATTTTGGGAGTTGAGTGGTTTTACCACTTCCTGTATTTCCAGTAACAATAAGGAATGAATTGTCCCTCACAGCTTGAATAAGCTTTTTTCTTTGTTTTTGAATAGGAAAAGTTGGAGTAGTTCCTCCCTCCTGTGATGTGCATCCTTTCTCTTCTGTAATAACAGAAAAACAATTGTGCAATTAAAAGGCCTGTAAAGATATCTCTAACTCAATTTCCCAGAACTGAATAGAGAAAGACAACAGAATTTTGGGGCTGGAATGGATCGATCCATGACTTCTCAGGTAAGTCACCTTTGTCAAATTGGTATGTAAGGGTTTACAAGCCCAGAACAACTTTTTAGTAAAATCTAACAACGTGAGCATTTGCTAATGCACGACTCAGAGTACTTGACAAAGTAGGCCTAGAACAAGGCAATGTACATGCGAGCATACCCATACAGAAGCACCAAGCCCAATTTTATTAAACAATAGACCAAAAGCTAGAACACTGCAGGAAACTCTCGGCTGAATTTTAAAAAGCCACCTGTGTTTGCTTCTGATTCATGGTTCAAGTTAGGTCCCTGTTCAGAGTGACTGATATCCCAGAAGGCCAAGTGGTGGGTAACCATGGAAACTGGCTCCTGGAAACTGGCTCCCTTCATACCATACCCAAAGGCAGGCTGGCGGCCCGACGAGCGGGGCGGGGGGTGGGGGGGGGCTGGATGGGTAGAGAACAAAGGCTTTAAGAACCTGTTTAAGAGCAGAACGCGTCTAGGCGTTGGGGTTCACTTTTTTGTCCCCCAGCAGGGTTTTCACCCAACTTGGATCTGGGACCGCCCCCCTCAAAACCAAAGTGCTCACTGGAGGCAAAGTTCGCCTCCGGCTTGGACGGCAAGAAGAATGCTGCAGCCTCCTCTCCACTTTTCTCTGCTCGCCAAAGGCGTACTTTTATCCCCCCAAAAGCCCCCATGCCGAAACTCCCGCTGGCCTCCGCAGCGTCCCGCGGACCGCACCTCTATCAGCGATGGAAACAGCCGAAGGCCGCTCTTCCTGAAGGTCTATTGACCGCTCACCCTCCTCCTGCCGCCTTGGCGCCCTGCCCGCGACGGCGGGAAACCGGGACATAGACCTGGCCCGGAGCGGAGGTGAGCACGTCCACCGATCTGGGGAGATGGGAGGGGAAAGGCGAAGACGCGCCCTGATGACGTCGAGGTGTTTACTTCCGCGCGTGCGACTTGGAGCGAGGGGAGGGGGAGCTGTTAGGTGACGTGGCGCCCTGCCGCCGGAAAGCTTCCCCACACCGCGACCTGGCCGGGCCCCCAACCGGGAGCCCACCCCCGAGGGTTTCCCTCCATCTTCGGGTGTGTGCTTCGCCTTGGGCCTTAATGCCGCCCCAAGGTCCAGAAGGGCCCTCTCCCACTTGTGCGCAGAAGAGCCAGGTGATATCCCTTTACTAAGCTACTGTGGTCAGTGTAACCCTGTTCTGCTTGCACACCTATTGTGATGTGACCCTTTGCCAGAACTGGAACCTTTCTAGAGTGCAGCGTTTCCAGGACACAGTCTCACCTTGCTCAGTCTGTAATCACCTGTTCATTTCAGAACTACTGCGTTGCAGAGCTGAACTTCGAGTTCTGTAGTGTCTAAAACCTACGGCCCACACGCTATGCATTTCCTTCATAGGACCCTGCATTTCAATGTATTTTCTTCCTCTTTCTCACAACTAGACACAAAAGCAGGAACTTTAGAAAACCACAGTACATTTCGGCCCAGCAAAGTAATTCAAAATAAGCCATCAATATTTGTTTAATTTTCTGGATGGATTAATGAATTATTGATTTTCAGAGGATTTAAGCTCGCTTAATGGATATGGATTTCTTGGAAACCACAATAGTTGAAAGGATAAACAAATACACAACAGAGGTGGGGCGACTTTTTCAGAAAAGGTACTTTGTGTGTGTGTGGGGGGGGGGATCTTATTATAGAACCTTCCAATTTTGTAAGTAGTATCAATTGTAACAAAATCAATGCTGGAAGAAGATTGTTTCCTGGGCTTTTCAACTATTCTTACTGTTAGAATTAACCAACACTTCCTGCCAAACAAGACAACTCAAAGTTGTCCCTTCACCATTAATTAAAGGCCACTATGCTCCTATCTGATCAGGCTTCAAAAGATGTCATTGGACCCCAAGATTTTTCTGTGCTCATAAAAATGTACCAACTGCTTTTAGGTGGGACTGATTAACATCTCCTAAAATGCAAGCTTATTGGATTTTGAATGGTACCAAATGAAATCCAGCTAACAGCTCTATAGCTCTAAAACCTGGGTGCTACAGGAATAAACCTAGCAATAGGAGAATATGTCAGATTTCTCTCATCCATTAAAGGAATCTCCCAACCTTCTAGATTCTCTTAGAAATTCAAAATATTTACAAGTCAGAAAACAAAGCAAAAAACACATTTGTAGTACAAAGTATTGGTGAATAACAGGGCATGGTATTTTAGTATATGGCACTGTACTATCAAAGTCACTTCATAAGAAAGTGAACAGAATCATTTCAGACCAATGATAGTTACCACTTATTGGGCACTTAATAGTCAAGCATTTAATATAAATTTTTTCATTTATTCCCCACAAAAACTCAGAGAAGTAGGTTATTGTTATACCTAATTTTCACATGAGAGAATCAAGGCTCACACACTTGCTCAAGACAATAAAACAAAGAGGTAATAGGACCAAGATTTGCCACATTAATAACCACTATACAGTGATGGGAGATGGAATTCTCTAAATTATCTAAATCTTGGTGCCTAATATGTTTTCTTTCAATGTTTTCAAGTTAACTATTATAGAATGACTCCATTCTTGATTGAGAATCACCTAATGAGAGTATCCAGGAAAAACCCCTGCAAACCGAGAATAAGGAAAAGTAAAAGTGAAAAACTCAAATGTTGTTTAATGTTGTTGATTTTAAAATCAAGGACATTTAAAACATGTCACCATTAATAGCATATGCTCCAGGCTACTCCAAATTAAAAGAACAACTATTTCCCGTGGAGTTAGTTTACAAATTTCAATGGCAAACAAGATACAAATAGACAATAAAAATAGCAAATGCATGGGTTGAATCTAAGAAGAAAGGTTAGTATTGCAAACAACATTGAATCTATTTCCTGTTATCTTTGGGTCACAAGAAAAACCTGAAATAAGTTATATTTAAAGAAAGGTGAGGAGTATAAATTGCACCCTGCTGCTATTATCTCATAGGCAGTCTTTCAAAATATTCTTGAATCCAAGAAATTTGTTTCTGACCATCCAAAAGACAGGAAGAAACCTCAATATTAGAGATGTACAACAATGGAATGGAATTTTAAAATCATCTCCAGGAAAGATAGGAGAACATAGAATCAATGTTACAATGTAAAAGAAATAACTGGAGGGGGTGCCTGGGTGGCTCAGTTGGTTGAGCGACAGACCGGCTCAGGTCATGATCTCGCAGTCTGTGAGTTCGGGCTCTGTGCTGACAGCTCGGAGCCTGGAGCCTAATTCATATTCTGTGTCTCCCCACCTCTGCCCCTCCCCTGCTCATGCTCTGTGTCTCTCTGTCTCTTAATAATGAACTTTGAAAGAAAGAAAGAAAGAAAGAAAGAAAGAAAGAAAGAAAGAAAGAAAGAACGAATTGGAGCAGAAAGAAAAATTATCAAAGAAATTAATGCAAAAAAACCCAAAAATTTACAAATGCCAGACAAGTGGTGAGATGTAGAAAGTTAATCAAAACAGGAAGTCAGGGAAAGATAGTGAGCAATGGTGTCAAATAAATGGATTTTTTTTTAATTCATAAATTTGACCAAAACAATGGTTGTCTTGGTAAAGAGAGGCAGAGAGAAGCCAGATTGTAAGTGGGTGAAAAGAGAATTAGAGAGTCAATTGAAGACATA
Organism: Acinonyx jubatus; assembly: GCF_027475565.1. Classification (NCBI taxonomy): domain Eukaryota; kingdom Metazoa; phylum Chordata; class Mammalia; order Carnivora; family Felidae; genus Acinonyx; species Acinonyx jubatus. The sequence continues at coordinate 26,759,098 of NC_069397.1, forward strand.
CGTAATGCGCTTGGAGATGTTTGGTTAGAATCAACCAAGGTAAATGAAAGGGAAAGAAAAGGATAGCCAGAAAAAGATGCCACTGCTACAGTGTATATATGATGATTTTAAAAAGATGTGGTCAATGAAATCATCAGGGTACCGTTAGAAAGTGTGTTTCGAGAGCTGAAACTGATGAAGAGAGGTGCTGATGAAGGAGAAAATGCAAGTTCACGTTTTGAGAAAAGATGCAGGATTGGAAGAGAGAGAACAAACTTTTAGTCAGGGTAAGTGTTATAAATCTGCATTTGTAGCAGATTTGTATGCCAAGATATGAATCTGATTGTTTCTCTGTATTTTCCTTCTCTGTTTTTATCTTACTTGTAAACCAAGGGCCTTTCTTCCTTTTCAGCCCTCACCGAGTAGAAACAAAGATTCAAGGACATTGCTGACCTGAGGGCCAAGACTAGAGCCTCCGGTACATAAAGAACTGGTTATTTTCTCTCTCAGGACTGATAGGACTGGGCCTAGAAATAGGGAAGAAAGAAGGAAGAATGTAATGAAAAATAAGGAGCACTAGAAGGCATAGAGCCCTCAAAGTGGGCAAGAGAAATAGGCTTGAAAGTTCTAATAGAAGGAATTCAAGAAGATGAACCATCCTCACATGTGGACCCCTCCTCCTTTAAAAAACCAAAATCTATGACGTTTGTCATTTAGCAGTCTTGGATATGTAGCCCTGAAAGAGAGGGAGGGGAGCTTGTACATTCTGGAGGGAGTGGAAGCATGAAGAAGAACCTCACTCCTAAACCAGGTAGAACTAGATAGAAACAGTTGGGAATTTTTCTATGAGTGATGTGATCGACACCATATCAGTTTCTTTGTGTGTGTGTTGGGGGGGGGGGTGGGTTTTTTTTTAATGTTTTTAAATTTATTTTTGAGAGAGAGAGAGAGACAGAGTGCAAGCAGGGGAGGGGCAGAGAGAGGGAGACACAGAATCCGAAGCAGGCTCCATCCGGGGTCTGAGCTGTCAGCAGGGTCTGAGCTGTCAGCGCAAAGCCCAATGCGGGTCTTGAACCCACCATGAGATCATGACCTGAGCCAAAATCAGACACTTAAACTAATAAGCCACCCAGGCACCACCATGCCACTGTTATGTATTCTATTAACATGTCTGTAAAATATTAGCAACTTGGAGATTTGGAGGAAAAATAGACGGACATATCCTAGAACTTAGCGAAGTACCCATCTTTCAGTTCAAAGGTAAAAGAAACCATCACACTTTCTTCTCTTTTTAATCTTATGTTTCTGTTGTCCAGATATTAAGATGTGAGTTAGTATCATAAAGATCCTCACCATGCAGTCATTAATTCACTCATGAATGTTATAATTTAATCAAAAGATTAATAAAGATTGAGACACTTCTAATCATTGTCAATGAAAATTGATGCTTTATACATATGCATATAATCTTGAATAAATGTGTAGAATTCCATTATTCTATTAGTAAAATAGACCCTCTTTCAAATGAAGGCTCAGTGATGACTCTGACTTCCTATTCATTCATTCATTCATTCATTCATCCATTCATTCACGTATTCATTCAATAAATATTAGAATACACAACTCTCATATGTACACTTTTGTTTTGTTTTGTTTGGCAGGATACAGTATACTTTATTGATGGTACATGATAAGGTAGGGCTCCCCAAGCCCCTCCCCTTCTTCAGGGGGTCTGGGATGGAAACTGGAGGTCAGGAGATTCTCAGGTGTGTTGGGGGATAAGTTGGGGCAAGGACTCTCCAGCAGCTGAGAGCCTCTCTCTTCTTCCTCTTGCTGGGGCTGGTGGTCCAGGGGGCTCTTACTCTTGGAGGCCATGTGGACCGTAAGGTCCACCAACTGGTTGCTGTAGCCAAATTCATTGTCATTCTAGGAAATGAGCTTGACAAAGTGATCATTGAGAGCAATACCAGCCCCAGCGTAGAAGGTGGAAGAGTGGGTGTCACTGTTAAAGTCGCAGGAGACGACTTGGTCCTCAGTGTAGCCCAGGATGTCCTTGAGGGGGCCCTCTGGTGCCCGCTTCACCACCTTCTTGATGTCACCGTATTTGGCAGCTTTCTCCAGGTGGCAAGTCAGATCCACGGCAGACACATTGGGGGTGGGGACACAGAAGGCCATGCCAGTAAGCTTCCCATTCAGCTCAGGGATGACCTTGCCCATGGCCTTGGCAGTGCCAGTAGAAGCAGGGATGATGTTCTGGGCAGCCTGTAAACCATCATGCCACAGCTTCCCAGAGGGGCCGTCCACGATCTTCTGAGTGGCAGTGATGGCATGGACTGTGGTCATGAGTCCCTCCATGATGCTGAAGTTGTCATGGATGACCTTGGCCAGAGGGTCCAGGCAGTTGGTGGTGCAGGAGGCATTGCTGACAACCTTGAGGGAGTTGTCATACTTCTCATTGTTCATGCACATCACTAACATGGGGGCATCAGCAGAAGGGACAGAGAGGATGACCCTCTTGGCCCCACCCTTCAAGTGAGCCTTCTCCATGGTGTTGAATACCCCAATGTACTCCACACAACATACTCAGCACCAGCATCACCCCATTTGATGTTGGCGAGATCTCACTTCTGGAAGATGGTGATGGGCTTTCCATTGATGACAAGTTTCCCATTCTCAGCCTTGACTGTGCCATGGAATTTGCCATGGGTGGAATCATACTGGAACATGTAGACCATGTAGTTGAGGTCAATGAAGGTGTCATCGATGGCGACAGTGTCCACTTTGCCAGAGTTAAAAGCAGCCCTGGTGACCAGGTGCCCAATATGGCCAAATTCATTGACTCCGACCTTCACCATGGTGTCTTGGGATTCAGCTGGCACTGCACCAAAAGATGCGGCTGTCTGTTGAACAGGGAGGAGCAGAGAACCTTATATGTACCCTTTTTAATAGCCATACAAAGGCATAAAAATATGTGTAAGACATGGTCACTACCTTCAATGACATTACATGTATTTAAGGAGATAAAATATTTAGAGGAAAAACTAGCTAGAGTGATCAGGGAAGGCTTCTTGGAGTTAGTGGCATTTGAACTGAGCTTTGAAAGTTGGGAATATTCTAGGAAATGTCAGGGAAATGTCCTGGTAGAGAAAATTTCACAAAGGCAGTAATAATAGAGTGATCAAAATATGATTGATTATGGATTATTGAGAAATCTACAAAATTTAATGTTCTATCTCTGGTCATGGTCTCTGTAAATCTTTCACTTGCCTGAAGGTGGCAAGCTGGGTTTATTCGAGAAATTTCATCATCAATATTATTTGAAAGAAAAATGAAACGGTAGTATTTCTTTGAAAAACAGTTTTTTTCATTTCATAAAATCAAAAAATTTTGAAAAAGATAAAAAATTACAAACAATCTTTTAAATACTGTATATATTTACTATTTATTTATTTTTTTTTTAGATTTTATTTTTAAGTACTCTCTACACCCAGCGTGGGGCTCGAACTCATAACCCCGAGATCAAGAGTTGTATTCTCCTCTGACTGAGGTAGCCAGCCACCCCTAGTATACTTATTTTAAAGCATATACATTTTATATTGCAGATATTTTTAATTTTGATATTTTAATTTTATGTTCCTTATTGATTCCCTGTTATGATACAATTTTTTCATTGGAAAAAAAGGAGACTATATTTGTTATTTTAAGTTAATTTATTTATTTTAAGTAATCTCTCACCCAAAGTTCAAACTCATGACCCTGAGATCAAGTCACACACTCCTCCAACTGAACCAGTGGGGTGCCCCTCAAAGGAGCTTATACTTTTAAGTATTACCATTAAAATCTGTGATAAGCATTGTTTATAAGTCTTTTGAGAGTAGTCATGTTTGTTGAAGGATAATTTCCAAATGGCAAAACTCATCTTTTTTTTTTTTAGCGTATAGTTGTTTTATGAATTTTGACAAGTGCATATGGTTTGTAACCACCGCTATAATAAAGTTATAAAACACTTCATTATTTTAACAAATTCCCTTGAGCTCTTTTGTGATCAACCCCTTTCTTCACCTCTAGGTCCTGGCAACCACTGATTTGTTTTCTATCTCTGTATTTTGCGTCTTCCAAAATGTCATATGAATGGAATCATATAGGTCTTTCATTCAGCATAATTACCTTGAGTTTCATCTAGAGTTGAATATAGTTATAATGCATATCAGTAACTCAATTCTTTGGGTTATTGAGTCATATTCCATTGTATAAATATACCACAATTTGTTTATTAGTTCATTAGTTGAGGGATATTTATATGAGGGATATTAGTTGAGGGATATTTATATGAGGGATCATTAGTATGAGGGATATTAGTTGAGGGATATTAGTTGAGGGATATTTCCACTTTTTGGTGATCATGCATAAAGTCACTATGAACATTGACATGCAGGTTTTTTTTGTTTTTTTTTTTTAATGACCATTTTCATTTCTCTTGGGTATATACCCAGAAGTGGAATTTCTGGTCAAATGATAAATGTATGTTTATAAGGACTGCAAAACTGTTTTTCCAAGGAGACTGGAGCATTTTGCACTTCTACCAGCCATCTAGAGAATTCCAGTTGCCTTCATCCTTGCTAGGACTTGGTATTAACAGTATTTTTGTTTTGTTTTGTTTTACCCATTCAAATAACGAGTAGTGGTATGTCCTTTATGGTTTTAATCTACATATCCCTATGGCAATGATGTTGAACATCTTTTTACATATTTATAGTCCATATATCTTGGATTCAAATCTTTTCTCAACTTGTGTGAGAGAGGGAAGGGTTGCTTATTTTCTCATTATTAAGTTTTGAGAGTTACCTATAGATTCTGGATTCAAGTCCTGTATCAGATATATACTTTGCAAATATTTTGGCCTAATCTATGGCTTGTCTTTTAATTTCTTAATTATGTCATCCAAAGAGAAGTTCTTGATTTTGATTAAGTCCAGTCTATCAACATTTTCTCTTTTGATTGTGCTTTTGGTGGTATCTAAGAAATCTTTGCCTAATCAAAGGTCACAAAGATTTTCTCATGTGTTTCCTTCTAGAGTTTTGATAGTTTTGAGTTTGACATTTAGGGTTTAAGCCATTTTGAGTTGACTTTTGGGTATGGGTCAAGGTTCTATTTTTTCACACAGTTATGCAATTGTTCAAGCACCATCACTTCATAGTAGAAAAATTTAGCAAAGGGACTTGCATTTTTAAATTATACAGTTAAAATCTGTGATAATCTTGTTTGAGAGTTTTCTCAACTTTTGTTTGTAGTTTTTTTTTAGCTTTATTTTCCAAATATTACATCCTATTTTTAAAAGATAAATTTGTGTCTTGGTTCTTCTACCTCTCATTTTATTTCATTTGGCAGTGTTAGGATTTCAATGTATTTTCAAATGACACTATGTAACTCTACACTCTCTAGAATTGTGGAATTTAAAACTGCCAACCCCCTCTTTTAGAGATGAGAAAATTGAGACTTAAAGATCTTCAATGAGTTGCCCACAGTCATACAACTAGACAGAAGCAGAGAAAAGCCCATGGTAGTTTTCCAAATCTCCAGGCCAACTGTGTATGTCACGTAACTTTATTTCTACTTATTAAATATGGATTTTTGCTATAAAGTAGGCTTTTATCTACAATTGCATTTTCAGTGCTTTTCCATCTAATACACAAAATTTGACTAAGCAGAATTAAACCCAGTTGTTAAAAAATACCACCAGCCTTTATCCAATGCCACTGTGTTTACAAATATCATGACAAGGTAAATAGACACACACCAAGGAAACATAATCTAGGCAAAGGAAACAAATCTAATTTAGTAATCTAAGGATTACTAAAATGCTGGCATTCAGTTGATAATTCCAAGACTTTACACTTAGGCATAATTTTTACATTAAATTAGCTGTGTCTCCTTATCCAATTGCAAGTTAGACAGAAAATTTATCTTTTTCACTACATGGGACTTTCAACAAGCTGATTAATTAAATCTGAGTGGTCTATTCTTGCCTTATGCAACAAAAACATACATATGCTTGTAAAACCTAAGGGAATAAAATCCCTAGATACCAGAAACCGGTAGGAAATGCAAATCTATAGAAAAATTAAAACCTGTTATGTGGGGACAGTCTCCTGTGAGGATGCTTTCAGAGTGCAATATAATTTCCATAGAGTAAACATATCCAACTAAAGATGAGCTCACAACGACAAAAAAATTACACGTCAGATGAAGAAATAAACCATCATGAGAGAGATCAGGAAAACAAGCAAATAGGAAAACTGTACCCCAAGAACTAGAAATAATAGGAAAGTCTTGAAGAGACTACAAAATAAGTGTTTTAAAGTATTAAAAAGACAAAAGAATAGAAACCATAATTAAACAAGAGAACATTATAAAAATAAACACGCAGGTGTCCCTGGGTGGCTCAGTTGGTTAAGCGTCTGACTTCGGCTCAGGTCACGATCTTGTAGTCTGTGGGTTCGAGCCCCGTGTCAGGCTCTGTGCTGACAGCTCAGAGCCTGGAGCTTGCTTCGGATTCTGTGTCTCCCTCTCTCTCTCTGCCCCTCCCCTGCTCACACTCTGCCTCTCTCTCTCTCTCTTAAAAATAAATAAACATTTAAATAAATAATAAACAGGCAGATTCAAAAAATAATAAAACAGTCAAAAATAAAAATTCATTGAAATTAAAAATTCAGTGGAGGGGGACCTGGTGTCTCAGTCAGTTGAGCATCCAAATCTTGATTTCAGCTCAGGTCATGATCTCATGATCAAGATCTCATTCCTGAGATGGAGCCTACATTGGGCTCTTGCTGACAACATGGAGTCTGCTTGGGATCCTCTTTCTCCCTCTCTCTCTGCCCTGACCCCAGCTCACTCATGCATGTGTGTGTGCATGCTCTCTGTCTCAAAATAAATAAATAAACTTAAAAAAATAAAAATAAAAACTCAATGGCGTTTAAATAAATCAAGAGAAAGTAATCAAGTAGAAGACAAAGCTAAGGAAATCACCTAGAATGTAGCACTTAACCATTAAGAGATGGAAAATACGAAAAGGAAATTAACAGATATGAAGAAGGTAATGAAAAGGCCACCTATATGTTCAAATGTTCCAGAGTGATAGAATAGAGTAGGAAAAAAGCAATATTTGAGCAGAGAATCTTTGAGCCCTATTAAAGGAAAAATGAAAATCATGTACACCTAAACAAAGTGAAACACAGCAACAATAGAAAGAAAATCTTAAAAGCAACAAGATAAAAAAAAATTCCTGCAGGGGCGCCTGGGTGGCTCAGTCGGTTGGGCGTCCGACTTCGGCTCAGGTCATGGTCTCGCAGCTTGTGGGTTCGAGCCCCGCATCGGGCTCTGTGCTGACAGCTCAGAGCCTGGAGCCTGCTTCGGATTCTGTGTCTCCCTCTCTCTCTGACCCTCCCCGTTCATGCTCTGTCTCTCTCTGTCTCAAAAATAAATAAACGTTAAAAAAAAAAATTAAAAAAAAAAATCCCGCAAAGGAACAATAATACATTATCAGCAGATTTCTCATCAACAAAAATTGAGGAGAAAAGACAATAGAATAGTAGGCATGACCACACTGTTAATGGAAAACAATCAAGAAGTCTATACTCAAACTGTCATGCAAGAGTGTGACTGAAATCATGGGGTGCCTGGGTGGCTCTGTCGGTTAAGTGTCTGACTCTTGGTTTCAGCTCAGGTCACAATCCCGTGGTTCATGGGTTTGAGCCCCACACTGGACTCTACACTAATGGTGCAGAGTCTGCTTGGTATTCTCTCTCTCCCTCTCTCTGCCCTTCCCCTGCTCACGCTCTCTCTCACACAAAAATAAATAAATAAATTTAAAGAAGAAAGTGAGACTGAAATCAAGATTTTTTAGGACAAATGCTAAAATCGTTTACCAATAATCAATTGTTGCTTAAAATATACTCAAGTATTTTCTTTAAGTTGAAAGAAATTGGATACAGGAAACAGGATTTTCAGCAAGCACTAACTGTGAACAGAAAAAATAGTAAAAATATGGTAAATCTAATTTAATGTTGAGTATTAAAAAGCAGTGATGATAAATACTTCAAATATAAAAGGATTTTTTACAAGGTGAAACCAAAATATTAAGTAACATAAATAATGGGAGGGTGAATCTTCTAATATCGTGTATTGTTCAAAAAAGGCTGACAATATCTTCGACCTAGTTGAGTGTGCATGCTATAAATTTAAGAGTAAACATTGCATAAAAAGAAAGTGTATATTTTCATAAATCTAAAAGAGAAGCAAATTCTTAATTTTACCACTGTGAAGAAAATATACTTGACAACCATGAACTTCTCAACAAAGGAAAATTCAGAAAGCAAAAAAAAAAAAAAAAAAAAGTTTAAAGTCTAATTACGTTTATTTATTTATTTATTTATGTTATATGTGTTTTTTTTTTTTTTAATCTTTAATTATTTTGAGAAAGAGACAGAGCGTGAGCCCGGGAGGAGCAGAGAGAGAGGGAGACACAGAATCTGAAGCAGGCTCCAGGCACTGGGCTGTAAGCACAGGGCCTGACACGGGGCTCGAACTGATGAACCGTGAGATCATGACCTGAGCTGAAGTTGGAAGGTCAACCAACTGAGCCACCCAGGCACCCCAATGTTATATATATTTTTTAATGTCTACTTATTTTTGAAAGAGAAACAGAGTGTGAACATGGGAGGGTCAGAGAGAGAAAGACACAGAATCTGAAACAGGCTCCAGGCCCTGAGCTGTCAGCACAAAGCCTGATGTGGGTCTCAAACTCATGAGCTGTGAGCTGTGAGATCATGGCCTGAGCCGAAGTCAGACACTTAACAAACTGAGCCACCCAGGTGTCCCATAATGTTTAAATGTTTAATGGCTAATTACAATGAAGAAAAGACCAACTTTATTTTATTTATTTTTTAAGCTAATTTATTTATTCTGAAGGTGGGAGAGAGGGCATGCGTGTGCATGAGCAGGGAAGGGGCAGAGAGAGAGAGAGAATCCCAAGCAGTCTCTGTGCTGTCAGCACACAGTCCCACGTGGGGCTCGAAGTCACTAACGGTGAGATCATGGCCTGAGCAGAAATCAAGAGTTGGATGCTTAACCAACTGAGTCAACCAGGCTCCCTGAAAAGACCAATTTTAAAATTGTATAAGCCTATACGAAAATAGCAAGTTTTGGGGCACCTGGGTGGCTCAGTCTGTTGAGCATCCAACTTTGGCTCAGGTCATGATTTCACGGTTCATTGGCTTAGGTCATGATCTCACGGTTCATGAGGTCAAGTCGCACGTCAGGCTCCATGCTGACAACTCGAAGCCTGGAGCCTGCTTCAGATTCTGTGTCTCCCTCTCTCTCTGCCCCTCCCCCACACTCTCTCTCTCCCTCTCTCTCTCTCAAAAATAATGTTATAAGCATTAAAAAAAAGAAAGAAAAAGAAAAAAGAAAATAGCAAGTTTTGTTTTCTGATACTTTTTCTATATCACATAAAGCTTTATGTAAATAAACTTGAAGCTGCATCTGTTTACCAGAGAAACTCTTTTAAATCCCATAATAAATAAAGGTTAATATTTTAAAAATATTAATATATATTAATATAACATCCAAGGCAGTAAAGATGATAGAAAAACAATTCAATAACTCAGTAGAAGTCAGGAAAGTATAGAAAACTAAGTAAAGAAAAACTATGGTGGGGCACCTGGTGGCTCAGTCGGTTAAGCGTTGGACTTTGACTCAGGTCATGATCTTACGGCATGTGAGTTCAAACCCCACATCAGGGGTTTTGCTGACAGCTCAGAGCCTGGAGCTTGCTTTGGATTCTTTGTCTGCCTCTCTGTCTCTCTACCCTCCCCAACTTGCTCTGTCTCTGTCTCTCTCTCTCTCTCAGAAATAAATAAAAACATTAAAACATTAAAAAGAAAAAAGAAAAGCATTAAACAAACATTAAAACATTAAAAAGAAAAAAAAGAAAAACCATGGTAAATGGAAAACACAAAATAAAATAATAGAAATAAATTGTACTATATTAGTAAAGTTGGAAAAGTGTACTTATAGCATGATATCGTTTAAATAAAAATTTAAACACAAAAAAATAATAGCATGGACCATACCTACATAGTAAAATTATAGAAACATGGGATACATACTAACTTCTGGGTACCTATAGTAAGTAGGAAGGGAATGAGGGAAGGTTGTTTCAAATACATTTGTAATTTGTATTTCTTTTGAAAGAGTATGAAACAAATATGGCAACCTGTTAAGATTTGTTGTCAGATACATAGACAGTTAGCATCATGTTATTTTCTATACTTTTCCGTGTATCTGAAATATTGACTCTACATTAGAGAATCCCAAAACAGTGGAAAGCCACTGTGTTATACCACAGGTCTTCCTAGTTATCTCTATGACCCTCTAGCGGCTTGCAGAAAAGTTGAAGATAGAAGACCCTTGAGATCCAAGACTGTATTCCTGTCCATATGATGCATCCAAAACACTCTCTTTACCAACGCTTGGTATTTTTTAAAGGAAGGAAAGAAATCAAGCCATATAAAAGGTACATACCTCTTATGGGAGCTTTGTTGCTTCCATGTTTTGTTTTTTCTGACTCTCTGTATGTTCAAGGTAATGTGTGTCTTTTGTCATTGGGAGAATTCTCAATGCTGGAGAAGACAGAGAAGAAAGGACAAGGCCAGATAAAAAAGAAATGGGATCGAAGTCCTCCAAGTTATAATTGGAATGTAATTTTCCTCACTGTAACCCATCTCAAGCTTCAGACACGAATTTTTTTTTGAAACTCATTTTGAAATTTTGTCTTCATATAAGGCCTTAAATAAGGAGCAGCCTAAAATATGAAATCACAAATTTATTTTTTTCTCTCCCTGATGGTCATAATTTTTTTCCATTTTTATTTTATTTTTTTTCTTCCAAGATTTTATTTAAATTCAAGTTAGTTAGCTGGGTGCCTGGGTGGCTCAGTAGGTTAAGTGTCTGACTTCACCTAAGGTCATGATCTCATGGTTTGTGAGTTTGAGTCCCACATCAGGCTCTGCGCACTGACTGCATGGAGCCTGCTTGCAATTCTCTCTCTCTCTCTCTCTCTCTCTCTCTCTCTCTCTCTCTCCCTCTCTCTTTGCCTCTCCCCTGCTTGTGCTTTCTGATGTTCTCAAAATAAATAAACTTTAAAAAGTTATTTAAAAAAATAATAATAACTTCAAGTCAGTTAACTTGATGGTCATAATTTTTGAGCACCATGGCAAAAAGAGCATTTATTGCTCCCTCAAAAAGAAGCTAGAACACTATTTTTTAAACCCCTGTTCCCAGCTGTCTTGCAGGGGAAGACAGGATGCCCTGTCTGCCATCAAGATGGAGCCATACAGTGCCCACCTCCTAGTGAAGTAGAGGATATGGAGAAAGCCTATTCAGAAGGAAAGAAGAAGTAGAGGGTGAAGGGCGACCTTGGAAGGGGAAAAAGGTCCCTGTGACTTAAGGATCCTTCCCCAGGGCAACTTTCTAGAGAAGGGAGGTAAGTTAGCATGAGGAGAAAGCTGAAGTTGGAAAGTGGCTTGCTCTGCTTCCATTTGACTTGGTACAACATCCAATACAGTGACTGTTCAGCAGTGACAAAGAGAAGCATGTGGATGGATTGGCCTTAAGCAGTGGTCCTGGCTCCTGTGTGGCCTACAGGGCATCCTGGTAAGAAAGGACAGAAATAGAGAAGAGTCTCATAGAAACTAAGAGGCTGCAGTATTTAGAGAGGTTGGCCTAAATCATAGACCCAGCGATTATACCAGCACACTGCCTGAAGGGCAAGTAAGACCTGTCACATCCCAAAGGGGCCCTCAATGGCTACCAGTCCACAGAGATGCCATTCTGCCACAAGGCCAAATTTGCATCCTGAGACCCCACAGGCCTCTTCTCTCCTTGACACTATGAGATCACAAATCCTTCAATACAGCCAGACACTATTTTGAAGAGAAACAAGGGTAAGGATGAATCAATGTGGAAGATTTTTGCACCTACCCAGAAGAAAATGTATTATTCAACAGTGACTACTGAAACTGAAAAAGGTTGTTGCCTTGAATTGACAAGCTTAAAGTTTAGGGTTTTTTTTCCCTCCCACTGTGGAAGCTTACAAGGAAAATTATGTTCATCGAAGAAAATAAAGAGGAATATATTCTTTGCATATTGGAATCATAATGTGGATAAAATTTTTGACCCCACTATATGAATGTTTATAGGGGTATTTTTCCAGGTTGTTTTTTTCTCCTGATGTTGTTACCCTTTCTCAATTCGCATGTATTACTCCTTCTGAAATGAACTGCAGTCCCCATTGTATTGACCAAGGAGGCTCCAAATGCAAATACCAGCTTTGTCTATTCTGGAATTGGCAGGAGTAAAGCATGAAGCAAGAGGCGGTAAGGTTAAGAATAGATTCAGTTCTTTGTAACCACAAGAAAATGCCCACCCAGCCATTCTGCCCTTTTTAATTTGTTCCTTTCCTCTAAATGCAGTTACTATGATCAGAACCATAGAAAGCCATGTGCACTGAGACCGCCATTATTCACCACTGTGACCATTCCCCTGGGTAACACAAAACATTTAATAGGCTTGTCCCAGCATCTAATAACAGAGGGAAAACACATCGCAGATCACGATAATGATTTTGTGTATTTCTGTAATGATGAAAGAAAAACCTGATCCCGCATAATAATCTCTTTGTTATTCATGAAACTTAAATGGCATTTCCTCATGAATTTTAAAGTGCCATTCTTTCTCACTACTTATCCCACAATTCTATGTGAGCCTTTTCAGAACATCATTCTCTTATCTCTTTCTTTCCTCCAATGATATAATTATTCTATCTAAACCAAAAGGCTTTAGGATGTTGTTTTTTTACTATATTGGCAACAAAGCTGGTCTAAGTTGACATTAAATAACCTGGAAAGATCAAACTGTGCACTTAAGATTTCTGTACTTTTTTTTCTTGTATGTACGTTACTTAATTTTAAAAGTAGTTCACTTTTTTTTTAGGGGCGCCTGGGTGGCTCAGTCGGTTAAGCGTCTGACTTCAACCCAGGTCGTGATCTCAGTTTCTGAGTTTGAGCCCCGCATAGGGCTCTGTGCTGACGGCTCAGACCCTGGAGCCTGCTTTGGATTCTGTGTCTCATTCTCTCTCTGCCCCTACCCCACTTGTGCTCTGTCTCTCAAAAATAAATAAATGTAAAAAAAAATTTTTTTTAAGTAGTTCACTTTTTGATATTTATCTGGAACATCATGCAATCATAAATTTGTGCCATTTTAAAGAAATAGTAATTAGTAGCATTCATGATGTTACATCATTTTGTTTGGTGTTCTAAAAGTTAGGGAATAGTTTGCAATGCTTTTTCTTTTTATTCCTTATTAGTAAGCATAATTCACTTTGAAATTTAGTCCCATATTATTTGTAGACAAATAATCTCAAAATTATATAAAACTAGGCTAGATTTTAAGCTATTTAAGGACACAAACTGTCTTACTTATCTTTGCATTCTATGAAGTATCTAATGCAAGGACTTCCAAATAGAAGACCTTCATAAATATTTGCTTAATAAATAAAAAATATCTTGTGCAGAAAACAAATCAGTGTTCGCTAGGTCTGGGGTGGAAGGATGGAATTATCTGCAAAGGGAGTGTAAGGGAATTTTTACAGTGATGTTAATATTCTACATATTGATTGTGGTGGTGATTACACAACCATATGCATTCATCAAAGATTGCACAATGATAGTCGATTAATTTTGTTGCATGTAAATTATCTCAGTAATGCTGATTAAAAAAAGAATCTTGTGATAATATCACAGTTTCTTGATAGGAAATAACTAATGGGGTGCCTGGGTGGATCAGTTAAGCATTCAACTCTGGAGTTTGGCTTAGGCCATGATCTCACAGTTCGCGAGTTCAAGCCCTGGGTCAGGCTCCACGCTGAAAGCATGGAGCCTGCTTGGGATTCATTGTCTCCCTCTCTCTCTGCCCCTCCCCTTGTTATACTTGCACATGTGTTCACTCTCTCTCTTCAAATAAATAAATAAACTAAAAAAAAATTTTTTAAGAAATAACTAATGACACATGCTGTTAACAAATAACTAGCACATTCTTTACATGATCAAATAACCTGGTTTTAGATCAACCTTGAAAATTCCTAATTTCTTGATTGAATGACCAATAATTTACTAAATACTACTATATGTCTGGCCCTATACTATGTCATTTTAATTTTAGTCATTTTTTAAATTATTGCACAAACAAGTACTGCCAAATAAGAATTGTTATTTCTATACTATACTAAGTATAGTATATTTTTATACTATACTAAGGCTCAGAAAGTTTAGGTAAACTTATCCAAAACCAGATATTTTAGTTTTTAAAAAAATCAGTGCATGCATAAATATAGTTTCAAAGAAGCTAAGCTAAACACTTATTTGTAATTTAGGAATTCTGAGGAGTTAGATGATTTTGTCCAAAAATTAACTATAGTATGGGGTGCCTGGGTGGTTCAGTCAGCTGAGTGTCCAACTTCAGCTCAGGTCATGATCTCACAGTCACGAGTTCAAGCCCTGCATCGGGGTCCACACTGACCACGTGGAGCCTACTTAGACTTCTTTTTCTCCCTCTTTCTGTCTGCTCCTTCCCCACTCATGCTCGCTCACTCTCTCTCTCTCTCTCCCTTGCTCTCGCTCTCTCACTCTCTCTCACAAATCAATAAGCATTAAAAAAATTAACTATAAAAATAAAAATGTTAATTCATCAAATAATACTTTGCTTACTCTGACAGACACTGTGCCAGATATTTCAGGGAATGTAATGCTGAGCATATATAGACTTTGCTTTCAAAGTACATACCATATCACATGGATATGAGATGCATGAATAAATGGCAATAATACCAGGCAAGGTGCGGAGCTAATATAAGATAGAAATAACCTTGCACTGAAGAAGGAAGAAATACCTTCAGTTTCTGCTAAGTTGATTAATTTTAAAATGTTTTAATGTGTATTTTTTGAGAGAGAGAGAGAGCGAGAGCTGGGGAGGGCCAGAGGGAGAGGAAGACACAGAATCTGAGCTGTCAGCACAGAGCCTGACACAGGGCTTGAACCCACAAATAGTAAGATCATGACCTGAGCGGATGTCATCACCCAGGTGCCCCTAAGTTGATTAATTTTAAAAATGCAACCAGCCACCAAGGGGAATTTAGGAGAGGTTCAGGCTTAGATGGTTTTGAGATGAAAAAGAAATGCAAAAATTTTTCTCCTTCCCTTGCTCTATTTATTTATTTTCAGTTCAAAGCTAATCTGACAAACAGCGTATGTGTGTGCATTGTAGGGTGCTAGTCCTTAGACTTTTACTTGAATACCTCTCTGACTTCACGTCTCTGCTTAGGTTTCCTTCACAGGGACACAGAGAGGCCTTTACTGACCATGTTACCTAAAAAAGCATTTTATCAATCTCTATCTATCCCCTCCTTTGTTTTTCTTCATCATTTATTGCCATCTGGCATTATGTTAAATCTTTTCTTTCTTTCTTTCTTTCTTTCTTTCTTTTTTTGAGAGCTAGAGAGAGAGAGAGAGAGAGGGAGAGGGAGGGAGAGAATCTTAAGCAGGCTCCACAGAGCCCAATGCAGGGCTCCATCCCACAACCCTGGGATCATGACCTGAGCAGAAATAAAGATATAGACTCTTAACTGACTGAGTCACCCAGGCAGGCCTGTTAAATATTTCTTATTTGTTTATCATTTGTCTCCTCCAGTAGTATTTAAGCTCCTCGGGGAGAGTCCGTTTGTCTTGTCCACTGTTGTGTCTCCAGCACCTAGGTTAGTGCTTCACATTCTTTGTTGAATGAATGAATGAATGAATGAATGAATGAATTTTAGACAGGTCTTTCTGACTGCAATATCTCCTCTCCATGTCTTTTAGTCTTCACTTGAAAGTCTACCAATTTTTCACTTTATGGTTACTTGACTTTTGCTAGATAATAATATTTTAACTTGTTTGAAGTAGAAACATACTTTTTTTGCAGTAAGGCACACAAGAGAAGAGTTTGAACTCAAAAGTATGTCTATGTTTTATGCAATTTTTCTGAAACTGAATTGTGACAACTCTTCTTCTCTATGTGTTAGCCTGGGTTTTCTAGAAAACAAAACCTAAGACAAAGTTTAGAGAACTAATTTTTACTGCGTACTGGAGGTGTGTGGAGAGGGGAGATGAGTGTAATTTCAGAGAAGGAAGAATAAGGAGGAAAGGGCCACAGCTTCCTGGAGAGACACAACTGGTTGCTCAGTCATATGAGATATCTCTGTATGGATCTTAGAACAATCTGTTGGAAGGTAGGGAATAAGGGCAAAAATTCCTCTCCCGTGCATTTCTGAGTTGTGCTAACTGGTTTCTACAAAAAGCCCCTGGGAAAGCCAGAGACTGCATGGGTCCAGTCAGGTGGACCAGGTTCCTGAAACTGCTGTGGAGGCCCCTACTCCTCACTGCCAGCAATTTGCCCCACCCCATTCCCATGGCTATAAAGCCCTTGACTCTGCTATCATCTCTTAATGTGTGTTTGGCAAGGAAGTAAGCCAAGTAGCCAAGACCTGGGGGCAAGTGGAACCAAGCAGAGCCAGTGATGGCATAAACTCCCAGAAATTATTCAGGGCAATTATTTCTAGCAGCCAAGGCTCCAGCCACATGTGTGATACATAGCTATATCTAGCCTGTCTCCAAGTGCTCACTCCTTGGTGTTATTTCCAGTCTAAATTCCCTAATTCTGCACCTCATTTGTTCCACATGTCTACATCCTCGTCCAAAGTAGTGGGTTGTTTTTTTTTTTTTAACTTTGAGAATTTTGTTCAGCAATTTGAAATGAAGAATTGCTTTAAGCCCTATGCGTGATATAGTTAATCTTGAATGTCCCTTGTTTTTTAGATTGGGAATCATTAATTCTATCAGCAGATATTTATTAAGCACCTACTATGCGTTAAGCACTGTTCTAAGCACTAGGACAATCAATAGTGAATAAAACAGTCAAAAATGACTGCATCATGCAGCATACATTTTAGTGAGGGGAAGGAAACAGACAACAAATCATAGGAACAAATAAAGTATTACGTTGGATGATGATAAATGTTATGGAAAAATAAAGAAGGGAGGTTTTCTTTTTAATTCAGTGATCTTTTGCATAGACAACTATGAACCTTCAGGGAAAAAGAGAAAGAAGAAGTGAATGAAGCAGTTAGGGAACAAAGAGTTCTCTGGGTTTGGAACTCTGGGTTAGGCCTATAGACAGAGAGTAAGGAAATAGCCTAGGGGTTGTAGAGCATCATGGCTTCTCTGTGCAAGACACAGATTTTTTTTTCTTTAACTTTTTGATGCATCATTTTAACTTTTTTAAGTTTATTTATTTTTTTGAGAGAGATAAAGAACAAGTGGGGGGGAGGGGCAGAGAAAGAGGGAGACAGAGAATCCCAAGCAGACTTCATGCTCAGTGCAGGGCTTGATCCCACAAACTGTGAGATCATGACCTGAGCCAAAATCAAGAGTCGATACTTAACCGACCGAGCCACTCAGGCACTTCTAATTTAATTTTTTTTAATGTTTATTTAGTTTTGAGAGAGAGACAGAATGCAAGCAGGGGAGGGGCAGAGAGATAGGGAGACACAGAACCTGAAACAGGCTCCAGGCTCTGAGCTGTCAGCACAGAGCCCCACATGGGGCTCAAACTCACGAACCGCAAGATCATGACCTGAGCCAAAGTTGGATGTTTAACCAACTGAGCCACCCAGGTGCCCCTAATTTTATAATTGAAGTGTAGTTGATATTATGTTAGTTTCTGGTGTATAACATAGTGATCTGACAAATTCTATATATTACACAATGCTCTACCATGGTAAGTGTGTTACATCTATCACCATACACAGCTACTACAATATTATTGATTATATTCCATATGCTGTAATTTTCATCCCTATGACTTATTTCATACCTGGAAGTTTGTACCTCGTAATCCCCTTCACCTATTACATCCACCACTCTCCCCTCTAGCAACCACAAGACACAACTTCTTAAAATAAATTTCTCCACATAAATTATAGACAGGACCCGTTGCACAGAGCATTGTATCCATGCATGGGAGATACAATTGCTATTAACTCAGTTTTGCTTCACAAACATATTACATGAAGTACACACAACATAGAGCTGACAGTTCCATCTATAGAACTGAGATACAGTTACCCATAACTCCCAATTATTCTTCACTCCTGTAAGAAGTACATGAGCTACAAAACTGAATAAGATACAGAGAAGCAACACTTTATTCTCCGAGAAAATTTCAGTGCATGCTGCATAGTTTTATGTTCCTTCTTTGTGCCAGATACAAATACTGGAAAGTAAGCCCTCATCTCCAAGTAGAGTACCTGAACTGTCCTTAACCAGGGGAGGAACTTGGAAAAACTACAAAAGGACTAGGCCAAGAGAGCTTGGGGAAGAATTCTCATGTGGTAAATATTATGTTGAAATTAAATTAAGTGGAGATGGAAGACTTCAGAGAATCAGACAGCAGATGTCAATTATTGATGAGTGGTTTGATAAAAATGAGGATCTCCAGGGCACCTGGGTGGCTCAGTCGGTTAAGCATGCAACTCTTGATTTCAGCTCAGGTCATGATCTTATGGTTGGTGAGTTCAAACCCACATCAGATCAGGCTTTGCACTGACAGTGTGGAGCCTGCTTGGGTTTCTCTCTCTCTCTCTCTCTCTCTCTCTCTCTCTCTCTCTCCTTCTCTCTCTGCCCCTCCCCTCCTCAAAAATAAATAAATAAATAAATAACAAGCTTTTTTAAATGTTAAAAAAAATAAAAATGAGGATCTCCAAGTAAAACTTCAATTAAGTTGGACATGTGTTTGATCTCAGAGCTGTAGAGCTCAATGGTCTTAACCAGGTTAGATGGTCAAGTCTCATGATGTCAGGACTCAAAGTAATGTTTGGCTGCCCAGAAACCGAAAAGTACAAATACTAAAGGTTACCCCATTAGACCACTAGGTAGATAATTCACCCTTGCTGAAAGGACTCCTTCATTTTTTTCAACTAATTACAGGTGCTTAGAAATTACTTAAGCCAGGGACTTTGCTAGCTGTTGGAGATACAAAAGTGAGCAAAAATTGAGCTGGGCCTCATGGAGTTTGTAATTACAATTATAACTTTAACACAGGCCATTAAGAAAAACTCAGCTGAGTGCTGAAAGTATGTACCTGGAGGATAGACATGGGAAGTGAGGCTTAGGCTGAGATGTGTAGGCTGGGGTGGCGGGGAAGAGTAAGCAGAAGAGTGAGCACTCAAGAATTTATTGGTTGTTAAGGATTTTGGTCTTTTTTCTAAGACCAGTTGGAAAATCATTGCAAGTGTGTTTGTTTGTTCGTTTGTTAAGTAAACTCTACTCCCAACTTGGAGCTCAAAGTCACAACTCTGAGATCTAGAGTTGCATGCTCTAATGGCTAAGCCAACCAGGTGCCCCCCTATTGTAATTTTTTAAGTAGGAGACTTGAACTTTGGAAAAAAAAATCACTCGATGTTGATGGAGAGCAGATTGTAGATGGATAAGAGAGCGTTCAGAAACACCATTTAGGAAGCTATGGTAGCAATTCCAGGCAAGAGATAATAGCTTTGACTAGGTATGTACTTCACTTCCTCCCCTGAATGGCTTAAAAAAACTTTTTTTTTTTTTTTAGTGTTTATTACTTTTGAGAGAGAGAGAGGCAGAGTGAGCAGGGGAGGGGCAGAGAGAGAGGGAGACACAGAATCCAAAGCAAATTCCAGGCTCCGAGCTGTCAGCACAGAGCCCGATGTGGGGCCCAAACTCATGAACCCTGAGATCATGACCTGAGCCTCAGTAGCATGCTTAACCGATTGAGCCACCCAGGCGCCCCAATGAATGGCTTTTTAAAGTGAACTTTATGGGGGCCCCTGAGTGGCTCAGTCAGTTGAGCAGCCGACTTCAGCTCAGGTCATGATCTCACAGCTCATGAGTTCAAACCCTGTGTCCAGCCCTGTGCTGACAGCTTAGACACTGAAGCCTGCTTCAGATTTTGTGTCTCCCTTTCTCCCTGCTCCTACCCCACTTGTGCTGTCTCTCTCTCTCTCTCTCACAAATAAACACTAAAAAAAAAATTATGAAGTGAATTTTATAAGCCTTTCTCCTTCTGTCTCCATCTCCTTTCTTTCCCCTGATCTCTTTCTAAAAGCCTTGTTTATAAGGACATCCAGCCCTTACAACTGTGAGGTCACAACGCCTAAAATGCACATACCTAAATGTTTTTCAATGTCTTTGCCTCCATTTTTACTGATTCCAACAGATGATTTCCACAAGTCTCCAGGCACTCACTGAGGTCATTTCAGGCTAATATGTGTCCTTTGAATGTTATTTTGTTCTAAATAAAATAATTGAGAAAATGTATCATAAGAGTTTTTGTCAATTAAATGGAAGGTGATCTCTCCTTTTTGAGAGATGCTTTTTAAAAATCTTGCCCTATATGCCATCACATACACCACCTGCTTATTATGGGTACTGTAAGAACTAGGGATGCAATGGTGAAAAGTACATAGTCCCTGCTGTCACAGAGCTTATATACTAGAAGGGGAGGCAACTAGAATAAAACATAAGAAGTACAGGGGAGTAAAGAGACATGATTAAATGCAGTGTATTATCCTAGACTGGATCCTGAAACAGAAAAAGGACATTAGTGGAAAAATTAGTGAAATCCAAATAAAGAGTATAGTATAGGTAATAGTAGCATATCTATGTTCAGTTTTAGTTTTGACAAATGTGCCACAGTAATGAACATGTTAATATTAGGGGAAGTTGGGTAAAGGATATATGGGAATTCTGTACTATCTTTGCAACTCTTCTGAAAATATAAAATTATCCCAAAATAAAAATTTTACTAAAAATAAGGAGGAGAAAAAGAAGAAGAGCAGAGTGATTTGGGAGCACCCAACCTAATTTGATGGTCAAGGAAAGCTCTCAAAGAAAGGAATATTTAAGCTGAGAGCTGAAGGACAAGTAGAAGTTAACCAAACAGGGATATAGGCATATATCCACAATAGTATGTATGTAGAATGTTTAAAGGTCCAGAAGCAAGAGAAAGCATGACAACTTCTAGAAACTGAATACAATTCAGTATGGCTGGAAATTAGAATAGAATGGGGTGGGTGAGAAGGAAGGGAATAGATAAGATAAAGCTAGACTGGTGGACACAAAGGGCCTTAAAAACCATGTGTAGGGGGCGCCTGGGTGTCTCAATCGGTTAAGCAGCTGGCTTTGGCTCAGATCATGATCTCAGGGTTCATGAGTTTGAGCCCCACATTGGGCTCTGTGCTGACAACTCGGAGCCTGGAACCTGCTTTGGATTCTGTGTCTCCCTCTCTCTCTGCCCCTCCCCCACTTGTGCTCTCTCTCCAAAATAAATAAACATTAAAAAAATTTTTTTAAAAACGTGTTGAGAAGTTTGCATCTTAGGCAATTCCAAGAAGAAATAAAAACTACTAGTAAATATATATTTTAAAAGCTTCCTTTATTGGTAGTCAAAGAAATGCAAATTAACTGGATAATATTTTAATGTATTCAATTACCAAATACTTTTTAATTAGAATATTCTCTGCTGCTAAGGGTATGAAGAAGGAGTTTCTTATACTCCGCTGGTAATAGTAATCTTTCTGGAAAGCTTTTTGGCCATTTAAATACAAGGTTCCAGCAGTATTCAAATACCTTTATCCCTTCAGTTTTATTTCTGGGATGTTATGTTAAGGAAATAATTAGAAATAGATCTTTAAAATAATATAAAAAGACATCCTCATCATAACAGTATAAAACTTTATACAATCTCGGTGCCAAAATAGAAACATAGGGGCACCTAGGTGGCTCAGTCGGTTAAGTGTCTGAGTTCAGCTCAGGACATGATCTCACAGCTTGTGAGTTCAAGCCCCATGACAGCTCAGAGCCTGGAGCCTGCCTCAGATTCTGTGTCTTCATCTCTCTCTGCCCCTCCCCTGCTCGTGCTCTGTCTCTCTGGCTCTCAAAAATAAATAAATATAAAAAAAAATAGAAACATAATTAAATACATGATTGTTTCCATATGATGAAATATTATGCGAGTATTTAAAATAACATTTAAGAAGAATTTTGGAGCTTTAATGACATAGATTATAAACATATATGCATATAATTCATAGATGTGTATATAAGAATGTCTGTAAACAGAACTGGCTACACAATTTGCAGGGCTCAGTGCAAAATGAAATTGCAGGACCTCTTGTTCAAAAATTGTTAATTCCAGGGTGCCTGGGTGGCTCAGTCAGTTGAGTGTCTGACTCTTGATTTTGGCTCGGGACCTTGTTCTGTTTGTGTGGCTTGTCATGCATTTCTGCCAGAGTTGCACATACACACTCGTGGAAGGCTTAGTTGGCTTCTGCTCCATATCTGGCCTCAGGATCAGAATTGGCTCTTCTGTTCCTGACACCAAGAGGAATTAACTTGCCTCCTTAAACCAGACCAGGCTGGCCCTCTGGAATGGATCAGGGAGGGAAGAGAAATATGCAGACACCCAGGATCCTAACATTGTGAGATGTGATAAGAGAAACAGAGAAAAACACCCAGATTCTCAGGATGGCACTTAGGCAAACTTAATGACTAACCACAGATCACACACAGGGTAATGTTGCTCTGTCAGGAATAGTTAGAAGCCTCACCTGAGGGGAGGATGCTCTGCCCAGGACCCTCAATCGAGACTCCAACTGGGCTGTTATCTGCAGGGCTTCCCCAGCCAGAAGGTTGGATGTTGTGAGTCCCTGATTTAATGTTTATTAATTTTTGAGAGAGAGAGAGAGACAGAGTACGAGCAGGGGAGGGACAGAGAGAGAGGAAGACACAGAATCTGAAGCAGGCTCCAGGCTCTGGACTCTCAACACAGAGCCTGATGTGGGGCTCGAACCCACGAACTGTGAGATCATGACCTGAGCTGAAGTTGGACACCCAGCCGACTGAGCCACCCAGGTGCCCGAGTCCCTGATTTAATGTACTAACCCTTTTTTGTTCTTCTCTGTACTTCTTCTCTTTATGTTTACTATAATTGTTTAGTTCCATATATTCCCTTTCCCTTATAATTAATAAAACTTTCCTCCACGAAACAGAAAGTGCAGCTATAGTGAATTACTATTATTTAGAAAAGACCTGATCTCACATTCCTGAAATCGAGCCCCATGTGGGGTTCCGCACTGACAGCATGGCATCCTCTTGGGATTCTCTTTGTCCCTCTTTCTCTCTGCCCCTCCCCCTTCTTGAAATAAATAAACACTAAAAAAATTATTAATAATTCCAAGATAGCAGTAGTAAAGCCTTAAACCAAATGTAAGGCACTTCTGAATGAGTCCTGCACAGGTCCCATGCCCTTGAAACTGGCCATCCTTATAGAAAAAATACTGAAAGAAAATATCCCAAAACGTTAGTAGTGATTATCTTCGGGTTTTGGCATTATTGATGATATTTTTTTTTACTGGTGATTTTTATTTCATTTCTTTTAAAAATTTCCACAGCAAACATATATTGCTTTCTTTAAATCTTCAAATGGATCTATTTCATGAAGAAGAAAAAATATTCTATAAGAAGGAACTAGGATACAGGCTTTTAAAGGTGAGCAAATGAATTAGTATAAATGAAAACACACTTAAACAACTGTTTGCTTATAAAACAATTATATTGCTGATTCAGTTATCTGTTGCTGCATAAGATTACCCCAAAACATAAAGACTTAAGCAAAATAACAAATTTTTGTTCTGACTTATTCTGCAATTAGAGCTGGGCACAGATGGCTGTTCTGTTCCCTGTGGTGTCTGATAGGGCTGCAATGTTCAAAATGGCTTCTTCCTTCATGTGTGGAGCCTCACCTGAGATGGCTGAGACATCTGGGGGCTAACTGAGCATCCTTGTTTTTCCCCGTGGATGCTGCAACAGAGTTGCTGGTCTTCTATACATAGTGGTTCAGAGCTCCAGTCTTCTGTTTGTACCACGTTGGTCAATCTAAACCACATGGCCATGCTGAGCTGATGTGACAGTAGATGACACAAGATGACACAAGACTATACCAAAATATACAGTTTATGAGGGCCACTAATGTCTGCCACAATTGCCTGGCTGTGGAGTTAAAGTTGGATTTATGGTAACAATAATGTATATTAATGATAGTATACAAAAATAGTCATAAATTGAGTTTTATTTCATATATGTATACTTTCAAGAGTTTCCAACATTTTATATAGTGCACTTGAGATATACAATATATTTTGAATGTATTGACTTGTTCCTTATTCATTCATTCATATTTTCTAGGCGAAGGGGATTCAGAGTACACTTGTTGTGATGAGCACTGAGTAATGTATAGAATTGTTGAATCACCATATTGTACACCTGAAATGAATATAGCATTGTGTGTTAATTATGCTAGAATTAAAATTGTTTTAAATTATGCAGTTGCCTAATAGTAACTTAAAAAATGTTTTTTAAACTGAGTATAACTGACATGCAATATTACATTAATTTCAGGTGTACAACATGGTGATTCAACTTCTTTATACATTATGCTATAGTCACCACAAACATATATTGCTTTTATAACCAGTGAGAAAGCAGTACGATTCTTTAACATGCTCGCCCCGCCCCCCTCCAAAAGACCTGAAAGCAGATGGATCTACAGTGAATTGCATTCTATTTTGCTTTTAGGCTCTTTTAAAGATCCATTTGGGGCCACTGAGAATAACAGATACTTTTTTTTTAAGTTTCTACACTACATTTTTAAGTCACTGTAGAGAACAGAGCAGGATATAAAAATGAAATCAGTTGCTAAGTCAAAACCGCAAGCCAAGCTGAATCACAAATAACACATTTCCATCTATTTTTGTCCCATATAGAATGAGCCATTTGGTTGGACATTGAACATTTGCTTGTATGGTGCAATGCTGAAAATTTCTTCAGTGTCCTTAGACCCACATTCATATAACAGCCCCCAGTGGCAAAGGAAGGAAGACCTGCCGGAAGCCTATTGCATCTTGAGCACTTACTCATTCAAAGCAAGATTAAGCAGTACATTTTTTTTTTTAATCAAAAGGGGCTGCATATGGAAGAGAATAAAAGACACCTTAAGTGAGAGAGCATGAGTGGGTTAAAAGTCACACAGAGAGCATTCACGATGCAGTCTTTTAGAACTTATACAGAGAAGGCTTAACAAGTTGAGCTGTTAGTGACAAATATACCATTCTGGCACTAATGAAGTATACAAGCCAAGGCAAATCACTTCATTATTTTAGTGCCCCAACAGACACTCTGTCTAGGTACAAAAGAGTGTCCTTGCAGCCTTCAAATTTTGGTATATTCTGTGCTGTACCGCACACTCAAATAATTTCCCCCCTTGTGCAATTTCAAACAGAAGGAATATGAAGAAAAGAAAATGATTGTATCCCTTTTCTCTCTCATCTTCTATTAATGGTGTATCATGAGAAAAGCCTTTCTTCAGAGTACCAGCTAAGGAGGTGGGGATCTGAACTGAAGAAGCCGGAAGAAGACCACGTGTTCCACTTTAGGAAGGGAACCAGACCTAAAGAGGAAGATCTTGGGGGAGAAAGAGGAAGAGGAGAAGTGAGAGTATCAAAGACAAGGAGGGAAGTTGAATAGATTTGAGACAGAGAAAAGAGAAACATGTAATGCCAATGTTTGAGTATCTTCAGTGAGAGAAAAATGTTCAAGAAAATATTTACAAGATGCTGCTGGGGCACCTGAGTGGCTCACTTGGTTAAGTGTGCAACTTTGGCTCAGGTCATGATCTCACACTCCGTGAGTTCAAAACCTGTTTTGGACTCTGTGCTAACAGCTCAGAGCCTGGAGCCTACTTTAGATTCTATGTCTCCCTCTCTCTCTGCCCCTCCCCTGCTGGTGCTCTGTCTCTATCTCTCTCTTTAAAAAATAAACATTAAAAAAATTTTTTTAAAGATGCTGCTAGTGGTGTATTATGACCACTTCTCTGTTTCCCTTGAAAGCTTCAGTAAAAAATAATTACTCACCAATATTTTTGCAGTAAGATTTCTGTTGATTGGGTGAGATGACATTTGACAATGGCCTCTGTGGGTAGTCAAAGAGGGCCAAGGAATGTCAGGTATGTTCATGTTACAGGATAAAGAGAGCAAAGGGGAATCCTTTCTTTCATGTTTATTTTATACAAGTGTAGGGGACGAAAAAGTTTTCCCTGACCCTCTTAGGGTCCCCGGCTGCATCTGCAATTTAAACTGGCAAAGAGACAGAGTAACAGGAGAAAAGCATACAAAAATCACTTAATGTAAGTTTTGCGTGATATGGGAGCCTTCATATAAAAATGAAGACCCAAAGAAATAGACCTGAGTACATTTATGCTAGGCTTGATGAAGAGTGGTTATTCCTTTTTGTTGTGAAAAAAGGGGCTGAGATGGAGATCACAGTGCCAATCCTGGTTTAAATAGAACTGCCAGGGAAGACTTCTCTGAAGAGTTAATATTTAAGTTGAGGAAGTCACATTTGAGGTCTAAGGAAGACAAAATGCTAGTCAAGTGAGATGACAGGGAAAAGCATTCCATCGAGGGGAAGAGCTTATATGATGGGCTTGAGAAAGGAAAGTGGCTTTTTTGAAGATGGCATTACAATAATACCTACTTGTCTGTGGGGATACATTCCAAGACTCCCAATGGATGCCTGAAACCACAGATAGTACTGAACCCTACATATACTGTATTTTTTCTTGTATATACATACATATGATAAAGTTTAATTTATAAATGAGGCACAGTAAAAGATTAACAACAATAACTAATAATAAAATAGAACAATTATAACAATGTACTGTAATAAAAGTTATGTGAATGTGCTCTCTCCCAAAGTATCTTTTTTTTTTTTTAGAGTGAGAAAGGTGCGAGCCAGGGAGGACAGGGGGAGAGAGAGCAAGAATCTCAAGCAGGCTTGAGCCCAGTGCAGGGCTCAATCCCATGACCCTAGGATCATGACCTGAGCCGAAATCAAGAGTCAGCCACTCGACTGAAGTATCAGGTGCCCCTCAAAATATCTTATTGTACTATAGTCACCCTTCTTCTCATGATAATGTGAGATGATAACATGTTTACGTGATGAGATCAAGTTAAGTGAATGATGTAGGCACTGTGATGTAATGTTACACTACTATGGACCTTCTGGTTTTCTGTCAGAAGGAGGATCATCTGTTTCTGAGCCTCAAGTTAACAGTGGGTAGCTGGAACTGTGGAAAGCAAAACTGTGGATAAGAGGGGACTATTGCACCTGAGAAGTGGGCCATAAGAGGTTGGAATTCAGTTCAGAAAGTTGACAGATGGGCTCTGATTGGTCCATTCCAAGCCATAAACCAACCTCTGTCAGTAAGGTACTGTGAATAACATGGGAGAAACTAGGGTGAGGTGCTAAGAAGACAGGAAGGGAGATAAGAACCCAGGAAGCAGGGTGACTCTCCTTCACATTCCATAGAAGAAGGACTTGTAGAAATTGATTTCCTGAGGGTTCTGTGAGGGTACCATCTTTTTCTATACCATCAAGTAAGAGTGACTTGTGATTAGTGACATCAGGACAAACCATTTGAAACAGGAGCAGTGGACTGAAAAAAGGGGTCTAGAGTCTTATACCATCAACTATGGGTGATATGCTCTGCTGACGACAGGGTTTATGAGACAGGCCATGACCCTATGCACTGCTGACTGAGGAAGTATCCTTCGTGCAGATCCCCACTGTCTCTAGAATGGAGTTGGAAGACCTACGTAAGAGGAGACCTGGGAAAGAGACCTTAGTTTAGCCTCAGGCTAAAGCCACTTTACCTCCACACAGTTTACAAGGAAATCCTCCCTAAATCTGTTTTCAAATGGATTGGAACTTGAAGGGGAAGATAGGGGAGAGATCAGCCCCCAGATCTCCAGCAGGTGGATCTTGGTTAGATATGTAAATATCTTGAAATAGAGTTCTATTAGTTCAGACTATTAATTATAAAGACAAAATTCAATTCAAACCAGCTTGAGCAAAAAAAAAAAAAAAAAAAAAAGGTTTATTGGCTCACATACTGGAAAGAACAGAAGTATGTGTGAAATCAAAAGTTTCTGCCTTGTACATCTCATCTCTATTTGGCTTGGCTTCATTCTCTCACTTCATATCCTCACTCTTGGTGCTTTTCACCCTTCTCCATGTGGTAGGGAATAGCCCAGTAGCTCAAGCCTATGTCACAGCATATCTACCCCACTTTTCTCTCCAAACTTGTACACATCAAATTCTAAGGAAGATCTCTGGTTGGCCATCCTTGGTCAGTCCTAAACTCTGAACCAATCACTCTGGAGGGACTCTAATTGGCCAGATCCTAGTCATAGGACCACCCATGAGGCCAAGGCTATCAGAGTATTGTGACTCAAAGTCCTATGAACTAGCAAGGGTTACTTCTCCAACACCAAGAAAGACAAAAATGACAAAATTCAGAGCAGTAAGGAAAGTTAAGGATGAAGTATTTTTATGCGAGCAGCAACAAAAGAAGTGTAAAAATTACTCCAATCCAGAATGGCCTTCCTCTACCAGCATTCAGTTAAATTGCTCTTCTCAAACAGTAACTTTCTCATGAAATAAAAGTCGGTATTGAGAAAATGCAGCAGGACAGGAAATAATCTTATTCTCCTCAGAAGTGTAAAGAAGGGAAAGAACTGGATGTAGGTTCCCACCTACAAGGCATTGAAAAGGACAGGTAAAGCTCTGGATCTTGGGACTAAGTTTACCTCCAGAAGGTAGAGTAAAAGACCGCAAGCTACAATCCAAGAAAGCGTGGGCCCAACACAAAGAAGTTGGAAGGTCTCAGATGGTAGATGTTGAATGTTTCTCCAGGTAGATTTCCAAATAGTGAGAGTCACCTATCTGCGAGGTATTTAGGCTGAGATTATAATGCCTACCTTCAGTCCTTGGTCTGATAAGAACAGGGACTGATAAGAACAAGGCAGTGCCTTCAGGTCTAGAGAGAGTATGGTTCTCAGCAAATTTCTAAGTCAGGGATTCAGGCACAGGGAACAGATAAAGGTGTAATTACAAGAATTGATTACCAGAAAGTCTGGTCTTGGAGACAATTCAGAAACCCGTTGTTGGAGCATGAGGTTAGAGCTGGTCTAAATAGTGTTTGTAACTTCTTGTGCCAAGTTCCTGGGTGATAAGCAGGAGTGCATTTCAGAAGCTGAGATTTATTTTAGGGGCCAGGTTTATTTAGGGAGAGGGAAGATTAGAAGTGGGAAGTCAGGCAGGTTCTGACAGGTACAAGGAAAGATTATTTACTATGCAAGTTTAATTGAACGTGTTTTGATCAGATCAAGTTCCAGAGCTGTATCAAAATATTACAAGGAAGATATTTTTTAAAAGAGGTACGGTCCACATCTGATTTGAAGCACCCAGAGCTATGAGAATATCATGATCAATAAATATTAGGTACAATGTTGGGGCACATTTGGATAAGAATAATTTGAGATCTTATATTCATCTCTAAGATGTGCCTCTCTGTGTGAAGCTGTATGAATAAAAATGTGTCTTCAGTTTTACTCACAAATTAAAAATACAAACATACCTCCAGTAATGTAGATAATGCTGTGGGTTGAATTTTTTTCCTTATTAAATTCTAGTTAAGCCATCCATCACTTCAAGAGACAATTTTCTCAAGTGTGCTACTCTTAAAACCATTGAATTTTACTTATTCTCCTAGATCATGAAGAGTTTTGACTCCTAGGGGAAAATCTCATGCACGTGCCCATCTGTTCCTTTTTTTGGTGGGGGGAAGAGTTTTCTTCCATCCTTTCTATTTGAAAATTATTGCTTTCCCATTCCATGGGATTCTGGTGGGTCTGTCGGTTACATGGGCTTATGACCTAGGCTGCCCAATCAGAGTACTTAATTCCCCTAGACACGCAATTGGTCCAGGATGGAGCAAGTGACATAATCTAAGTTCTTTCCAAAGATTGATGTAAATCTGGAGGCAGCAAGAGTCCCCCTCTTTTCTTTGGAATTGTTCACTGTGGAAATACAGTAAACCTGGGCTATTTGGTGGATTATCTTTGCTCCTATATGAAGAAAGCCTGCCTGAAAATGAAGCCACACAGAGAAAAACAGAGAGACAGAGAGAAAAATGTAGGAGAGATCTAATGACATAATTTGCACTCTAGAACCAGTTATGCTCAAAGCAGGCCCTATTCATTGGTCTTCCCATTTCTGGGAACCTATACAATTCTCTTTGTTGCTTAAATTAGACTGTGGAGTTTCTGTCACTTCCCATTGAAAGACTCCAGACATTTAAAAATCAACGATCCAACCACACAGAGTCTCATGGTACTGTTGCTAGCCCTGGTCACCACATGAATACTGACCAGAGGTAAGTTTTACTCATTTTTACTCTATTGGAGGAATATTTGAGAACCAATTTTGTGTTGTGTAATTTTCACTTTTTGCCTCCATTGTCTACTTATTGGAATTGCATGCAATGAGGGCATATAAAATAGATTGAAAAATTAATGGGCTTAGTTTTAATTTAGCACAAGGGAATTCATATCAAGCCACAAAACTTTAGACATGAACTTGCTTTTCTGATCATCTTTTAAGGTTATTTATTTATTTTGAGAGAGAGAGAGAGAGAAAGAGAGAGAGAGAGAGCACACACAGTAGGGGCAGAGAGAGAAGGAGTGAGAGAGAATCCCAAGCAGGTTCCACACTATCATCACAGAGCCTGATGCAGGGGTCAAACTCACGAACTGCAAGATCATGACCTGAGCTGAAACCAAGAGTCGGATGCTTAACTGACTGAGCCACTCAGGCGCCCCATTTTCTGATCATCTTGATGACAATGTTTTGACAGAATTTAGTTCATGTACATGCTTGCAAGTAAGGACTAATCTTGCATGATGTTAGAGTAGATTACCTTGGGAATCAGTGAAGTTTCTTTGTATTATCAGGCATTTGAAAGAATGTATAAAAATCACATGACAAGGGGTGCCTGGGTGGCTCAGTCAGTTAAATGTTTAAGCGTCCCACCTTAGCTCAGGTTATGATCTTGCAGTTTGCGAGTTTGAGCCCCACATTGGGCTCTGTGCTGACAGCCCAGAGACTGCAGTCTGCTTCAGATTTGTCTCCCTCTCTGTCTGCCCCTCCCCTACTCACGCTTTGTCTCTGAAAAGTGAATAAACCTTAAAAAAAAATTTTTTTTAAATAAAACTTCATTAATTACACAAAATAAAATGAAGCAGTTTTATCTATACAGATTTCAAGATTATCTTTTCAGTGTGAATGAAGACTTATTACAAGGTTTCCTTCTAGAAACTAACCTATTAATATATTCATAGCATTGTCTCTCAAAAAGTAGTTAAAATAAGAAGAGCTATTTCACTAGATAGAATATATATTAAAATGAGGGGCTGTTGCAGACCCAAAGTGCATATTTTCATAAATACAGATTTATTCAGGAACTTTCTCTCTGGAGATTTTTAAATTAAATGAATATCTTACTTAATGTGTGGAGAATTAAATTTTGATGGTGGAGTAAAATTATTAGTGTATATTGCATTTATAGTTGGAATAATTTTAATAGACTAGAAATCTAGATAATGATAATAAAAGAAGGTAAGTTTCACTGGATGCTTTGTATATGGCAGATACCTTCTAAACACTTTGTTTCTCTCATTTAATCTTCACAGCAACCCTATGAGGTAGGTACTATTATTATCCCCATTGGTTTTTTTTTTTTTCCTTTTTCATTACCATTTATTTATTTACTTTTGAGAGAAAAAGTGTGTACAACCTGAGGAGGGGCAGAGGGAGAGGGAGAGGATCCTAAGCAAGCTCTGTGCCCAGCACGGAGTCCACCACAGGGCTCCGTCTCACCACCTTGAGATCATGGCCTGAGCTGAAATCCAGAGTTGGATGCTTAACTGACTGAGCCACCCAGGCACCCTGTCCCCATTATTAAGATAGGAAACTAGTAATTGGTGGGAGATAGGATCAAATTCAGGCAGCTGAGCTCCAGAGTCAGCTCTCTCAATGACTAAGCTCCTCCTCTAGGTACAGCCCTAGCACAACAGAGAGAATTTAAAGAAATAACAGACATTTCCCTAACTTCCAATGGTATCTATTTGCATTCTTTGGTTCAAGAAACAGAAACTAACTCTGGCAACTCAAGCAGAAGAGTGTTTATTGGAAGTTAACGTGACGAACTTACAGAACCCATAGAAAGGCTGGAAAAGCAGGCTTGGGTTCAAACTGGAAACAAGGCAGATCTAGAGGGTCAGAGGCACGAACTGCAGGGAAAGCTTGTGGCACAGGTGGTATGGTCAGGATCCCTCTCGACTGGGATACACAGACTCCAAATATTTGCAGTCATTTCCCATGGTTTAGGACAGGAATTACAGGAAGGGAGTGTTCAATTGGTTTAGGTTGGAACCGCTTGAATCAGGGAAGAGGGTGAGAGCATACTTACTGAGGAGATTATATTCGGTAGAGGAGAGGTTATTGCTATGAGAGCCAGATTTCTGGAGTTTAATATTAGCTTTACCACTTACTTAGTAACATTGGTAATTTATTAATCTGTCTGTGACTCAGTTTGCATATTTCCTAAAAATAGGGATAAGAGGGGCACCTGGGTGGCTCAGTCAGTTAAGCATCTGACTTTTAATTTCAGCTCAAGACATGATCTCAGGGTCATGAGATGGAGCCCTGAGTCAAGATATTCTCCCTCCATCTCCTGCTGTCTTTTCCCAGCTTGCGTGCACATGTGCGTATACTCTCTCAAAAAAAATTTTTTTTTAATTAAAATAGGGATAAGGATAGTATTAATCTCTTAGCGTTGTTTACTGAATTAACAAGTTAATACTCATGAAGCTCTTTAAAAAAATTTTTTTTTAATGTTTATTCATATTTGAGAGAGACAGAGCGCGAGTAGGGGAGGAGCAAGAGAGAGACACCGAATCCGAAGCAGCCTCCAGGCTCTGAGCTGTCAGCACAGAGCTCCACACAGTGCTGGAACTCACAAACCACGAGATCATGACCTGAACTGAAGTCAGATACTTAACCGACCGAGCCACCCCAGGCGTCCCACTCATGAAACTCTTAAAAGAGAACATGGCACATAGAAAACCTATGATAAATGTTTACTTTGATTATATACAAAATTAAGTATAAATGGATATATTAATGATCAATTAATTAATAAGAAAAGGCAAAACTGGTTTGTTTCTCTTCCTGTAGCTCTCAGAAACTTTTAGACTTTTTGACCAGAATAAAGATATGCCTCAGAAATGCAACAATACAGAGGACACATTGATCTTATTAATATTTTCCACCTGTGTGCACAGGTTTTTATTTATGATAATTTCACTTTCTTTAAAAAAATTTTTTTTTAATGTTTATTTGAGAGTGAGAGAGTGTATGAGCAGGCGAGGGGTAGAGAGAGAGGGAGACACAGAATCCGAAGCAGGCTCCAAGCTGTCAGCACAGAACCCAATGTGGGGCTCAAACTCAAGAACGCTGAGATCATGACATGAGCCGAAGTCAGACACTTAACCGACTGAGCCACCCAGGCGCCCCGATAATTGCACTTTCTTTGAACTTGCAAAGATTTTCATACGGGTCCCAACACTGAGAGAAGTGGTAAGCTTCTTGGTATTAAAAAAATCTAATGTTAGTAGGAACATGAAGATATGAAAAATTGAACTGTCTCTGGGGGTCATATTGTATGGGGTTCTGTGCTAAAAACTAAACTGGTTCCTATGCATTCCTTTGAGCTAGTCTGGGAAATGTATTTTCTAGAACTAAAGCTCTGATAAGTTACAAGAGTTTCAACTTCGATTTATTTAGGGAGACATAAAAAAGGATACACATGACTCTGAAATATTAAATGTAGCTGTAGGAGCTCTCAAAAATCTCATTGGTTGAAATTAATTGAGTTCTCAATAAGTAAAATTTATTTATTAAAAACTTAGGAATTAATATATTTAGTTAAGGAAAACAGTTTATTATTATATAAAGGTCTCATTATATTGGATAAGATAGATCTTTTCATAATTAGCAGCACTTCTTACATGCTAATGATAATGAGTAATTTAGAGATCAAGAAAAATGAACACATTTGTTCCTCTAATCTATTTAAAGTATTTTTAAAATTTATTTTCTTTTATTTATGTTTTTTTAATGTTTATTTATTTTTGAAGGAGAGAAAGAGAGAGAGAGAGAGAGAGACAGAACATGAGTGGGGGAGGGGCAGAGAGAGGGAGATACAGAATCCAAAGCAGGCTCCAGGCTCTGAGCTGTTAGCACAGAGCCCGACATACCTGACAAGGAGCTGGAACCCACAAGCCGCAAGGTCATGACCTGAGCTGAAACCAAGAGTCAGATGTTCAGCCGACTGAGCCAGAGCCAACTCTGTCAGCACAGAGCCTGCTTTTGGTATTCTCTCTCTTCCTGTCTCTCGGCCCCTTCCCTTCTCTCTCTGTCTCTCACAAAATAAATACACATTTAAAAAAATAGGGAAGAATGGAATAAAAGAAGTGAAAATATGTGTGTGAACCAAGAAAAGAAGTATATAAGAGCAAAAAGTGAAGAGAAATGAAGAGATAGAAAACTGACAGAAAGATAAAGGGTATAGTACTTCATTTTGATGTGTAAGCCAAGGAGAAAATTATAGGGGTTTTGAAAGTTTCCCTACCAGTGGAGAAGTGGGCAAAAGAGTTCTATTACTTTAAAGGTACAGTTCTTTCCTTTATTATAAAAGTATTCCATGTTGGGGCACCTGGGTGGCTCAGTCAGTTAAGCGTCTGACTTCATCTCAGGTCATGATCTCATGGGTCATGAGTTCGAGTCCTGCATCAGGCTCTGTGCTGACAGCTTAGAGCCTGGAACCCACTTCAGATTCTGTGTCTCCCTCTCTCTCTGCCCCTCCCCTGCTCACTCTCTGTCTCTCAAAAATAAATGTTAAAAAAAATTTTGTTTCAAAATATTCCATGTTTGTTGCAAATTTTCAGAAAATACAGAAAACAAAATTTTTTTCAGCTAAAACCCAGCCATTTCACAGGCATCAATTTGCATAGGAATGTTTTTAAGATTCAGGAGGATGTAGGCAATGAGAGCAGAGTGATCAAGACAGTCTGCCAGGCAAAAGCCACTGATAATACAACTATTGTCAAATAAACTTGGGTTTGTAAGCTTGCTGCAGCAAGGGAGAATGCACACTTGAACACCTGGGGGTGTCTAGGTTAAGAACCAGTGGGGAGGGTCTTGTTAGGACTTGGACTTACACTGATTGATTTGGGGAGAAGTGAGGGTTTGTTTTAGATTGTGTTCTGTCAAGACGCAGGGACAATTCCATGATTGGATATCTAAATTTTACCTAGAGGGCTGGAGTCACTCACATAGCTAGAACAGGGGAGTGTTTGCTTATTTTCCTGGCTGCTTAACATCCTCATTCTGCCCGTGTTCAGATATGATTATTACTGTCTTTTTCCTACCATAGTCACAGAAGTGACCTTGTCTAATTATTGTTACTCTGTTTATCTTCAGTGGGGGAACACCATAGCCAGCTATGTGCTGCCAGCTAAAAACTGTCAGGGACTTTTTTTTCACTTTCTCAATCAGTTATTAATCTTGGATTCAGACTTGTGCTCAAGTTTCCGCATGGGACTCTATGAAACCCAGGTGACAAAGCGTGACCAAAAGTGTGGAAGAGGAATACCCCTGTTTCTGTCTAGTTGTCATGCAGCACTTGGAGAGTTTTCCATTTTAGAAATGCTATGGGCCTGATGACTGCATCCTCTCCAGGGCTAGGGTCAAAGGTAAGAGGGAACTGCTGCCCTCCAGTGGCTTCCCAAGTAATTACACCAGTGACTGTACCCAAGCTCATAGGGAGACTTCCTGAGAACTTGTAAGAAGGAATACCTCAAGTGGGCCAGAGGAGAAGGAGGATAGATATGCCTAGAAACAAGAGGCAGGAAAATTTCAGATATTACTGGTTTTCAAAAAAAATTTTTAATGTTTATTTATTTTTGAGAGAGAGAGACGGAGCATGAGCGGGAGAGGGGCAGAGAGGGAGACACAGAAACGGAAGCAGGCTCCAGGCTCTGAGCTGTCAGCGTAGAGCCCGACAAGGGGCTCAAACTTATGAGCCACGAGATCATGACCTGAGCCGAAGTCGGATACTTAACCGACTGAGCCACCCAGGAGTCCCCAGATATTACTGTTAATGTGACCCTGTCAGTACTCTCAGCTTGGTGAAACCTGGAGAAATATCGGTGACATGGATTGTAGGTTTTCAATAAGGACATATTTTAATGTTTATTTATTTTTATTTATTTATTTGGAGACAGGGAGAGAGAGAGAGAGAGAGCAGCGGCGGGGCAGAGAGAAAGGGAAACAGAATCCCAAGCAGGCTCCACACTGCCAGCGCAGAGCCCAATGTGCCCAATGTGGGGCTTAAACTCGTGAACCGTGAGATCACTACCTGAGCCAAGATGAAGAGGCAGACGGTTAACCAACTGAGCCACCCAGGCACCCCAGAACATATTTTATAAACACAGAAGGTATATGTTTAAGATTAAGAATTTAAACATTTATGTTGGACTGAGAAAGGACCATGCAACCTAGAAATGCAGAATAATTAAAGGTGAGGGGTTAAAAAACATTTTAATATCAAGAATTATATAATAAAGTTTATATAAATAAGGTTGAAATTTTACTAAAGGTGGGAAGGATATTGAGAAATTGGAATACTTGCGCATTGCTGGCAGGAATGTAAGATGGTACAGCTCTATGGGAAATAGTATGGCAATTCCTCAAAACGTTAAACATAGAATTACCATATGATACAGCAACTTCACATAGGTATATACACAAAAGAATCAAAAGTAGGGCCTGGAACAGATATTTGTACATCCACATTCATAGCAGCATTTTTTCATAGTAGCCAAAAGGTAG
This sequence comes from Acinonyx jubatus, assembly GCF_027475565.1. NCBI lineage: Eukaryota > Metazoa > Chordata > Mammalia > Carnivora > Felidae > Acinonyx > Acinonyx jubatus. Next base: position 26,796,162 of record NC_069397.1, read on the forward strand.
AAACAACAATCAACAAGTAAGTGGATATGGTATGTCCATACAGTGGAATATTATTCAGCCTTAAAAAGGAAGGAAATTCTGACACATGCTACACAACATGGATGAAACTTGATGGCATTATGCCAATGCAATAAGCCAGACAGAAAGAAAATATTGTATGATTCTATTTATAGGAGGTACCTAGAATAGGCAAATTCATAGACAGAAAGTATAAAATGGGTTACCAGGGACTAAGGAGGAGTGGTGAATGGAGAGTTATAATTTAATGGGTACAGAATTTTGGTTTGGGATGATGAAAAAGCTCTGTAAATAGATAGTGGTAATGGTTACACAACACTGTGATGTATGTACTGCCACTGAATTATACACTTAAAAATGGTTAAAATGGTAAATTTTATGTCACATATATTTTATCAGTATATAAAACTTATGTAAATAAAATGAATTCATTATTTTATCTTTAAAGAAATATGAAATGTTCCATTTGTGTACTTAAAAAATTGTTGGACTTTATTGACTGATTTTTATTACACAAAGGATATATTTTAAGAGTATTGGTATTATATACTTTAAGGTTATAATTTCATGGCCTTAAGCATAAATTCTTTGGATATGTCCCATGACCAGATGACATTAAATTGAAAGCTCCAGGTTTCCCACCCATCTTTTAGAGAAATAGCATTTTAAGGATTTTCTGCTATGTTTTTATTTACCAGGTACTTCTTGGTAGAGAGGGTAAACTTAAAGATACTGTAAATTAGCTGTTCCCAACTAAATTAATAGTTTGGCTTGATTCATGATTACTATATTTAACTTTGATTACAATTAGAGAAAATAAAAGTGATTCTAAATAGAAGTCTACATAAAAGTATATTAAAAATTGGTTCCCCAGGTAGCCCCAGAGAAAATAATATATCTTGCTGCTATTGAGATTTGCAGTTTTTAAACATAAGGAAAAGAGTGTATTATAGCAAGAGGAACTGTGAAGCTGCCCAAAGACTTCAGATCAGGAGATCTGAGTTCAAATTTACTTGGCCTTGTGTGAGTCTAACTGTACCCAGCACAGTGCCTGGAAACACAGTAGGTGGGCAGTAAATATGTAATGAATAAGTGGATGATAGATAAATGAATGTCACTTCCTCTCTCTGAATCTCAGTTTTCTCATCTGAAAAAGAAGGGAGTTGGACAAGATGAGTAGGTCTCAGCTCTGGTTGTACATTTGAATCATCTGCAGAGCTTTTAAAACTCCTGATACTGGCAGCCTTAAAGAGGAATGAATTCTAACAGGTGCTACAACACAGATGCACCTTGAAGGCAATTACGCTACGTGAGCTAAGCCAGTCACAAAAACAAAACAAAACAAAACAAAACAAAACAAAAATTGTATGATTCCATTTACATGAAGTACCTAACACAGTCAAATTGATCAAGACAGAGAGTAGGATGGTGGTTAAAGAGGAGAAAGAGGGAACAAGAAGTTATTTTTTAATAGGTACAGTTTCTGTTTGGGAAGATGAAAAATTTCGGGAGGTCGATTGTGATGATGGCTGCATGACGTTGTGAGTGTACTTAATACTACTGAACTATACACTTTCAAATGGTTAAGAGGGTGAATTTTATGTTTTGTATATTTTAATAAACATACACACAAATACTGATGTTGGGCCCCTTGCCAGATGAATTGAGTCAGACTGGGTGGGGTCTGGGGGCAAAGGAATGGGGCCTGAGTAAGGGCTTTTTATTAAAAAGCTTCTCAGGTAATTCTAATGCAAGTCAAGAACTCCTCACCCAGATGATGTTTGAGATTGTGTTTTACTTCAACCACCCATAATTCTAAGCAAGATGACCCAACAAGAGAAAATGAAGACTTCTAGCTAACATTCTTCTCCAATTTCACAAACATAAATAACTGCTTCCTTGGATAAATTGCCTGAATCCAAATTGCTAATGGAGTTACACTAAATCTTTTCTAAATTATTTTTTTCTCTGTTTAATAGTTTTACTTCTTTTCCTTCTTTTCATAAAACTTCACTGGGCAGATGTACAATTCTCCACTCAATGAAAATTTGTATAAATAACAATAGATTCTAATATAAATTGTTCTTATAAAGAACACATATGCCCACATTGAGCAAGATACTGCTTTTTCAAAGCCAATTTTTTTCTAAAACCTGACATTTTCTGTTTTAGTTGTCACAAATATCCAAATAAGTTTTTAATCCAAGGCTTTATTTTAAAGTAATTATTGTAGAATACCTTTTTAGATAAAATCATTTTAAAATAATAGATTTGTAAACATTAAAAGCAATTAGAAAGTTTTCAACAATGAAAACTTAAAGTGACAGAGGAAAAGGAAAACATGGGTTACTTTTCTAAAAACCTAATTGTTTTGTAAAAGAAGGATTGTTTTACAATATTTCATTGTCTTGATGCAATAATCACAGGATATTGGGCCAGACTACAATATCAGAGTTAAAGCAAATTAAAGATGAAGTGGAAAATATTTTTAAATGCTTCCCATCTAAAATGAGAGAATTGATGTATGTGAAATAAAAAGTAATTGCTTTTGATTCTAGATTTTTATGTATTTTTACATATAAATCTTCTAATGAGTTTCGAGTGAAAATTGTTCTTAACAAAACAACAACCTTAAGTGAGTTAAACTTCTAAATTTTTTGTTTTTGTTTTTGTTTTTTAAATAGACTGCACACCTAGCATGGAGCCCAACGTGGAGCTTAAAGTCACAACCCTGAGATCAAGACCTGAGCTGAGATCAAGAGTTAGATGATCGAGGCACCCCAAGTGAGTTAAACTTCTAGAATTCAGTTATTTTTTTTTTACCTTTCTTTCCTTTAGAACTTCTGAAATGTCCTCTTTAAAACATATATGATAACATTATATATTCTCACTGAGCCATGTAGCTTAAATGTGCTGTATACGAACTGTAGCTATTTACTGAACTAACTTCACACTGACAGAGCAGGATATTTTTTATGCTTTTAAACCACATCAGATACTGGCTTCTGAGTTGTTGAGACAAGGCATTTATTCTTTAATTCAATTCAGAGTAGTCAAAAGTCCTGATAATAATATGTATGTTTTTAAAAGAGTGAACATAGTATTCTCTCCCTCTCTCTCTTTCTTCCATTCAAAAAACACTAAGCATGGGGCACCTGGGTGCCTCAGTTGGTTAAGTCTCTGACTATGGCTCAGGTTATGATCTCACAGTTCATGAGCTCGAGCCCTGTCTGGCTCTGTGCTGACAGCTCAGAGCCTAGAGCCTGCTTTGGATCTGTGTCTCCCTCTCTCTCTGCCCCTCCTCCACTCATGCTCTGTGTCTCTCTCTTGCTCTCAAAAATAAATAGACATGGGGCGCCTGGGTGGCTCAGTCGGTTAAGCATCCGACTTCAACTCAGGTCACTATCTCGCGGTCCGTGAGTTCGAGCCCCGTGTTGGGCTCTGGGCTGATGGCTCGGAGCCTGGAGCCTGCTTCGGATTCTGTGTCTCCCTCTCTCTCTGCCCCTCCCCCGTTCATGCTCTGTTTCTCTCTGTCTCAAAAATAAATAAACGTTAAAAAAATTTTTTTTAAATAAATAGACATTAAAAACAAACAAACAAACCACTAAGGACTTATTATGTGCCTTGCTCATTCCTATGGATACAAAAACAATAAATCACATTCCTTGCCTTCAGAGAATAATTCACAATGAAGTGGAGGAGGCAGACAAATAAGCATATAATATGGAATAATAAACATAAAATATACATATGCGATATGTTAGACACACACAGTATATTAAGGAAGGCCATAGGAGAGGGGCCATGAACTAAGGAGAGAGGAAGGAAAGAAGGCGGTGGTTTCCCTGGAGCAGGGGACATCTGAGCATGTAATATTCCTTTGAATTAATTTATATGGAGAGAGCTCCTTATATTTTGTAAGTAAATACACATTTTTAAAAGTATTTAAATGTCCTAAATTCTTCACATGGCATTCCAGAATCTTCATAATCTGACCACCAACTTTCTCCCCAGCCTAACATTTGCTATTTCCTTTTGCATCTTTTGTGCTCCAGTGGTGTCTAATTGCTATTCTAAATAGGTCAGTGTTGGCTCACACTTTCACACTTTGGAGCACGAGGGTCCCCTTGCTGGAGAATGAAATGGCTCCTGTCCCTACACTCTTATTTAGCTATCACGTCCTCTGTGAAGCCACCCTTAACTCTGCAGCCTGGGTAGACACCTGACCTTTGATCACTAGAAACATTTGGGCACACACCTAAAGTTTCCTGAATAGAAGACTCCTCTACAGTGTTTATTAAAAAGCATATTCCAGGACCTCGGAACTTCCATGGAAAAAGCTTGGTGATCTGTTTATTTAACAAGTCACCCAGGGAATTCTCATTTGCAGAAAAGTTTTGGAAACATTACTCTATATTATAGCGCTTCTCATATTACCATTATTTGAATGATTCGTCTTTCAATAGCCTGCAAACTGCATTTGTTCATTATTATATTCCCAGTCCCAATACAGTGCCCATCTCATGGAAGGGAGCAAATCATGAATAAATGAGAAAATCTAATTAAAATTGTTTAATCTACTCTATTTCTTGTAAGAGTCCTAAAAACATTAAGAAAGCAGTTTTCTGGGGCGCCTGGGTGGCGCAGTCGGTTAAGCGTCCGACTTCAGCCAGGTCACGATCTCGCAGCCCGTGAGTTCGAGCCCCGCGTTGGGCTCTGGGCTGATGGCTCAGAGCCTGGAGTCTGTTTCCGATTCTGTGTCTCCCTCTCTCTCTGCCCCTCCCCCGTTCATGCTCTGTCTCTCTCTGTCTCAAAAATAAATAAAAAACATTAAAAAAAAATTTAAAAAAAAAAGAAAGCAGTTTTCTGACTTCTGCATTCTCTTATTCCATGATAACTATGCTTTAGCCTTGGTTAAGTTGCTCTAAAAGGTGTTTGTGCTTCTTAGTGCCTCGGCTAGCCACTTATTTCCCATTATCCAGGTGCTACTTACCAAGGTCTTACTATGCTGGGATTAAGCCTCAGTTTTCTGTGAATGAAGTGAGAATGTTAATAGTGCCTATCTCATAGGTATTTTCATGAGAAGTAAATGGAATTATATAGGTAACACTTAGCACAATGTCTAATATTAAGAAAGTGCTAAATAAATGAGGTAATAATAACAAAGACCAGTTAGGTTTTTTTTTTAAAGCTTATTTATTTGGGGTGCCTGGGTGGCTTAGTTGGTTAAGCGTCAGACTTTGGTCCAGGTCATGATCTCATGGTCCATGAGTCCAAGCCCCTCATCGGGCTCTGTGCTGACAGCTCAGAGTCTGGAGCCTGCTTCAGATTCTGTATGTGTGCCCCCTCTCAAAAATAAATAAACATTGGGGCACCTGGGTGTTTCAGTAGGTTGAACATCTGACTTCAGCTCAGGTCATGCTCTCATGGTTCATGGGTTCAAACCCCACATCAGGCTTTGTGTGGACAACTCAGAGCCTGGATCCTACTTCGGATTATTCTGTGTCTCCCTCTCTCTCTGCCCTCCCCTGCTCATGCTCTGTCTCTCTCTCTCTCAAAAATAAATAAACATTAAAATTTTTTTCTTAAATAAATACATAAACATTAAAAAAATTTTTTTAAAGGGGCGCCTGGGTGGCTCTGTGGGTAAGCGTCTGACTCTTGCTTTCAGTTCAGGTCATAATCTCACAGCTTGTGAGTTCGAGCCCATGTAGGGCTCTGTGCTGACAGCACAGAGCCTGCTTGGGATTCTCTGTCTCCTCTCTCCCTGCCTTTCCCCTGCTTGCTCTCTCTCTCTCAAAAAATAAATAAATAAACCTTAAATTTTTTTTTTTTATTTTGAGAGAGAGAGAGAATCCCAAGCAGACTCTGCTCTGTCAGCACAAAGCCTGATATGGGGCTCGAACTCACAAACTATGAGATCATGACCCAAGTGGAAATCAAGAGTCCAACGCTCAACAGACTGAGCCACTCGGCACCCCCAAGACCAGTTAGATGTAGTGATTATGCCTCTGTGAAGTCCAAGTAAGGAATCTACAATGTGATGCTTTGAGCCATTTCCTTGAGGGGTACACTTTAAGACTTTAAAATCCCTTTTCCAGTTGTCTCATTTCAAAATCCTTTCTGATTCAGCCTCTCTTCCCCTATTGTTGTAATAACCCACATGTCATGGCAAAAGATAATTTTATGAAGAGAGCTATAAGAGTGGCATACTGATATGAACTTTGTCCCTTTTTGGAAGTCTGTCCTTGGAGGTTTTCTCTAAATATTTGTCTTTCAAATTCTTAGGATCTTATAATGTCTAGTACCTGGCCATGAGACCTGATTTCCAAAGGATCAGAACTTTAATTACCATCTTGCCATCCCCCTCCCCCAAGATGTCCAGTTTTAATACATCAATACCAACGTGTTATTGATTATGGTTATCTATTAAGGGTATGATGATAGCCAAATATTCTGGGTCCAAAGAGACAGCAGGTTGACTGTTTAACAGATAAAGAAATGCAAAATGACAGAAGGCTATGCTGTTGCCTAATCCTGGAAAACAAAAGAAAAGAAATATTAACCCAAGAGATTTGGCTACATGCCCAGGGTGCTTAAGTGATAATCCAGAATAATTCTCAACTCCAAGTAATTATCCCATCCCCTTTTAAACCTCCTCACTCAGCACATTTTTCCCCTGCTAAAGGCCAATCTCCTTTAAAATATAATCTTTACCTACTTTAAACCTACCAGATCCTTGAGGAGCTTCCTAGTTAACCTTTTGAAGTTAACACTTTGATCTCGACAAATTTGTAGTTTTTCCAAGCCTTGATATATGCTCCACTGAACTCTGGTGCTTTCTCTAAGGTTCAGATCAGGGTAATCTACGGGAAGGTATAGGTGTAGGGAAAGTGGTCTCACCAAAGTCTACCCGTCCTAGACCTAGAGGGTATTATGCTAAGTGAAATAAATCAGACTGGAAAAGACAAATATCATATGATTTCATTTATATGTGGAATCTAAAACACAAAACAGGGACACCTGGGTGGTTCAGTCAGTTAAGCCTCCAACTTCAGCTCAGGTCAAGATCTCGCAGTTTGTGAGTTTGAACCTCATGTCAGGCTCTGTGCTGGCAGGTCGGAGCCAGGAACCTGCTTCAGATTCTGTGTCTCCCTCTCTCTCTGACCCTCTCCTGCTCTCTCTTTCTCTCTCTCTCTCAACAATAAATAAATATTAAAAAATTTTTAAACAAAACAAATGAATAAACAACCAAACAAAAAGCAGAACCAGACCTATAAATAAACTGATGGTTTATTTATAACAAACTGATGGTTGCCAGAGGGGAGGGAGGTGGGAGAATGGGTAAAATGGTTGAAAGGGAGTGGAAGATCTAGGCTTCAGTTACGTAATGAATAAGTCACAGGAATAGAAGGTACATCATAGGAAATACAGTCAGTGGTATTGTAAGATGACAGATACCTACACTTGTGGTGAGCATAGCATAATGTATAGAGTTGTGGTTTTTAAAATTTTTTAATTCCAGTATAGTTAACATACAGTGTTCTATTAGTTTGGGGCATACAATATAGTGATTTAACAATTCCATACATCACCCAGTGCTTATCATAACAAGTGCGCTCCTTAATGCCCATCCCCATCCACCTTCCTCGGGTAACCGTCAGTTTGTTCTCCATAGTTATGAGTCTGCTTCTTGGTTTGTCTCTCTCCCATTTGTTTTGTTGATTAAATCCCACATATGAGTGAAATCATGTAGTATTTGTCTTTCTCTGATTTATTTCTCTTAGCATTATACTCTCTAGCTTCATCCATGTCATTACAAATGGTGAGATTTCTTTTTTTTTTTTTTTGTGGCTGAATGATATTCCATTGTGTCTGTATATACCACATCTTCTTTATGCATTCATCTATGAAAGGGCACTTGGGCAGCTTCCATAATTTGGCTATTGTCAATAATGTATAGTCTTGTTGAATCACTATGTTGCACACCTGAAACTAATGTAACATTGTGTGTCAGCTACACTCAAATTAAAAACAAACTTAAAAAAAAATCTATCCATCCTAGATCTACAATGTAATGAGACTTGAACTACAGAATGAATAATAAGACACGATGTACTAAAAAAGGAAAAAAAAAAAAGCCCTTTGCACAGTGAAGGAAAGCATCAACAAAACAAAAAGGCAACCTATTAAATTGGAGAAGATATTCGCAAATGATATATCTCATAATGGGTTAATATCCAAAATACATAAAGAACCTATATAACTAAATACAAAAATAACAAATAATCCAATTAAAAATGGGCAAAGAAACTGAATAGATACTTTTACAAAGAAGACATATAGATAGCCAACAGACACATAAAAAATGCTTAACATCGCTAATCATCAGGGAAATGCAAATCAAAACCACAGTAAGATATCACCTTACATCTGTCAGAATAGCTAAAATAAGAAACACAAGAAATAACAAGTTTTGGCGAGGATGTAGAGAAAAAGGAACTCTTGTGCACTGTTGGTGGGAATGCAACTGGTACAGCCACTGTGGAAAACAGTATGAATTTTCCTCAAAAAAGTTAATAATAGAACTACCATATAATCCAGTAATTCCACTACTGGGTATTTACCCAAAGAAAATGAAAACAGTAATTTGAAAAGATATGTGTACGCTTTATGTATTGAAGCATTATTTAGAATAGCCAAGATATGGAAGCAACCCAGTTGTCCATGGATAGATGAATGGATAAAGAAGATGTGGTATTAAGAAGGAAAAGGAGAAGAGAAAGGACGAGGAGGAGGGGGGGAGATAGAGGGAAAGGAGAAGTAGAAGTATACATATACAATGGAATATTACTTAGCCATAAAAAAGAATGACATCTTGGCATTAGGAACAACATTATTGGACCTAAGTGAGATAAGTCAGTCAGAGAAAGGCAGCATGATTTCGGTCATATGTGGAATTTAAGAAACAAAACAAATGAATTAACAAAGAAGAAGACACAAACAGTTCCTAAATACACAGAACAAAACTGGTTGCCAGAGGGGAAGTGGGAGGGGGGATGGGTGAGAAATAGATAAAGAGGATTAAAAGTACATGTGCGCTTACACACACACACACACACACCCCCCACACACCTCAAAGCTAATGTATTTTAATGTGAAACAACCATAATAGCAACATGAATCTGAATGTGTTTTGGCCCTTATTTCACTTTGAGATGCACTCAAGTACCTTTAGTTGGAAATGCAACTTACTTTTCTTTTTCCAACTCACTTCTCAAATCAATGACACCATGTCAAATGATTTATTTATCTGGAATACATTTGCATGCCACTGTGTGGTCTGGCCATCTTTTCCAGATTTATAAAGCATTTATTGAGTACCTACTACGTTCTGGGTACATTCTCAAACATGCCTTATTTTTGTTCAGCTTATTTTATGGATAAGGAAACAAAACCTTGGTGAGGTTAAATCTCTTGCCAAATTTTCAACATAATTCAAAATCTAGTGCTACACAATCACTTCCTCTACCAAAATATAAAATGCAAGATATTTTTTGTAAAAGAGATTGAGAAATATTTTTTTCTTATTTTTCACAATTTTTTCATTCAGGAAATATTTATTGAACACTTACCATATACCAGACACTTTTCTAGATACTAGGAATGCATTCATGAACAAAACAATGATGCAAAGCTTATATCTAAATGGGAGGAGAGTGAAAATGATCATGTCAGTTGTCAGTATGTAAGACGGCAGTAAGTGCTAAAATAGCTCCACATTGCCCAGTAATAAAATTCCTGCCCTCGTTTTTCTTGTCCTAGAAATCAACACCTTTTGTAATTTTTACATGGCCAATCACTTCCTCCTTAAAGAATTTTTTTCACTGTATACAAAATCAACCAGCTCAACGGTTGTTCCTTCTCAGTGTTCTTTACTGGTTCCTCTTCATTTCTCTGACCTCTAAATACAGAAGTGTTGCAGGATTCAGCCCTCATATCTCTTCTTGGTCTATATTCATGTTTTATTCTGTCTCACAGCTTTAAATACCATCTATGCACTGATGACTCCCCAACATATATCTCTATTCTAGACCTCTCCCCTAAATCTGTGAGTGTCAGATCTTGGATATCTGATAGAGATCTCAGGCTTAACAGAAAATGACTGCAATTTTATCACAAACTTCCAATCGCTCAGGCCACAGACCTTGGAGTCATCCTTGACTCCTTTCTTTCTCCTATCCCCACATCCAGTTAGTGAGCAAATCCTGTCTGGTCTACCCCATATCAGTCCATTTCTCTCTGATTTCACTGGACACCCTGCCCTGGCTACCATCAACTCTCATCTATATTATTGCAGTTTCCTAACTGGACTCCTTGCTCCTACCTTTGCCCCTTCCATTCAACGATCCAATTAATTCTTTTAAAATAAAAGTTAGCCTGTGTCATTATTTTTCTTAAAACCCGCCAATGGATTCACATGCCACATTAAGTAAAACTACAAAGCTCAAATGGCTGTCAAGGGCCTCGATGGTTTCAACCTGCTATTTCTCTGACATCATATTCTATTCTCACCTCCTTCCTTGTCACATTGCCAACACTTCGGCCTCATTGCTCTGCAAACATACGTCCACCTCAGAGCCTTTGAACTTGCTGCTCCTTCTTCCTGGAAACTTCCTACTGATTATCTCATGGCTCTTTCCCCTAACATACCTTAAGTCTCTACTCAAAGTCACTGTAGCAGTGAGTCCTTCCCTGAGTATCCTACAACATATCCTTCCTCTTACCCAGCTTTATTTTTTTCCCCACAAAACTAGTCACCAACTGATATACAATGTTTGCATATTTGCTTTTTTCCCTTCTTCTTTTCTTTACCGTAGAATGTAAGTTCTGAATATAAGTTGTAGGCCGACAAGGAGATGCCTATTTTGTTCACTGCTATATTTCTACACTGGAACAATGTCTGACACACAGCCAATACTGATTGGATGAATGACTATCAGGAGGCAGTTATTTTCAAGTGATGAAAATCCAAGCCTAAATTATCTAAAAAGACAAAAAAGAAGGTGAGGTGCCTGGGTGGCTCAGTCAGTTAAGCATCCAACTCTTGATTTCGGCTCAGGTCATAATCTCACCATTCATGAGTTGGAGCCCCTCATCGGGGCTGGCAGTGCAGAACCTGATTGGGATTCTCTCCCTCTGCCCTTCCCCTCTCTCTCAACATATAAATAAATAAATAAATACCAAAAAAGAAGGTATTGGCTTAAGTAGCTAAAAAGTCTGGGAATATACTGGTTTCAGGCACATCTGGAGTCAGGGGGTTAAATGATGGTATCAGGACCACAGCTCGCTGGATGTCTCTGATCTTTCTATCTCTCTGCTGGCTTTATTTCCAGGCATACATTCCTTTCATGGTAGGAAGATGGTGACCAGCAGTGGCAGGTTAATTTCCTTATAGCTCCAAGGACAAAAAGAAACTTCCCATTCCCAACAATCTAAAGTCCTGACATGCACTGGCGTGGATTGCTCACATGTTCCCCACAAAAGAATCATTGTGGCTGAGAATGCAACACTTCGGTTAACCAGGTGCCAGTCATATGACCCCTCCTAGAGCTGAGGGTGGAGCCAACAGTACAAACTCCAGATTTAATAATTTGTATTGCAGAGCTTCAAACATGTTTGAGTGCTCAGCTGAGTCCATCCCTGGTGTGTGAAACTTGGGACCATGACACATGGGATGGGCCATCTGGCACATGCCCCTATTTTGATGCACTGGGCTCCTCTGAACCCTGAGAGACTGCAGAGGTGCCCCCTCTCTATTAAAGCTAGCGGTCAGGTGTGAAAAGACACCAGAGAAGGCTCAACCTCACAAGACAACAGGGATCCCCATCAGCATCTGCCTCAGCTCCTCTCCTGGATTCTAGATCAACAACTACATTAAGTGGCAGCATAATTGAGCTGGGTCTGAAAAAGGAGGAAAGGGACTATTCCCAAATGGAGCTGTAAAAATGAGCCAGCATGTTCCAGTAGGAGCCTGAGAGTACTCGTGGGATGAAATTTTGAGGGTGCTTGATCAAGGGAGCCAGAACCTAACACTGGAAAAAGTACAGTTTATTGGAATCTCATATCTCTACCCTCCCAGGATATGGGATTTAATATTGAGCAAGAACCCCAGGGGATGGTGCAAATTCATTGCTAGGGCAGCTCTTAGAAACATGGAGAAAGTGATGGTCCACTCTGAATGAAGTCAAAACATCTGAATTGCTCTGACAGATGGTAGAGGAAAGAATCAAGAAAGCGAGAGAAGTAAACACATTGGAATAGATATTTTGTGAGGCCGGATGACCTACCAAAGGATACTACATGTATGTATATTACATATACCCAGACAACGCTACATTTGTCAAAGCTATCAGGAATATGCTAGTGAGAGAGGCACCAGCATCAGTTAAAGTTTCAGTGGTGGCTAGGGTTACCAGTAGGAGAGACTGTCATAGGGCTTGGCCCACTGACAAAAATGGGCCTGATGGGGCCCTGAAGCAGTAGAGACTAGGGGGCAGCACCTAACTACCATAAGCCAAGGGGGGGGTGGGCGGGGATCCCACAATTATTGCCATGACCAGCAAAGTGGAATGGCAGCCAAGGGGGCTTGACTCAAAGAAAGCTGTGGAGATGGTTAATAGAATCCTAAGGGGCAAAATAGATAGGCAGCTAATGTGGGTATTGCTTAACATACATCATCCAAAGAAAGCAGGGATGGAGAGCACAAGGCTGAGAGCAGTTGCCCAATAAAAAGCCATGATTGGGGCATCTGGGTGGCTCAGTTGGTTGAGTGGGCGACTCTTGATTTTGACTCAGGTCATGATCTTGCCGTTCATGAGATCATGCCCCACATGGGGCTCTGTACTGACAGAAATGATCCTGCTTGGGATTATCTCTCTTCTCTCTCTCTCTCTCTCTCGTCTCTCAAAATGAATAAATAAACTTAAAAAAAAAAAGTCATGATTGGGGAACCAGCAAGAACTCCACTTGAACTACAAGTTATGGCTCCTGCCTGGACATTTTTAATCCCTGTGTCCACGGATGAGCAAGCAAGACTCACCATCTTGGCAAAAGTAATTGACTGTTGTTACAAAATGGCGGGAAGGAGGAATATGTATGGGACTCAGGTGATCCACTGAGTGCTTTATATAGTATCTCCTTGCCCAACTAAGAATGTATAGGGACAAGTACAGCAACCAAAGCCTGAGAAAGGTATGGTCACCAGTGGCTCAGACCCATCAGAAATGAAGGTTGTGTTTCACCACCAGGTAAGTCACTGAGACCAATAGAGATAATAGATAAGGGCAAATAAATTTAGAATAGATAGTGGAGAAGGGAGAGAATTAGTACCACTTGTGGCCCCAAGGCCACTGCAGTGATAAGGACTATAGTTCATCCTACTAACCTCCCTCTTCTAAGTTTCTCTGCAAGAAGAAAGACCCACCACAGTCCTGGAGGAGCTGATCCCCAAATGTGAAGTGGTGGATCTGGATGGTGAAAGGGTGGACTGTGACGGTCAGGAAGATGTACTACTTGGATCCCCCTTCGAGAAAGAACTTCCATCCAGCTGCAAGGGGAGAAATTAGCAGATGATCTCCAGCTGCAGTGTCTCAGACTATACTCAATTTTTGAGCTGAGGCCATGCTTTTCCCTGGAAAATAACTGAACATGATGGAAATATGAGAGCCTGACTAGTTCTGCCCAACAGAGATACCCTCTGATTGTCAATCTTTACTCCAGAGCTTCCAAGTGAGTTGGCCAAAACTTTGTTCTAAGCATCTCCTTATTCAATCTTTTTTCCTCCCTACTTTTCTTTCACAAGTGGCAGATCCACACCAGGGTCCAGAGGCTTTACCTGTCCTATCCTGCCTCCTCCCCCTTTTTTTCTATTACAGGCATTTCACCAAAATCAACTCCTTACACTCTAAACTCCATCTCAGGGTCTGCTTCCTGGAAGATGCAACTGATACAGAGGATTACAAAAGATGGCTTCCTGCCTGTATGACTTTGGACAAGCCACTCAATCTCTCTATGCTTCAGTTTTCTCAGTATAAATGAGGATATTAGTACCTCTCTCATAGGGTTGTTGGGGGCTTAAATGTGATATTTAAGAGATTTATGAGAATTAAATGAGAGAATGCATGTAAAATGTCCGGCAGTCTTGCACATGTGATAAATGTTAGCTGTTATGCTGATAGAAGAGATAAGGCAGACTATTGGAATTTTTTAGGTTTCTCCCATCCAGGCAGATATGTTCATTTGCCTAGCACTGGAGAATAGTTATTAGTTTTTTCCCCCAGTATGATTAACATCTTCACCTGTAGTGAGAAGTGTTGGTTATGCCAAATCAAGACAGTAACAATAGACCCGAAAGATAAGTAATTATAATTGTTTCTAGAAATGTGATTTTTTTATTAATATAATAATGACAATCAAAATTTGAGATAGAAATTGAATTGTGATTTTGTAACTGAATGTAAATTTACATGTTAAAACAGGAAGAACAATATGCATTTTCCATATCTAAAAACAAGGATGATTTATCCTCCTGCAATGAATTTTGATGTAACATGCATGGGGTCACTGCTGTGATACATTTTGGTTTTCAATAATATGTGGTGTCCTTTTTAAATCAAACTTTTCATTTAATCTCATTCTCGTGTATAAACATGTACACATCTATTTTGGTTACAGTTTTCACAAAGGTAGGAAGAGAAATACCAATAGGAACTTTATCCAAAAGGTTAGAAGAGTCTAATTCAGCAAAAAAAAAAAAAAAATGTTTATTAGTCCAGTGGCTAAAAGTGCCTATTATGTTATTTGAGCTGACTTTAAGTCTCATCTGAACTACATTTATGGTGAAAGGCATTCATTAAAGTACTTATTGGGGCGCCTGGGTGGCTCAGTCGGTTAAGCATCCAACTTCGGCTCAGGTCATGATCTTGCAGTCCGTCAGTTTGAGCCCCACGTCAGGCTCTGTGCTGACAGCTCAGAGCCTAGAGCCTGTTTCAGATTCTGTGTCTCCCTCTCTCTCTGACCCTCCCCCGTTCATGCTGTCTCTCCCTGTCTCAAAAATAAATAAACGTTAAAAAAAATTATAAAAAAAATAAAATAAAATAAAGTACTTATTACTTCCTCTGGTGAGTCCCTCGGCTAGTGGAATTTTATTTTATTTCAGTTTTTGAGCCAATTTTTTAAAAATTTAAATACAATGTAACATTGGTTTCAGGAGTAGAATTCAGTGATTCATCACTTACGTACAACACCCAGTGCTCATCACCAGTTCCTTCCTTAGTACCCACCACACTAGCAGAATTTTTTTTTTAATGTTTATTTATTTACTTTGAGAGAGAAGAGTGCAAGTGGGGGAGGGCAGAGAGACAGGGAGAGAGATGAATTCCAAGCAGGCTCTTCGAGGAGAGCCCAACAGGGGGCTCAAACTCATGAACTGTGAGATGATGACCTGAGCCAAAATCAAGAATTAGACATTTAACCAACTAAGCCACCCATGCACCCCATGCTAGTGGAATTTTAAAAGACATGTAAGCTGAAGGATTTACTTAATTATATTCTGCATTTGATTTTAATGGGGAAACCAATCATTACAATGCACTAAGCCATGAGGTAGAGTTACCATCCTTTAGGAGAGAAGTTGACACTTTTATGTTTAATTTGGTAATTTTTTTTTATCACCATGCCATTTTCTGCATCTGTTGCTCTTCAAATTAATTTTGAAGCAATTTTCTTACTGTAGATGGACACTGTGAGGATGAAAAATTCTCACCCTGGAAGCATCCTGGTACTTTATTTAGCCTTTCCACCAAGAACTCACCCTGAAAATCAGATTAATAAATTCACAAATGTACACATCATTTCTGAAAAAAATTTTTTTTAACTCTGCGGGTCTAGTCAATTAAAACAAGAATGATTGCCTTTTTTGTTTCTTAAAATATTATCCTAAATTTCTGTTTCAACCACTATCCTAACAATCTCCTTGAAGATCAGTTGAATATAAAATCATAAAGATACACCTGGTCCAAAACAACAATTAAATACATTGTCCCTCCTTCTACTTTAAAGACACCAAAGCATAACAGTATATAGTCTACATATGCCATACCTAGTCATTAGTTGCTGTTTCACAAAAATAAAGCCACTGGCATATCATGTAATGTTTCTTCCTGATTCACTGCTCCTCCCTGTGACTGTTTAGAAGCTCTTTCTATCCCTATATTTGCTTCCAACATTGCACACATTTTCTTCTCGTGCTTAAAAAGAAATGTCAAGTTCCTGATCTTTTGTTAAAGATTCATTGCCAGAAATGGTTTCACAGCAGGAGCCTTCGTAGGGAGAGAGTTGGCTCACATTCCTGCTAAGAACTTAACCTGGGAATGATGGAAAAATAATTATAATCAATGTCAGAGAGCATATGGGTTTCTACCGAGAAGCCTGCCAAATAAGACCCACACTAATCCTTCCCATCTACTATCAGTCAGTTGACTCTAGCGGACAAATTCCTCATATTTGAATAAACGAAAGCCCAAATCTCACACATATTTCTCCCACATCTTAGAGGTTTCTGAAAGAAACCAGTAAGTGCCTTGCATATTTCTTAAGCTTAGTTTCCATAAACCTACAGTTACTGTGTTTTCGTGTCTATAAATGTGGTAGTGCCTTATTTCTACTTCATCCTTTAACCTGGGTGATCCATTATGATCAGTCTATAGATAGTGGAAGAAATGAGGCCATTTAAAAATATACACTGAAAAAAACCCCACATTTGAATAGCATTGCACTTTGTGTTGATGTGTCTTTCAGCTGGATACACCTCAACAGTATGTATCATTTCTGAAAGGGGAATAATGCTGAGGTGATTAAATGGAGGCAGAGACACCTGGTGCATATCATTACGGAATAAGGTCCTAGATGATTTAATTAAGATATTTATTGGTAAAGAGTGGCTTTCCAAACATTTTTCCACTGGGTTTATGTTTCACTTTGCCATCTACCCTGCTTCGCTTTTCTTGGGTTATGTGCCAGGTAGTTTATAAATATATATATATACACATATATATTTATATAAATGTATATGTGTTTGTGTGCATATATATATATACATATATATATATATATATATTTTAGGAGAGGATTTTCTGTTTGCAGAATCCCAGAACAGAGGGAAATCAGAGGCAGATTTGAATTTTCCTCACAAGCCTCTGTATTTCAAACATTTAAAGCCCTAGAATAATTTGCCTCTTTTCTACACAGTGGAAAGATAAAATCAAGCCTGTCTTAAACCAGCATTCTATTATTTTTGTAAGTGTAAATAAATCAATAAACACAATAAACATATTGCATTCTTTCTGGCTACGCAATGCAGAGAGTAGACAAGGTGGGGGGGGGGGACATTCTTATTAAATATTGGTGGTTCTTATTTCCAATATTTAGAGAATTTTAAGCAAAGAGAGAAATGAATTGGAAATGAGGTTGCTGTTTGCTATTATGGAGCCCCATTTACAGATCTAGCACTTAATTAACAAAGATACAATATATTTGGCAGCTGCCTCTTTATCCTAATGCCCTTCTACTCCTATTGAGATATTCAATATAGCTGTCTGAGCATTCAAGTCATATTGTAAAACAAAGATTTTTAGAGAGGAATTGTATACTGACATGGTTATTCCCCTAGCCATGCAACTCAGCCCCAACTCCCAGTGCTAAATTTACAAAGATGAAATGGCATTTTCCCCAAAGCTGCATTGTCAGCTGTTAGGAAGACTTGCATTTCACTTCTTATTTCCTCCAGCATAGTTTGTAAAACCTTGTGAAAACTCCAAGATGACCAATATCCCTGAAATAAACAGGGTGCAATTCTGTATTTACAGACTAAAATGAACCAGAAATGGACATTCTCACATAGCAACTATTGAGAGCAGGATGAAAACCGATACTCAAAGACTTTAAGGTTTTTGACTCAGAAAAAAATTCTAGCTATATTTTCTCTGTAACTGGTTTGACAGGACCTAGAAATCTAATTTGCCAGATACTGGTCCCATGTATTTTGTGAGGATACTATGTATATTACCAAAATGCCTCATAATTCAATTTATGAGGTAGCCAAATAAGATTATGGGAGCTTTCTTTCTTTCTTTCTTTGAGCAGGCTGTGCTATGCTTATTAATAATAAAAACACCTCACCCACTCGTTCACTATAAAGGCACTATAAATGCCCTAGTGAATTATGTTCCCAAGTTTATTAGTAAGTTCGTTGCTTAAAAAATCCAAATGGTTTTTCCTTAGGCACAATGGTATAAATGGTAGTTATATTCCAAGCATAAACCCCAAATTTGATTGACCTCTAAATCATAGGAGTAAGACCAGTCTGAGTTATGGTTGCTAGGAGTCACATCTCTGCTGATCATTCTGCATTTATCACCTGCTCTGTGCTTTGAAAGGCTGGGCTACAAATGGATTCATTCACCTGCATTTCCTTGCAGGCTGGTTTTTACTTGGTTTTAGCCAAGAAAGGGCATGGATCATCGATGAGAGAGTAAGAGGAGAGTCAGGATGGGGTATTTCTTTGGCTATTCCTATCCTGATTAGCTGTTGCCAATCTGGCAGTGGCTATGTTTCTCCAGACTACATCTCTAGCTAGGTGGCCCTTCCTCCAAAGCTCCAGCTCTTACTGGGCCATAGGGACACCATTCGTTTGCTTCCTTTGTCCTCACCTTTTGGGGGGTATAATCACTCCATGCTCATGCCAGTCTTTGGTGTCTCAACATCCTGTGTTGGTTCTCATAACCCTGCCCATGTCTCAGTTAGCAATTCCTTCATTAGGGGCACCTGGGTGGCATCTGACTCTTGATTTTGGCTTAGGGCATGATCTCATGGTTTGTGAGTTTGAGTCCCACATCAGGTTCTGGGCTGACAGTGCAGAGCCTGCTTGAAATCCTCTCTTTCTCTCTCTGCCCCTCCCACACTCATGCTCTCTCTCTCACTCAAAACTAAATAAATAAACATTTTTTTTAAAAAAAAGAAATAATTCCTTTGGGTGCCTGGATGGCTCAGTTGGTTAAGTGTCCCACTTCCGCTTAGGCTATGATCTCGCTGTTCATGGGCTCGAGCCCCTCATCGGGCTCTGTACTGACAGCTTAGAGCCTGGAACCTGCTTCAGATTCTGTGTCTCCCTGTCTCTCTCTCTCACAAAAATAAATAAACATGAAAAAATTTTTTTAAAGAAATAATTCCTTCATTAAAATATCTTCATTTGTATGATCCATCAAGATCCTGACTAGGACAGTGAAGGATGAATGGGAAAAAGAATTTCTTATTTCTTTCCTGGGTGCAGATGTTGCTGCCAGAATTTCAAGCAGGATCATTCATGTATCTAAGAGATACTAATTATGCTCTTCTTATGTGCCATTCAGTGTGAATAAAACAGATCTAGTCCCTGCCTTCAAGGAATTGACATTCCTACTTGGGAAGACAAACTTAGTAAATACACAAACAAGTAAACAAAATGGTTATATATTCTGGGAAGTATAGTTTAGGAAATACACAGGATGCACTGATAGAGGATCATTGAGGAGGCAGGGCCATTTTGGATAGGGTGGTCAGGGAAGGGCTTGTTGAGAAGGTGACATTTCACTGAGACCTCAAGGTTGAAGAGGAGAGAGCCACTAGGAAAAGAGCTGGCAAAGGGTGGAGAAGATGTGTTCCAGGCAGAAGTTCTTGAAAGTGTAAAGGCATGGGTGGGAGGAACGAACGTGGTCCACAAACCAGGACCTATGGCAGCTATTTGACTTCGAAGGAAATTGATGACAGATATTTGCAAGCCACATGGGGGTTGAGGAATGAAAAGTATGACTGGAGTAGAAGCCAGGTGGAGAATGGTACAAGATGAGGCTTGAAAGTTTGCTCAGAGAGCTCAGGGCAGAGCCCTGTAGGCCAGCATGAAGAATATGGATTTTATTCCAAGTATAATGGGAAGCCATGAAGAGTTTCAAAGTACAAAGTGATACAATCTTGTTGGGATGAGCACTGGGTGTTGTACCTAAGCCAATGTGACAATAAATTACATTAAAAAAACAAAACAAAACAAAAAAAGTGTTATAATCTAGCTGCTCTATGGAGAAGGGCTTCAGGGGAAAACAAGTGGAACTGGGGAGAAGAGTCAGAATTCTATCACAATCCAGGACAAAGATGACTATGTTTTGCTGTAAAGAGGAGGGAGTGGAGATGTAGAGAAGCAGACCTCTTCGAGTTTCATGTTGGAGATAGAGCTGACAGGACTTGATAGGGAAGGGTTAGGAATGGGGTGAGGCCGGGGAAGGGGAAGACTCAAGGTGACTCCCAGGTTTCTGGCTTGGGCCACTGGCTGAATGGTGGAGATGTTAACTGAGAGGAGAAAGACTAGGGGAAGAATAGGGATGGAAAGATTGGTACGGTGAACATGTCTAAGAGTCACCCAAAGGTAAATGTCAAGCAGGCAGATGGCTCTCAGAGCCTGGGGCTCTGAGGACAGATTTGAGTTGTTTCTTAGTCAAGTAGATTCCTCAGGCCAACCTGGCTTAGGCCAAAAGTGATCTCCACCAGGCCTGGATGTAGTCACTAGAAAGCCATATGGGGTTTAGGTGTAAAGCATGCCTGGATCTTGCTTTGTCATTAGTGTACATATTTTCTTTGAAAACCCCAAAGAAGGAAATGGCTGGTTGAAAACAAGATTTGAGAATTCCTAGGTCCCTGATTAAACACCATCGTAATCTTGCCTCTAGAGTTCCTATTTTAACATGACTTAATGGTATATTTAAAGAAGAGCCTCCAGAGTCCAGTTTGGCAGACGTACAATAATGTCCTTATGGGGAGGCACCCATAATAAAATATAAGGTTCCAAGGCTTTTCATTCCGGTTGTCATGGCAACAGCAGCAAGAGCTCTGGAGGTAGGAAGAAGGAAGAGGGAGGCGAGTGGAGAAACCAGGAGCTGTGGTGTGGTGGCTGTTAGTCTTGGGAAGATAATTAAAGACAGATTATTTGTAAGCTGAATGGAGAACATACCCTATAAATTCAGGCAGTTATAAGTATATAGTTTGTAATTGGACAATTTGTTCATTCTAAGGACCGGAAATACACTTAAAAGCTTTTTCAGACCCGGGGCCTGGGAGTACATCATGCAACTGTTCTATCCCCTGTGCCCATTGCACTGCCTGGAGCTCCATGTACTTGAATGAATGAGCAGATGAATTCCCAAAAGAAGAAACACTACTTATTTTATTTGGGTTTTAAATTGCTAGGTGGACAGATCCTTTGGGTAAAGATTCTATTTTACATCAAAACCATATACATCTTAACTACAAGTGTTGGTGAGGATATGGAGAAAAAGGAACTCTCATGTGTTGTTGGTGGGGATGCAAACTGGTGCAGCCACTGTGGAAAACAGTATGGAGGTTCCTTAAAAAAGTAAAAATAGAATGACCATATGATCCAGCAATTCCACTACTGGGTATTTACCCAAAGAACACAAAAACACTAATTCAAAAAGATATATGCATCCTTATGTTTATTGCAGCATTATTTACAGAAGCCAAATTATGGAAACAAGTGTCCAGCGATAGGTGAATGCATAAAGAAGAATATATATGTATGATGGAATATCACGCAAACATAAAAAAGAATGAAATCTTGCCATTTGCAACATGGATGGAACTAGAAAGTGTAAAGCTAAGTGAAATAAGTCTGTTAGAGAACAACAAATAAACACAATATGATTTCACTCATATGTGGAATTTAAAAAACAATAAAACAAAAAAGGAAACAAAGAGACAAACCAAAAAACAGACTCTTAACTCTAGAGAACAGTTACCAGAGTGGAGGTGGGTGGGGGATGGATGAAATAGGTGAAGGAGATTAAGAATACACTTATCATGAAGAACACCAAGTACTGTATAGAATTGTTGAATCATTATATTTTACACCTGAAACTAATATAACACTGTGTGTTAACTATACTGGAATTAAAATTAAAAAAAAAATTTTTTTTAACGTTTATTTATTTTTGAGACAGAGAGAGACAAACCATGAACGGGGGAGGGTCAGAGAGAGGGAGACACAGAATCTGAAACAGGCTCCAGGCTCTGAGCTGTCAGCACAGAGCCCGAGACGGGGCTCGAACTCACGGACCGCGAGATCATGACCTGAGCTGAAGTCGGCCGCTTAACCGACTGAGCCACCCAGGCGCCCCTAAAAAAAAATTTTTTAAAGCATATTCATATTATGGTCAGTAATTATAGGTGACATGCCTAAAAGGAAGACTCACCCCCAAACCAAAAGACCAAGTCTGGAAGTCTCACTCTCTAGGACTGATTCTAACAATCATTCACTAACTGTGGATGGGATATTATATAACTACATACTTCTGATGAAGGTCCATTATATAATAGGCTTTGGATTAGATTCTTGAGGTGATTAAATATTATTTATAAACTGAGGATCCAGGCACTTGGGTGGCTCAGTTGGTTGAGTATTTGACTCTTGGTCTCAGCTCAGGTCTTGATCTCAAAGTCATTGAGTTCAAGCCCTGCGTTGGGCTCCATGCTGAGTGTGGAGACTACAAAACAAACAAACAAACAAACAAAATGTTTTAAAAATAAATAAATAAATTGAGGATCCTCAATGTATTGAAAGTTGTGAAAGTGAAGAAAGGTGACAGTGTGGACAAGAGATTCCTGTCAACCCTAAAAATCAAGGCAACCTGGAGAATGAAAATTCGTTCAAGGGTATGTAGTACATCAGGTGCTCACAAATATCCAGACATTCAAAAGGGCAAATCCCCAATGGTATGTACCCATCCATAGCCTATGCAAAATATCTCTCAAAACCTTTTATTTTTGCTCTAATTCTGTGCTCACCAAGCAGCCAATATTGTAATTACTAATTCTGTTTCCTTCAGATGCTGAAGAGAGTACCCTGGATGAGAAACACATATACCCCAATAACTGGAAAAGTATATCCTCCTTCTTCAAGTTGCGCTGAGGATAAAATTCAAACCCCACCAAGATCGCACAGACCTTATGATCTGGCCACTACTGATTTCTCCAAGCTCAACTCCCAATACTGCCCCCCTTCACTGTAAGTTGTAGTCACACTGGTTCCTTTCCATTTCTGAAACACTCCAAAATTTTCCCTGCCTACAGCCTTTGCCCTTCTAGTTTACCTGAGAGCAATGCTTTTCCTCAGATCCCCCTATGGCTGGTTACTTCTTACCAATCCTGTCTCAGCTAAATGTCACCTCCCCACACAGGCTTTCTGTGATCTCTGTGCCTACCATTGCAACCCTTCCCCTTTTATGCCCCCCCACCACCACCACGGTCCCTAGCTATCCCTTAGCCAGTCTTATCACTATATAATCTCTTGTTTACTTTTTTATTATCTGATTCCCAAACTGGAATAAAAGTCCAACATAGCTACAGCCCCAGCAATGACCACAGAGTTAATACTCAATAAATACTTGTGAAATCAAGTGAATGGGATGGGGCGAGAAATGACATATGAGCTGCTCTGCACTAGAGAGAAGAGATACAAATAGGGAGTGCGATCTGAGATAAATGGAACCTTCCCTTGTGCCCACAATGTAACTTCCAGAAAGCACCATTAAAGTACCAGTCAGTGCATATATTTTTGGTTTTGTGTGTCCCTTTACCCCAACTCCAGTGTAGACCACGAACAACTTGAAAACAAGAACCATCTTGTTCTTGTTGGCATCCCCACTGTCCCAATAAATATTCACCGGATCCCTCAATTCCCTGCTGAGGGAAATCGGCAGTTCAGAGAAAAAAATAGAGATTTCCTGTTAGATGAGCTTTACTTCATTGGCTGGGTAAGCGCCTGCCAGAATGAGCAGTTTCTATAAGAAAACAAAAAGATACACCGTATGGTAGTGGCAGCACCAAAAGATAGCCTTAGGTGAATCCTTTAGCCCTCCATCTGTAGTCTCCATCAGCACCCTCCAAGTAACCTCCAAAAAGACTTCAGGCAATCCCCCAGCCAGATGGCCGGCGTGAGCTCTTCCTGCCTAGAAATGCTACCACCATGTCTGTCCATGGAAATCAGACAGAAACAGCGACTACTTGACAAAAGTCCAGAAACAGACTTATAAAAACAGCCTAGCTGAAAGTAAGGGTGCACAAAGGAAGCACCAGTAAAGACCAGCATTCAACAAGGAGTGACTGGAAAGAACTGTTTCATGTTTTAAACACTGCCAAGCTGAGTAACATGAGACCGAACTTGTTATTTTGCTTGACTATATATAGTTTGCATCCTGGAATTCACTCATACTATATATAGTAGAGTTTTATTCATGCACTCCAACTGATTATGTGTGCTGGGCTGAAGTGTTACAGTGGTGCCAGAAATGAAGAGAAAATGGAAATCTTCCACAGACCTATGGGCATGTTCTTCACGCCCACTGCCATTTTCACTAATGCGTGGCGGCGGCAGAAAGCTAATTGAGACCAGCCATGGAATAACAGGCTAGAACCTCTGCTGCAACGAATGCCTCTTTTCAGTCTTTTCCTTGTGGAGTATTTATTTATTTAAGAACTGGCTATGGTCATCATTCAGAAATACAAAGAGGGTTTAAAGGCCCAAATAATTACCCAGCTTTTATAACAAAAGAATAACACAAAAATAGTTTCTTGTCCTGTCTCACTCAAGAAAGCCAGTTCTATTAAACTGCTCATCATTAGCTGTTTCATAAATCTCAGTCTTTGGGATTTAAGTAATTTTTATTTAACTGCTGCTCTTTCTTGATTAAAATAGCAATTGTTCTGACTTGCTTCCTAAAGTAAAATGTTCTCTGAATAGCCTGTTTTAGGCTGAGAAACTCATTTTAATTTCGGAGTCTCAGGTCTCTTTTAAAAAGCTACTTTTGGTCATCTCCTTAAAACTGGAGATGTCTGGTAAAGTTCCTAAAGGGTCTTTACTGAGAGGGTAGTGTGGTAGACATATTTAGTGTTTTTACTGCCCAGCATCTATCATCCCTTATTGACAATATACCCCAGTTTCCCTTTGGGGTATTATTTCTCTCCTTTCTACCAACACACTTCCCATGAAGCACACTTCACTCCTGTGCCCACAGCACAGCCAATGGTAGCATGCTATCTCTTTGATTACAGGGATGGATTGGGAGTTGAGCACATGGTTCAAAATAGGCCAATCAAAACCCATAAGACTCGGGCAGCTGGGTGGCTGAGTCAGTTAAACATCTGACTCTTGATTTCAGCTCAGGTCATGATCTCATGGTTCATGAGTTCAAGCCCCACATCAGGCTCCATGCTGACAGTATGGAGTCTGCTTGGGATTCCCTCTCTCTCTCTCTCTCTCTCTATCTCTCTCTCGGCCCCTCCCCCACTCTCTCACTCCTCAAAATAAATAAATAAACTTAAAACCCATAAGACTCAATTCTGGGACTTTTACTGGAGCTCTTTGAGGAAAAGGTGGTGTTTTTTCTGTAATTGGTTGTGGTGGTCTTGATTGCCCATAGCTGCCATAGACCACTGGCAACTATAGAACAGAACTAACTCAGGAAGTAGAGCTGAGGATCCCGATCCCGATCTTCCAAGTATTTTTTATTTCAACTTAATTTTGTTTTTCATGATTCCAAACTAAAAGGTATACACAAATAGATTCTACTCTTTCTCTTGCCCCACTCCAGCTCTTTTCCTTAATGGGTAATAATTTTTATTGTTTTTGGTTTATTCTTCCAGTGTTTCTTCATGCAAATAAAATAAAATATGAATATATTTTTTACTTCCCCCTTTTTGTTCTGCATGCATTTTATTTCTTCAATATATGTTCATTCAAGGAATACCCTTCTTTGAAATTCTATGGTGCCTTTGATTATTCCTGGTTGCTTTCCACATAATATTTGAAATGGCTCAGAGCCTTATTTAGCATATCCTACCACTTCTCTGCTTTGTTACCCTGGAGACATCATGATTTAATACTGGAGAATCCTATTTCACCAGAATTAGAGAATTCAAATTGAGGAGCTAAAATGAGGGTCCAATGCCAAACTAAAAAAAAGACTTTCTAGAAAGTCTAATCTGAATACTACCAAACAGAGACTATTTCAGGCAGTGGGGGAAAAATAGAAGGGGATGCCAAGAAGCCTAATTTTTTAGACCAAAAACAGAGATTGGCAGTGACAGGTACCTGAGCAGATAACCCAGAAAGAAGAGTATACATTGCTACCAAATGATCCATTATTTTGAATAGATGTCAAATTCAGTTCTTTTGGTTGGTCAGAAATCTCTGATCAAAGTAATACACTGACCCACATGATCTCTTTTTTTTTTTTTAATTTTAAATGTTTTTATTTTATTTTTGAGAGAGAGAGAGACAAAGAGACAGAGTATGAGTGGGGGAGGGGCAGAGAGGGAGGGAGACAATCTGAAGCAGGCTCCAGGCTCTGAGCTGTCAGCACAGAACCCGACACGGGCTCAAACGCATGAACCGCGAGCTCATGACCTGAGCCAAAGTTGGACGCTTAACTGACTGAGCCACCCAGGCACCCCTGTTTGTTTGTCTTTTTAAAGTTTATTTTGGTCACTTTTTCTTTTCTTATATTGCAGAACTGTATATTGATATACCCAGTGAGGGCTGATATTTTCTCTGGCTTGGATAGATTTTAAACAGGTTACATAAACACATTACCATTTATGGTTTCGTGCAGGTCTTTTTCTTTTTTAATGTTTATTTATTTTTTTGATAGAGAAAGACAGACGGTGAGAGAGAGGGGGGCAGAGAGAGAGGGAAACACAGAATCTGAAGCAGGCTCCAGGCTCTGAGCTGTCAGCATAGAGCCTGAGGTGGGGCTCGAGCCCATGAACAGTGAGATCATAATCTGAGCCGAAGTCGGATGCTTAATCAACTGAAGCCAGGTGCCCCCATGCACAGCTTAATAGAAGTAAATGAGCTAGGCATTCTGTTCTTTTATCCTTTAAGCATTAAATAAATAAATAAATGAATAGCATTTATCGCTTACTTTCTCTGTGATCTAAAATTCTAATTGGGGAGTTAGAAGAGTCATGAGAAATTTTTTTTTAGGTAAATATATTTGCCAATTGTGTTTTACCAAGCTACAAACCCCAAGGAATGAATGAAATACAAAGCAGATGTTCACAAAGAAAATAGACCTTATAACAATATACTGCAGTAGTCCTCTCTCCCCCACCACCCCCTTCCCCCCACCTTATCCACAGGGATATATTCCAAGACCTCCAGTGAATGCCTGAAACTGCAGATAGTACTGATCCCTACATATACTGTTTTTACCTATACCTTGGAGATATTGTAGGTTTGGTTCCAGACGACCGCAATAAAGCAAATACCACAATAAAGCAAGTCAAATGAATTTTTTGGTTTCCCAGTGTATATAAAAGTTATATTTACACTATACTGTAGTCTATTAACTGTGAAGTAGCATTAAGTCTAAAAAAAACACCAATGTATATACTTTAATTTTAAAATATTGCTAAAAAAATGCTAGTCATTGTCTGAGATTTCAGTGAGTGGTTAATCACTGATCACAGATCACCATAACAAATATAATAATAATGAAAAAGTGTGAAATATTGGAAGAATTACTAAAATGTGACACAGAGCAGAAAGTGAGCAAATGCTATTGGAAAAATGGAACCAATAGATTTGTTCCCTGCAGGGTTGCCACAAACCTTCAATTTATAAAAACACACTATTTATGGAGCGCAATAAAGTGAAGCACAATAAAATGAGCTATGTCTATACATACATACCTA
Source organism: Acinonyx jubatus (assembly GCF_027475565.1). Lineage (NCBI taxonomy): Eukaryota > Metazoa > Chordata > Mammalia > Carnivora > Felidae > Acinonyx > Acinonyx jubatus. The sequence goes on from NC_069397.1 coordinate 26,824,035, forward strand.
TGACACAGTTTAATTTACAAACGAGGCCCAGGGGCACCTGGGGGGCTCAGTTAGTTAAGCGTCTGACTCCTGGTTTTGGCTCAGATCATGATTTCAAGGTTTGTGAGTTGGAGCCCTGAGCCCTGCATCAGGCTTCGTGCTGATGGTGCCGAGCCTGCTTAGGATTCTCTCTCTCTCCCTCTCTCTCTGCCCCTCCTCTGCTTGTGCTCTCTCTCTCTCTCTCTCTCAAAAATTAATAAATAAACTTAAAACAGCAACAGATGAGGCACAGTAAGAGATTAACAACAAAAACTAATAATAAAATAGAGTAATGATATATTGTAATAAAACTTACGTGAATGTGGTCCTTCTCTCTCTCTCAAAATATTGTACTATATTCACCCTCCTTCTCCTGATGATGTGAGATAACATGCCTATGTGATGAGATGAAGTGTGGTAAATGACCTAGCTTTAGGCTGCTATGGACCTTCTGAGAGTCAGAAGGAACATTTGCTTCCTGACCACAGATGACTGTGGGGGTGGAGGTGGGGCGAGGGGGGGTTGGGAACTGAAGTGGCAGAAAACAAAACCCCAGATAAGGGAGGGGGCACGGGATTAATGAATAGTTTTGGTAAAACGTAGCCTTTGTAACTACGGGATAAAGCTTCATCTTTTCTGTCCTAAAAATGAAATATTTGTTTGCTGGTCAGGTGATGTTGTGAATGCATTTCCAGATGCTGGATCTTAGGAAACAATTATTGAACATACTTTATTCTCAAATATGTGCTACTATTAATTAAGATAAATGTTTTATGCTATTGTCAAATTTCAGTAATTTTGTTTTGGGTGCAAGAAAGCCACCAAAAACATTTATTTTGGAGCTAATGCTATTTTTCTAAGGAAGCACATTTTATAAAAGCTAATTCAGCATAAACTTATTCTAGTCATAAATCCATAGACTCAAAATGTGATTTGGCTTCCAGATTTACACTTGTTTCAATTAAAAAAGGTTTCAATTAAAAATCACTAAGTTATGCCTAAACATCAATTAATTTTTGCCTCAGGGCATGAACCATTTCTATATTAAGTAGCCTAATAGAAAACACTTCACTTTAAAGGTTTTATTTCTTCACTAACACACCATGTGTGAAAATACATTCTTGGCACAATATATTATACAATAGAGTTTGATTACTTACGCATGTTTCTGACATTTAAAATACCTGTCTTGTCTTCAGGAGGTAATACAGAGTATATGAGGCTATAGACTACAAACAATAGAAAAACAAGTTGGTTCACAATTTGAATAGACTGGAATGTGTAACCAAAGAACAATGGAGACCCTCCTTGTTTGTGGCTTTCTTAGAATGTAGTAAACAACCGTCCTTCAAGGACCGGGTCAGCAACCAAAAATTGCAACAAAATCTTAAGGAAGCCTTGCAGAAGAGAAACTAGTACATTAGATGAGTAATCCAGAGTGGGGGGAGGGTGGTGGGAGAAGGAGACAATGAAATCCACAAGAAGATTTGGCCATCTAGAAACCTGGATTTATAGGGACATCTGGGTGGCTCATTCGGTTAAGTATCCAACTTCAGCTCAGGTCATGATTTCATGGTTTGTGAGTTTGAGCCCCACATCTGGCTCTGTGCTGACAGCTCAGAGACTGGGGCCTGCTTCAGATTCTGTGTCTCCCTCTCTCTCTGCCCCTCCTCCACTCACCCTCTGTCTCTGTCTTTCTCTCTCTCTTGCAAAAATAAATAAACATTTAAAAAAATAAAAAAAAAAAGAAACCTGGATTTATATACATTTATATAATACTAAGGGCATTTGATTCTGCTATGATGACGACCTAAAAGATAGTGGAATTAAAAACAAAAAACTGCAATAATTAGTACAATCACTCCTTTGTTTTTCTTCCCTCCTAACTGCTAACCACCCCATCACAGAGCTTCCACTTCCTCTTTCTTTGCTCACCAAGGACCTTTGATTCACTTTTACTCTTTACAAAATTTAATTGACAATGATGCTGTTATAAATATCAAATTATTCTTCATGAAATTATCTGCTTTATAATGACTAAATGTCACCATTATATTCTAAATCCACTTCCCTTATAAAAATGCCTTTATGGAATGAGTCACTTTTCTTTCAAGGCTTCTCAAGCTGAGAATGTCTTATCAGTCATAATTTTTTAAAATAGTATCAGGGCACAGATCTTCTAGGTCTCAAACCATTTTATAGGGCATTTAGGTCTAATACATTTGTGCCTCTGCTGCATTTGTGTGAGGGCTATTGTTAGCATTGGACCTGAGGTTTTACAAAGTAGTTAGTGAGGGATTAAATTAATTTAGGTCAGACCTTTAGCCACTGGCTATCATAATAATACATTTTCTACTATTTGCATGTTTCCATATATTTCCAGAACATCATGGTTTTGCTATTTACTTTGTAGAATTTGCAACTCCTTCAATTACCTCAGTTATTTTTAATTCTTAAAACAAGATTAAATTGCTTACATTTAAAAAATGTAATACATACTATTTAAAATATATTTATATATTTTATATATGATTCCATATATAATGTGTATATGTATACACGCACGCACACACACACACACACACACACACACACACATAATGGTGCCTTTGGAGAAAGAAGGAAAACTCCAAACTAAATGCAAGCGATATGGAAATTTCTTTGCCCTAGATTAATTTACTTAGAACAGAGGACTCTTTGTCCATGTCTGGTGGCAAAAGAGAAGTTCTAATGATCAATATTCTACAGGATTCTATCAAACAAGCCTGAACTGAGTTGCTTTTTTGAATGTTGTTTGCATAATTTAGTTAAAAAAGGAAATGTCTAGAAAGGACGGATGGGGAAAAAATAAATTTCTGTGATGTTAAATTCCTATATGTGCACTCTGACGATTTAAACATTACTCAACACACGTGCTAGTCAGCTTAAGTTGCTAACTGAATATAGGTCCCAAGAGATTAATAAATGTACCTACCACCTTTGGAGAACTCTAGTTACAGATCAGCCATTTCCTCTTCCTGTCCCTGCTTCTCAATAAGTGACTGCTGTTTCACATTATCCAGAGTGGCATAGTCCAACTTAAGTAAAACATCATGGTTCTTAATGAGAAGTTTCAAATGCATCTTGCCCTCATAGTTAGCTTTTAGTGAACAGCCAGGGCTAAAGAGCTGCTATTAAAAGAACGGTATTTTCTTTATAGCCGGTTCTTGCCCTGAGACTAAAGTATGTTTGGTTAAGGATACTAAGTTGAGACAGGCTCCTTCATAAAAAAGAAGAAGAAGATGAAGAAGAAGGAGAAGAAAAGAAATATTAAGAACAAGTTCTGCGATGTTTTTATAATAATTCAAACTGAAAGCAAACGAATGCTCCACTTTTTAGCATACAAAGAAGAATGAGTATATATTTCATTCTATTTATTTTTTGAGTTATTGCCAAGAAAAGACAGTTCTTTATACAATCCCATGTGGAATGAGTCTTAGGGGTAAAAAAAATGGATTATGTGCCTTAAGAAGGACGATGCTACAGATTCAAGAAGAGAGGATCCAGAGGGACTGACAAAACTCTTAATTGCTCAGACTTGAGGGGACTGTCCCTGAGTTGAGATAAGTGATTTTTAGGATATGCAGTTTTTAAAAAATGGCTGCTTTGGTGGTGTTTACCTTTCATACTTTTCTTCTCTGCAACCACGCATGACCAAATTCAATTATTATTTTTATTCTCACACTTGAACAGGTATAAGTGCCCCTCTCACCACCTTCCACTTCCCCTAATACATGACTTCTCTCTTTTGTCTCCTTATTTTACCCTCTCTTTGCTCTCTCTTACCCTTCCTCCTGAGGATTTCCTAAGCAGTGTTTACAGGTTGCCTGCCACGCACCAAAAACATCTCTCCCCATAATCTCAGGCCTTTTCCTTCTATATACTTCTTATGGGCAGCCTGTGTAAGAACTGCCCAGTCCTGTTATTCTGGAATCGCTCTCCCCTGTTCATTCTTTCTCTAAAGATAAAGCAAGGAACTCTAATGTTGAGAACATGTCTAACCAGAATGAACATGAAAACCAGCCAAAGAAAATGTCCCCATTTCCCCTTCTCAAGTTTATGAGGAAATATATAATGTGGGTCTGCATCTGTGTTATCGCACTTAGTTTATACAGTTCATGAGAGAAAGATTTGATTCCTGGCTCTGCTACTTATTGTCTGGGTGATCTTGGACAAGTTACTTAACCAGATGCCTGAAATCCTTTCTGGAACAAGGCAATGGTATAAACAAATAAATGATCTTGCTCAAACTTAATTTCCTAATTTAGAGGAAAGATAGCTTAGAGGTTAAAAGCACAGCCTCTGAACTTAAATATCCTTGGGTGGGAGTCCGGGACTTTCCATTGACTTGAAATAAGGCCTTAGTTTCCTCATTTGTGAAGTAGAGACAATAATAATATCAACCTCATAAGGTTGTGGTAAACACTGAGTGAGATGATGCATAGAAAGCTTTTAACACATGGGAATGCAAGCTGGTGCAGCCACTCTGGAAAACAGTATGGAGGTTCCTCAAAAAAACTAAAAATAGAACTACCCTACAACCCAGCAATTGCACTACTAGGCATTTATCCAGGGATACAGATGTGCTGTTTTGAAGGGACACATGCACCCCAATGTTTACAGCAGCACTATCAACAATAGCCAAAGTATGGAAAGAGCCCAAATTGTCCATCGATGGATGAATGAATAAAGAACATGTGGTATATATATACACATTGGAGTATTACTGGGCAATCAAAACGAATGAAATCTTGCCATTTGCAACTACGTGGATGGAACTGGAGGGTATTATGCTAAGTGAAATTAGTCAGAGAAAGACAAAAATCACATGACTTCACTCATATGAGGACTTTAAGAGACAAAACAGATGAACATAAGTGAAGGGAAACAAAAATAATACAAAAACAAGGAGGGGGACAAAACAGAAGAGACTCATAAATATGGAGAACAAACTGAGGGTTACTGGAGGGGTTGTGGGAGGGGGGATGGGCTAAATGGGTAAGGGGCACTAAGGAATCTACTCCTGAAATCATTGTTGCCACTATATGCTAACTACTTTGGATGTAAATTTTAAAAAATAAAAAATTAAATTAAAAAAAAAAAGAAAAGAAAGCTTTTTTTTTTTTTAAACGTTTATTTACTTTTGAGACAGAGAGAGACAGAGCATGAACGGGGGAGGGTCAGAGAGAGAGAGGGAGACACAGAATCTGAAACAGGCTCCAGGCTCCGAGCTGTCAGCACAGAGCCCGACGCGGGGCTCGAACTCACAGAGCCCGAGATCATGACCTGAGCCGAAGTCGGACGCTTAGCCGACTGAGCCACCCAGGCACCCCAAAAGCTTTTTTTTTTAATGTTTATTCATTTTTGAAAGACAGAGAGAGACAGAGCACAAGCAGGGGTGGGGCGGAGAGAGAGGGGGACACAGAATCTGAAGCAGGCTCCAGGCTCTGAGCTGTCAGCACAGAGCCTGACGCGGGGCTTGAACCCATGAACTGCGAGATCATGACCCGAGCTGAAGTCAGATGCTCAACTGACTGAGCCACCCAGGTGCCCCAGAAAAGAAAGCTTTTAACACAGTGCCTGGAACTCCATATGATCACTGATGCTGTTATTATTATTATTTTTTTTAATGTTTATTTATTTTTGAGAGGGGAGGACAGAGAGAGACACACACACAGAATCTGAAGCAGGCTCCAGGCTCTGAGCTGTCAGCACAGGGCCTGAGGCGGGGCTCAAACCCACGAACCGCAAGATCATGACCTGGGTGGAAGTTGGACACTTAACTGACTGAGTCACCCAGATGCCCCTATACTGTTATTTTTAATAAGGAATCATCATGACAAAATCTTAGAGGCTGTATCACAATGTTAAAAGTGAAATACCATTTTATGGAAATAATCTACTGTGAAATAATAATACCCATATTATTATCTATATATGGCTCTGCCCTTGGTTCTTGGCTCAGAACTCCTAATACTCTTGTAAATAGGGGATGGTAGAAGAATTTTTTGTTCTAACGTGTAGTCTTTGACTCTGGTTCCTGACATAGAGCTCCAAAGATCTTTGTAATTTCCTCCATGATAGGACTGTCTTTTGTTCTAATGAGGTGACTCTTGGTGGGTTTCTAGATGGGAGCTGGTCACTAGAGAGACCAAGCCATGATTCAAAGCTTGGAATTTTCAGCACGCCCTCCCAATTCTCTACTCCAGAGAAGATGCATCATGCCTATGTGATGAAGCCTCCACAAAAGTCCCAAAAATACAGAGTTCAGAGCTTCTAGGTAATTATTTTCACATGCAAGTCAAAAAGATAAGACTTTTTAAGCAATCTGTTCAACCCAAATTAACAACAATCTCTTAATATAATCAAATATTTAGCATTTAAATTTCCAGTGTCTCAATCTCACAGTTCATAGGCTCAGGCCCCACATCAGGCTCTTTGCTAACAGCCCAGAGCCTGGAACTTGCTTTGGATTCTGCATCTCCCTCTCTCTTTACCCCTCCCCCAGTTGCACTCTTTCTCTCTCTTTCAAAAATAAGTAAATATTAAAAACAATTAAACTTCCAATGTCTCATGTCATAATTTTATTTAATGTGTGTGAATCAGGATCAAAATAATGACCACATATTGCAACATGCCATTATGTCTTTTAAGTTTAAAAAATTTTTTTTGAGTGCTTATTTATTTTTGAGAGAGAGAGAGACAGAGCATGAGTGGGAATGGGGCAGAGAGAGAGGGGGAGACATAGAATCTGAAGCAGCGTCCAGGCTCTGAGCTGTCAGCACAGAGCCCAACACGGGGCTCAAACTCATGGACTGCAAGATCATGACCTGAGCCAAAGTCGGACACTCAACCAACTAAGCCATCCAAGCGCCCCTATGTCTTCTAAGTTTAAATTCCCTTGCCATCCCATTTTCCTATTTCTTGCAATTTATTAGTTGAATAAATTGGGTTATTTGTCCTAAAATTTCCTATAATCTGGATTTTACTGCCTGCACCCCTGTGGTGCAATTTTACTTACTTTTTTGGTTTTTTTGTTTGTTTGTTTTTCATCTGCATTTCCTGTATATTGGTAATTGGATATCAGTGCTGAATCAGATTCAAGTTTGATTTTTTTTTTATCGACACTACTTGATGGGTGGTATTGAATTCTTTCATTGGGAGGCACATAATATCTAGTTGTCTTTTTGGGACATTGACAGTCATTGATGCTCAATGACTAGATCCATTAATTTGTTAAGAATTACAAAATGCGGGGGGGGGGGGGCAGGGGCGCCTGGGTGGCTCAGTCAGTTAAGCGGCCAACTTCGGCTCAGGTCATGATCTCTGGGTCCGTGAGTTGGAGCCCCGCATCGGGCTCTGTGCTGACAGCTCGGAGCCTGGAGCCTGTTTCAGATTCTGTGTCTCCCTCTCTCTGACCCTCCCCTGTTCATGCTCTGTCTCTCACTGTCTCAAAAATAAATAAAACGTTAAAAAAATTAAAAAAAAAAGAATTACAAAATGGGGGAAAAGAGAATTATAACATGGGGATATTTTGTTTCAAAGATGCATTTATCATTTTTTATCTGGAAGTTCCATAAAGAGAAATTTTCCTCTACCTACCATGTGGTTACCCAAGGATACAATTAGAATAGAAAAAGCAGAACGGCATAATAAATACTTCAGTCATTTCCTTTACTTTCCAGTTTTCAAAACAGTGAGTTATTAGATTACTATTTAAAATTCAAGTAGGGACTTATTATGAAAAAAAAAGAACTTTAGAATGTATAGTGTATAAGCATCAGAGTTTTTGTTTTATTTCTTAAAATTTTAATGACACATAAAAATAAAAGGCTAAGAATTTCAAGGTTGGCAGCTGTGTACAGACCCAGAGAACATTCTATCTATACAGGAGCACAAAGGAAGATTCTGGAGAGCTCTGGGAAAACTGTGGAAGTGGCATGTGCTAACATTTGGGATACATTGTTAATAGGTACACGACTGGGTACTGAAATGCTTGGGGAAAATTGGATGGGTTCATGAACAAATAAGCAAATAAAAACACATGGCAATTTTTAACATAGGAAAAATAAAGATTGTTGAAGATAGGCGGTGTGGTTAAGAATGCAACTTGGCTTGTCTGTTAACAGTATTTGTTTGGTCATAATAATGTAAACACAGCCTTTGGTATATAACAAAAGTGTTGATATGCTTATGCAGGGAACACAGGAAAAAGGGAAATGGGAAATGTGGTATGGAGATACAAAACCCTCCTCTCTACAGCATGGTGGGGAGTCAGTAGATTTTATCTAAATCATTCTGTCAAGAAGCTACATAAAAGAATATTATTTAGAAAGAGTAATAAATGTTAGGAAAAAAACAGTTAAAAGAGTTGAAGTGATTGCCTCTGGGGAGTAGAACTGGGTGGTATGTGGGGATGTTGCAGGGGACTGATTTTTTATTAGAAATCTTAAGCAACATTCATGCTATTATATACATGTATTACATGTATAAAAATAGAAATTAACATAAAAATAAAGGGATAAATTGTCCATGCAAGATGAAAAATATAGAAAAAGTGCTGAAGAGTGAAGTTTACTCTCAGGTCAGAAAAAACAACACACAAAAACGTTTCAGCTTGCATTTAATCTGTAGATTTAACAAAAATCTCTTTCACATACTCTCAGTAGGCTTCTATGCCTAAAAAACTTCTCTACTTCCAGTACATTCTTTTTCTTTTTTTTTTTTTTTTTAACGTTTATTTACTATTGAGACAGAGAGAGAGAGAGCATGAGCAAGGGAGGGGCAGAGGGAGGGGGAGACACAGAATCTGAGGCAGGCTCCAGGCTGAGTTGTCAGCACAGAGCTCGATGCAGGGCTCAAACTCACAAACTGTGAGATCATGACCTGAGTGGAAGTCGGACGCCTAACCAACTCAGCCACCCAGGTGCCCCAACTTCCAGTACATTCTTAATCATAACCACCAGCTTGCACTGCAGTCCTTCACAGATTATCCAGTCACTTTTGTCTTATGATCTCATGCCTAAATCTAAACCTGATTTCCAGCTAAATCCTCTTCTGAATCAGCATATCAACTACATTGATCTCACAAGCAGTATGTGATCAAGCCCCAGTAAACACTACAAAGGCTTGGGTAAACTTCCCTTTTTGGCAATACTGTGAGCACACGGTCACACACATCATGGTCAGGACTCCATGATCCCATGGCGAGAAGAGGGCCAGAAGTTCTATGTTAGGACCCCTCCTGGACTCTGCCCTTGTGTCTCTGCCTTGTCTGATTTTAATTTGTATTCTTTTGCTATATTAAAACTGAAATCATAAGGGTAGTACTTCCTGAGTTCTGTGTGTTGCTCTAGCAAATTATCGAATTGAGGGTGGTCATAGGAACCTCTGAATTGATAGCCAGCTAGTCTGAAATGAGGATGGCCCTGGTTTTGAAGTCTGGGGTGGTCCAGAGCCAGTGGCCAAGAAAGAACCCGCGGGCAGGAAGAGCTGCACCGGGGTCGTGAGGGGTAACTCATTATATACCCTCAGATTGAGAGGGGGGTCAGGGATAGAGTAAGTGTCAAAGGAATTTTGGAAGCAAGGTTTCCAGGACCTTGAGGGACTAGCTGTTGCTAGGGAAACACCATTTATTACTGTTTACTAAAACCTCAGTCATGAGACCCTTTAGATGTATATCAGGGGCCATAAGCTTGAAGTACAATTGCCAGCATATATCTTGGAGGAGTTGAGATAAAGGCAGTTTCCAAAGGAATTTTTATATTTTAAAGTAGACTTACAATATCCTTCAGGTTGGGATAATGTTAAGCTAAGATTCCCTTCTGCCCCTAGCAAAGTGTCATCATCCAGGCAGCTGAACTCCTAGAGGGAGGTCACTCTACTGGTTTCAAGGACTTGTCAATGGGCTGTAGCCAGTATGGGAATTTAATTTTTCATTTGCCTCAGTTTCCCACAACACCATGGCAAGCATTTAAACCCCTTTCCTTTGTTCTTGGGTAGCCAGGAGTATCCGAGGAAAATCACATACATTCATATCACATACCTGGGAGTGGGGATGCTGTTAGCCTCCACTTTACCCCCAGCTTGCCCATGCTCCCTCCTCACTGGGAACCCACAAACTTGTGACTGGTGTCTAAGTGAGAGAAGTCATGTGGGGACTGTTCCCCAAAATGTACACTTAGCTAAACTCATTGTAGTAGCTGAACATTAGGGAGGTGCCAGTGTAGGAAAGGCCACGTGGGAACTGCAAGTCCTTCTAAGTGAGTATCAGACTCTGCTCACTTCTCTAGTCTGTGCTGCAGCGCCCTCCCCACACCTCCAGCCACTGGACAACCACCTCAGGCTCAGCATGTCTTCCTATAGCCCCAGATCTCAGAGACCAATCCTGTCCTTAGACTACAGGCGTTTAAGGAGCTCTGGCCCAACACTCTGGGACTCAACACTAGCGCTCTGTCAGAGCACAGGGAGAAACAATCAACATACCTGGTGTAGCAGCCGGGCTCTTGTTAGAAAGAAGTTGACTAGGGCCTGGGTGGCTCAGTCAATTAAGTGTCCAACTGTTGATCTCAGCTCAGGTCTTGATCTCAGGGTTGTGAGTTTCAAGCCCCAGGTTGGGCTCTGCACTGAGCATGGAGGAAAGGAAGGAAGGAAGGCAGAAAGAGACGGAGAAGGAGGGAGGGAGGGAAGGAAGGAAGGAAGGAAGGAAGGAAGGAAGGAAGGAAGGAAGGAAAGAAAGCAAAGAAGGATTTAAAGGAATTTCCTACAAAAGGGGGGTCCCAGGCAACCAAAGGGATAGAGCAGTTGGTAGCCAAGAATAGCAACCCTAGACTCACAGACAGAAGGAGGGAAAATGGAAGAGGATTCTGTAAAGGCAGCTGTTCTGTGCCACAGCCAGTGGCAAGTAACCTGTTTTTTCTTCCCCCTTGTCTGCAGGGCTCTCCAGCAACAGACGCAGCTGGAGTTAGGGGCAAGGGAGGCTGTTGACATAGCCCATGTAGGTCAGCCTATGAGGTGGAGAGAAACAGAAAGCAGATCTGGAGGTATAGAAGGGAGATATTCAGCACCTGGTTTCAGATCCGTTCTCTGTACCTACCAGCTGTGTGATCTTTAACACGTCACTTAAACTCAGTTCCCTCTTTGATAAAACAGAGGGCTTCAGTAACCAAGGACCAAAAGGAAATAATGTACATGAAGTATTTAGCATAGCAAGGTCATAGCAGAGGCTCTGTATCCGGCAGACAGTAGTACGAAGTAGGATTGCTGCTCTGCCTCTGCCTTTAAGCCTAGCTCTCACACCTGGGCTTCTGACTTGCTTCTGAGACCCAGATGCCCCCAGTACCCCATTCTGATAATAGGATCCAGGTTATTTTTATTGTGCCAGAGGCCCTGTTATTCACTTTATCCTACAGCCTCCTAGGAATGACACCTTGCTGCAGGCTTGTAGGTAACCATGGAAACCCGCTGCCTTCATCAGGTGACTAAAAGCAAATTGGTAACAGCCTGATGAAGGTGAAGGGGAGAGAAGCTGAAAACAAAGACTTTTAGGAGGCAGGTTAAGCAAAAACCATGCTCCTGACTTGGAGTTGAATATTTTGATCCCTAGAGACATTAGCACCCAGCTCCACTCAGTGGACCCCTCCCTTAAGTCACAGTGCACATAGGACAGAGTGTACTCACAGTGCAAGGCAGGGTTGGAGGCCCCCATGCCACTCTGTCAGCTGACTTCCAGTGAGTTCGTAACTTGCAAACTCTGCAGGAGCCATTTTGATTAAAAAGCTCTCGGTTTCAATCAACCTCCTCTGAGAACTTGGTTCAGGAAACCAGGACTAGATTGGCCAGAAGCAGATGGAACACATCTACAATGTTATTTTTTGAAAAATTTTAAAGTTTATTTATTTATTTTGAGAGAGAGAGAGACAGAGAAAGAGCATGAGCAGGGGAGGGGCAAAGAGAGGGAGAGAGAGAATCCCAAGCTGGCTCCTTGCTGCCAGCACAGAGCCTGACGCAGGGCCCTAGCCCACAGACCGCGAGATCATGACCTGAGCCGAAATCAAGAGTCTTGACGTTTAACCGACCAAGCCACCTAGGCACCCCCAGAGCTACAATTTTAGAGAAAGGGAGCATATTAGATTTTTAGGGCTGCTGTTACAAAATACCACAAATTTCTAGGGGCACCTGGGTGGCTCAGTCGGTTGGGCGTCCAACTTCAGCTCAGGTCATGATCTCGAGGTGTGTGAGTTCAAGCCCCGCGTTGGGCTCTGTGTTGACAGCTCAGAGCCTGGAGCCTGCTTCAGATTGTGTCTCCCTCTCCCTCTCCCTCTGCCCCTCCCCTGCTCACGCTCTGACTCTCTCTGTCTTTTAATAACGAATAAACGTTAAAAAAAAAATTTAAAAAAAAACCAAAGTACCACAAATTTCTGGTTTTGACAGCAGAAATTTATTGTCTCACAATTCTGGAAGCTAGAAGTCTGAGACTCAGGTGTCAGCTTTCTGAGGACTGTGAAGAAGATTCTGTTCTGTGCCTCTCTCCTAGTTTCTGGGGCTTATCTGTCCTTACTTTGGCATTCGTTGGTTTCTAGAAGCATCACCCTGACCTCTGCCTTCACTTTAACATGACATACTGTGTGTGTGTATGTGTGTATGTGTGTGTGTGTGTCAAATTATCCCTTTTTGTAAGGACACCAGTCATACTGGATTAGCCCCCACCCCTTAATGACCTCATCTTAACTAATTGCATCTGCAAGGACCCTATTTCCAAATAAGATCATATTTTAAGGTGCTAATGCTTAGGACTTCAATGTATGAATTTTGAAGACACAATTCAACCCATAACATAAAGTGGGGAAATTTAATCACGTGACACCTGTCTTGGTTCTTAAATATTGACCCTTCTGGAATTTCTCACCACTGGGCTACCTTCCTATCCACAAGCCTCCGATATTCTGGGTTGTGCCTTTTGCTCTACACCACTAGTCTTGCCCATCTACATGCTCCCCTTCTGCAATCTAGCCCCCTCTGACCCCTGGTGTACGCCTCTTTATCTCTAATCTTCCACTGTTTTTTCTGTCTGCATGCAAAAATTGAGTGTTTTCTTAGAACTGGCCTCACTTCAAGGGTGTGATTAATCCAGGTCCCTGTTTCTTTAGCTGTGCCCCAGCATCTGTAGACAGTGGGGCCAAACCTAGCTGCCTTCTAAGGGAAACCAGCAGTGTTTGAAGTTCATGAAAGTGAGGACATTTAGATCCAAAGTTCAGAACCAAGTAGGAATACGCTTAGGTAAGCAGAGTTATAGTGTATCTTGGTAGATCTAAGGATGTTTACTACTGGCTGCTTGAATGGATGCCCCAGGCCCATAAGCTGTTTATGGCCACGTGGAGGTCTGCAGATGGGTCCTACCCGAGAGTAAAGCAAGAGTAATCTGGCAGTGGTTAGGAACATGAGTTTTGCTCACTAAGCCTTAATTTTTGCATCCATAAAATGAGACCCATAAACAAAAGTTATCTTATGGGATTTTTGAGGTGATTAAATGAATAATGAATGAATGGCCTTAACCCAGTGTCTGATAAAAAACTAAGCATTCAATGGGGCGCCTGGGTGGCTCAGTCAGTTCAGTGTCCGACTTTGGCAAAGGTCATGATCTCATGGTTCATGGGTTTGAGCCCTGCGTTGGGCTCAGTGCTGACAGCTCAGAGCCTGAAGCCTGCTTCAGATTCTATGTCTCCCCCTCTCTCTGCCTCTCTCCCATTCATCCTCTGTCTCTCTGTCTCTCAAAAATAATAAATAAACATTAAAAAAATTTTTTTAAAAACTAACTAAGCATTTTTGCTATGGTAATCATGATGGCCATTTATAGACATTTTACTGTTTCTACAAAGTTCCATGAGGTTGACAACTAGTTTCTGGGTATGACAGATTAGAACTGCTGCTCCTTTCTTCTTGAAATTATTCACCCAAACAGGGGCGCCTGGGTGGCGCAGTCGGTTAAGCGTCCGACTTCAACCAGGTCACGATCTCGCGGTCCGTGAGTTCGAGCCCCGCGTCAGGCTCTGGGCTGATGGCTCAGAGCCTGGAGCCTGTTTCCGATTCTGTGTCTCCCTCTCTCTCTGCCCCTCCCCCGTTCATGCTCTGTCTCTCTCTGTCCCAAAAATAAATAAACGTTGAAAAAAAAAATTAAAAAAAAAAAAAAAAGAAATTATTCACCCAAACAAAATTCCACAAACTCTTTGAGGGGAAATGTTAGCTATTCTTTGTGGTATTTCTACACAGTACTATAGCTAGGTTGTGACCATTGATCCAGAAGAGAAGCTACCAATTTGTGATCTACTTAGATATTAAGTAGCTCTCTTGGCATGAGCAGGAAAAGAGTAAAAGGTATCTTTTTCTTCCTCTCGAAATTCTATGGGTTCCTGAGATTCCAACACGGGGCTAGAAGTAGATCCTCTGAGTGATAACAATTATCCTACACACTTCCTAACTTAGCTCAAAAATACCCACACTCTTTCTAACAGGGTCAGGAGCACCTGATCATTTTGAAAAGATAATTTCCTCAGATGAGACGTGAACTGCACAAGTAATCATTATGTGCATCCCCTCCTGCCCCTCCACAGTGTGATTTAATGTATTTTAGGAACCTAAAGTTCAAAATGTGAGTTTCCTGGGTAGAAAAAACAATCTGTCAGAAAGCACTTAGGAAAAGGCATAGCAGACAGATTAAATATATGCAAAGATCTGTCCTTGGCCCTCTTTTCTGTTTTCCTTGACAATGTCATTCAAATTCCAGTTTGTGATGGAGGTTCAGGTCTCTGCCTGCAGCTGCAGCTGACAGTCTCTGGAAGGCTGGCTTCTCCATCTCTAGTGCCTACTGGAAGATCTACTGACACCATCGTAAAAGCAATAGATCTCAGAGGGAAGTGATCATGTCTACTCTTCCAGCCCTGTGTGTGTGTGTGTGTGTGTGTGTGTGTGTGTTTCTGTATTTTTCTCATGACACTCTCTTAGTCCATTCAGGCTGGTAAAAACACAATAGACTGGGTGACTTAAACAACAAAATTTTATTTCTCATGATTCTGGAGGCTCGGAAGTTCAAGATCAAGATGCCAACAGATTCAGGGTCTGGTGAGGCCACTTCCTGGTTCATAGATGGCCACCTTCTCGCTGTGTCCTCAAATGGCAGAAGGAGTGGGAGAGGTCTTTAGGGTCCCTTTTATTAAGCACTAATACCATTCATAAGAGCTCCACCCTCATGACTGAATCACCTCTCAAAGACCCACCTCCTACTATCATCACAATGGGGGTTAGGATTTCAACAAAAGAGTTTTGGGGCAACACAAACATTCAGTACATAATGGACATTTACTGCTTTCTATGTTGTATTAATTTCTTTATATACATGTCTTATCTCCCTTATAAAATTTTCAACTTCTTTTAGATAAGATCTGTTTTTAATTCATTTATATTGTACAGTGTGCCTCTCAAACAGTGAGTGTTGGCTTTAGAGTTGGTTAGTCCTGGCCATATATAGGACCTCAAGGACATTCCCAAAGAGGGCTATGATCTTCTCAGTTGACATAGTTTATACTTACTGGGGAAATGAAACAGGGATGATCTTTGAAAACAGTTTTGCTGGTGAGTGAGCCAAGTGGTTTAAATCTTCCCATTGCTTACTCAATATTAAGAGATACAACACCCCACAGAATTGGGCTCAGTTATAGAGAAGATTTCTGAGTAAACATATTTATTTATTTTTATTTTAAGAGCAAGAGAGAGTGTGAGTAGGGGAAGGGCAGAGAAAGAGGAAGAGAGAGAATCCCAAGCAGGCTCCTCCCCACTGTCAGTGCAGAGCCAGAGATGAAGCTTGATCACATGAACTATGAGATCATTACCTGAACCAAAATCAAGAGCCAGACTCTTAACCGACTCAGCCACCCAGGCACCCCTGAACATATTTTTTAAATGACATTAAGATTTGTTAACAAAGAGGCTCACTTTATTGTCAAATTAGTACCAGAGGTGGGAACATCATAAAATGGATACAGGATTGTTGCATGATTTTTTTTACCGCAATACCTGAGATTTGTTGTCTCACAGCTTTGAAGAATGAAGAGGTGGACACAGAATAAAATGAGCAGCAGGCAAAAGTTTATTAGAATATAAGATTAGAAAGTAAGAATAGTATGAAAGCTCTCTTTGCAGAAAGGGAGCATTTGAAAGTGAATGCTCCCAACTATAGGCAAGGGTCTTCATTTTATAGGGTTTTGGTTGGCCTCTCCTTCTCCCCATTCCTTCTCAGGTTCTATCCTTATTGGCTTGATAACTCTAGGTGTTGGGTTGTCCACTCCTGATTGGCTCGACTCCATTGTGTGAGGAGTTAGAATACGGTCATACTGTCCCTCATAAACATAAATTTTATGGTTTACTTACTTTAGTTAGGTATTTAGATTGTCAAATTCCTAAGGGGAACCTGAGGGGCATAGGTGGTGTCTGTTACGTTCTTAAGAGGAGCCTTACGCTCGAGGAAGTTTGCTGTGGCCAACACTCCCAGCATTGTTGCAAAATGTGTGTTTTCCCCATCCAGGGACCTCAGGTCCTAACCATTCCCTCTCTGCCTATCTTATCTTATCTTTCCCCTATCATAGGATGAGAATTTCATTAAATACTAAGCAAAACAACATCTAAGTGCTGGAAAATAGACTATCCATGTGGATTATTGGAATAGTAGTTGGAGAGTAAGAACCTAGTATTTTTTCCTGTGCCCAGTGAAATGAAGAATAAATAATGAGAATGAGTAAGAGGAGGAAAAGAAGAAGAAATATTTACTAAAAAATTGGACAGGGCACCTGGGTGGTTCAGTCAGTTAGGCATCGGACCCTTGATTTCGGCTCAAGTCATGATCTCATGGTTTGTGGGTTCGAAACCTATGTCAGGCTCTGTGCTGACAGCAGGAATCCTGCTTGGGATTCTTTTTCTCCCTCTCTCCTTGCCTCTCTCTCTCTCTCTCAAAAATAAGTAAATAAACAAAAGAAAGAAAGAAGAAAGAAAGAAAGAAAGAAAGAAAGGAAGGAAGGAAGGAAGGAAGGAAGGAAGGAAGGAAGAAAGAAAGAAAGAAAGAAAGAAAGAAAGAAAGAAAGAAAGAAAGAAATTGGAATGTGCTGGGTACCTCAGGTACATTATCTCATTAATCCAGAGTGGTAGGTAATATTATTTTGATTACACAGGTCACTAAATAGACATCACTCAGAGTATAAGCCATGGATCTGGGACCAAACTTGGTCCTGTCAATTTCCAGAATCCAACTCTTTTTTGTTGCTGTTTTTTGCTTATGTGAACATTATGTCTAAACAACAATAAAGATTTTAAAAGAAAACAAACACAATCTTATAAATGGTGGATATCTTATGGTAAAGACTTCTTTGTACTTTTCGTAGATGTGTTTAGAAATTTTTTGCTTGGATCAACTCTAAGTTTAGTTAAATACACATAACTGTAGTATATTCAGTTTTCAGTGAATTTTCCTAGATAATCAAACGAGATTTGGTGGCATATCTCATGATTCTCTATCCTCCCCCCACCAGTCCTCATTCCAGAAGTCCTAGAAATGGCTGGGATTTAGCACAGAAAATCTGTGGCATGCTGCCTACCTAGATTCCCTGCTTCAGGACAGAAGCACTCATTCTCCCACCTGCTAGGAGAGTTGGTTGACAGCTCTCAGATAAACATCTTTCCAAGAATTGCCCTTCCTCAACTGAAGAAGGCTACCTTGCTGAGGTCATGCCCTTCTCCCTGGTGACAGCCACTGCTGATGACTGGCCAATGATGGGAGAGGTTTTTAGGTGCTTAGTAAGCAAACTGCGCTGGGAGAGGATGGGCTCAAGAA
Organism: Acinonyx jubatus; assembly: GCF_027475565.1. Classification (NCBI taxonomy): domain Eukaryota; kingdom Metazoa; phylum Chordata; class Mammalia; order Carnivora; family Felidae; genus Acinonyx; species Acinonyx jubatus. The sequence goes on from NC_069397.1 coordinate 26,841,967, forward strand.
GCTCAAGATGCCAGGACAGGTCAAACTCTGTCCTCTTAGTGCCCCCACCAGCAGCTGCAGACATTCTGGCCCCCTTGATAACCCTTCCCCAAAATAGACACTGTGCTCAGGAGCGTGGGAGCCAGGTATGGGGTCACCACCAAGGCTGAGAGGGAGGAAGAGGACTTCACTGACTTTAAAGAATTAGGTGGATACTGGTTAGAGTTGTTTGCCTTCACCTCTCGCTGGAGGAACAGCAGCTGCAGGCAGAGCTATTTTATGATGTGTGGCTGTTTGCCAGGAACAGTACTATTTAGCCATTAAGATGCAAAACAACAGTTTCACAGGATGTTTGAGGCTTTGTTTTTATTGTAGCTTTCTTACTAAGTGCCAGACACTGTGCCAAAATTTATGTGTGCACTATCTCATTTAATCTTTACAATAGCCCTTTGACACCAGGGTTGTATTAACCGATTAAAAAACCGAAGTTTAGAGAGATTAGGGAATTGCTCCTGGAATTCACCATAATAAAGAACATCTAGCAAGCATCAGCCAAGTCTGTCAGGAATTTCAGAGTTTTGACTGCTGTTTTCCACTGACCCCCCCATGATGTTGTAGCTCACCATAATCATCCAAAGACCTCATGTGACAAGCTGAAAAACATCCAGCTACCATCTTCCTATCAGCAGCAGTGCCTAACAATGTGTTTTGTAGATAGAAACTGACTTGAATTAAAAGGTGCTGACAGATCTCTTTAAAAATAGATGTCAATGTGATAGACCACAAGCATATCAAAAAAGGCAGGTTGACTTTTTATTCACACTGTGGAAAAGAATTGAAGTCCCATCCTCATTCATCAGAGTCTTCTATTACCTGTAACAAAGCAGAACTCGCAAAATCAGGTCCCAAGGTGATGCGTTCTTCTACAACTAAAAGTAGAAATGAGTGAAATGCTGTTACTGCCCTTCGAGATAAGTGGTGAGGTGGACACATCTACCTGCGTGAACAGCTTCCTTCTGAGCAGTTCCCTGCTGCCTGCTTTGGCTCTCCACCCCCCCCCCCCGCCCCCCCGGGTCCCCAGGTGCTGACACAGTTCCTGGCACATAGGAGCCTTTGGATAAATCTGTATGAAGGTCAACGTGCTGTTCTCAGTGACGTCCCAGGGTTCTGGGACCAGGAAAAAGAATCAACCTTTATCGAACACCCACTGAGCATCAGTACTACGCTAAGTGTTGGGGGTACAAAGGTGGATTCAGACAGCTACAAAATTTGCAGGGTTCAGTGCCAAATGGAAATGAGGGGTGCTGCACCTTGTTCAGAAATTAAGAATTTCAAGACAGTGACAGCAGAGCATTGAACCAAATGTGGGGCTCTTTTGAGTATGGGGTCTTGTGTGACTGCATAGGTTACATGTCCAGGAAACTGGCCCCCAGTGAATTAGAAAGTTTCTGTTATCAAAGGTTCTCAGCTCAGTGGTCAAGAAAAAGGCACACACAATGATGATTTGGTGTGATAAAAAGTGTGAGTTGGGGAGGGGGTATGAGTGTTATGAGAGCAAAGATTCATTTAGACCTCACACAGGTATTATAATCTCCCTTTTTTTTTTTTAACCTAAACTATTTTTACTGTATTGCCTGTTTAATGGCTTTATTGTGGTATCGGTCACATACCACACAATTCAATCCACCCATTTAAAGTATACAATTCAATGGTTTTTAGTATATTGATAGAGATGTGTAACCATTACCACAATCAATTTTAGAACATTTTCATCCCACCAAAAAGAAACTCTACTCGCATTAACAGTCACTCCCCAGTTTCCTTCACTCCTCCCAACCCTAGGTAACCAGTAATTTTGTTTCTGTCACTATAGATCTGCCTATTCCTAGGAATGGAATTGTTGGTTATATGGTAACTCTGTGTTCCTGTTTTGTTTTTTTTTTAAATAACAGCTTTATTGAGATGTAATTCATATACCATAAAATTTACGCTCTTAAAATGTGCAACTCAGTGGTTTTTTGTGTATTTACAGAGCTATACAATTGCTACTATCTAAAGCTAGAACATTCTCATCACCCCAAAAAGAAATCTCATACCCCTTAGCAGTCATTCCCTATTTCCCCCTCCCTGCAGGTCCTGGCAGCCACTAATCTGCCTTCTGTCTCTATGGATTTGCCTATCCTGGAAATTTCATATAAAACGGAATCGTTATATAATATATGGTGTCGGTGTCTGGCTTCTTTCACTTAGCGTAATATTTTCAAGGTTCACCCATTTTGTAGCACATGTATAATCTCCTATTTACAGACGAGGAAACCAAGACTCTGGGAAGCTAAATGATTTGCTCAAGCTCACACAAGTGAAAAGTAGCAATATCAGGGTGAACAACCACACCAGTTTACCCAGGACCGTCTCAATTTTAGCAGCGAATGTCCCATTCTTGGGAAATTCCTTAGTCCTGGTCAAACCAGGTGATCACCCCAGGCAGGACTCAGCCTAGTCTGCCTGCAGTACAATTGAGTGGCTTTGTGTGAGAAAGAATTGCAGGACTCTTCAGGTGAAACCAAGCCAGCGTATCCTAGAATAGTAGGAAATTTGGACATTATCTCAATATCCCTTAAGTCAATTTTTGTGCTCCTTTCATTTATTTATCTAAATTTCCATTTTAATATTCC